>NC_135954.1:104222919-104522919 GCF_053455715.1 Rhinoraja longicauda | reverse complement strand
GGTGATGTTTCGGGTCGAGACCCTTATTCAGACTTCTTCACCATTCAATGTGATCATGGCTGCTCATTCTCAATCAGTACCCCGTTCCTGCCTTCTCCCCATACCCCCTGAATCCGCTATCCTTAAGAGCTCTATCTAACTCTCTCTTGAATGCGTTCAGAGAATTGGCCTCCACTGCCTTCTGAGCAAAGCCATGTTTTCGTGGTGTTCCTTGTGCCAAACAGTTGGCATCAATCTTTGCCCTGCCACCAGCTTGGCTGAACTGTCCACATTCATTAGTGTTCAGGTCTTTGACCCGACTTCACTGTTCTGAATAAACTCCCAGGCAAGAAAACGCTGTCGCATTTTAACAGCTGCTGCTGCTGCTGCCGACGAACCCTGAGATTAGAATGCATTCCCGAAATTAAATAAAGAGAGAAATCAAGGCCCTATTCATTAAATCGCTCCAGTGCTTGTTGCTAAATCGTTGTTATTGTCCTTCGGGAATTGAGCAACATTCTTTCACCACAGTCATTTATTGATACGTGGTCTTGGCATGTTGTCAGAGAAAGGGGAGTTCATGTTCCAGTCTATCCCCCTCTCCCTTACACTCTATAACCCATCACCCTCACAGGGCGAATGTGAGCCGAATAAGACATGGAGTCAGATATGCTTGTTTTATGAGTTTGGGTACCATTGTCTTTTGGCCGCCTGTACTCTCCTCCGCTCTTTCTCTGTCTCGCAAATGCACATCGGGGAACTCTGGCAGAAAGCATGAGAAGAATGCGAGCAGCTGTGAGATTCTCTCCACAAATCTACGCGAATTCCTCCTGGAACTGCTTCAACTGTGCTCCGGCTGCCCAAATGAAAATATCTGCGATGGAATCAGATTTCTGCTCATAGTCCACTGCCTTGAGCAGAGAAACAAGCCCTCTTCCCAATAATCAGGAGTTTAAACAACAACAACAAAAAATCCTTTACCTGCTGCCTTAGACGTGTTCCAACACAGACAAGTGGCAGGAAAGTTCCCAACTCTAACCCAATGTGAAGGTATCACAAAATGCAGGAGTAACTCAGCGGGTCAGGCAGCATCTCTGGAGAGAAGGAATGGGTGATGCTTCGGGTTGAGACGTCGACGGGAATCTTATTGAAACGTATAAGATTATTAAGGGATTGGACACATTAGAGGCAGGAAACATGTTCCCAATGTTGGGGGAGTCCAGAACCACGGGCCACAGTTTAAGAATAAGGGGTAGGCCATTTAGAGCGGAGATGAGGAAAAACTTTTTCACTCAGAGAGTTGTAAATCTGTGGAATTCTCTGCCTCAGAAGGCAGTGGGGGCCAATTCTCTGGATACGGAAAAAAAATCACAACGTGCTGGACTAACTAGTTTACATTTTCTTCATTGTTCCGGGCCTCGGCAGCACAGACAAGGCCAGGAGTTATTGTCCATCCTCAATTGCTCTCAAAAAAGTGCGTGTGAACTACCTGATTAAACTGCTGTGACTGTTCTCATGATGGTCATAAGATCATAAGTGATAGGAGTAGAATTAGGCCACTCGGCCCATCAAGTCTACTCCGCCATTCAATCATGGCTGATCTATCTCTCCCTTCTAACCCCCATTCTCCTGCCTTCCCCCCATCACCCCTGACACCCGCACTGATCAAGAATCCATCTATCTCTGCGTTAAAAACACCCACTGACTCGGCCTCCACAGCCTCCTGTGGCAAAGAATTCCACAGATTCACCACCCTCTGACTAAAGAGATTTCTCCTCGTTCACGTCGACCAACGGCCACCCGTTCACACTTTATCCCACTGCCCCATCCACTCCCACATTACGGAGGCCGATCGATCCACAGACCCATCCGTCTTTGGGAGGGAACCGGAGCACCCGGGGATAAGACACAACAAAGCTGGAGTAACTCAGCGGCTCAGGCAGCATCTCTGGAGAAAAGGAATCGTGACGTTCCAGGTCGAGTCCCTTCATCGGACTGAGAGTCAGGGGAATGGGAATTGAAAGATTTAGACGGTGATGTAATGAGTGAAAAATATGCAAAAAATTTACGATGATAAGAGAAACAGGCCATTGTTATCTCTGGGCTGGGGGGAAAGCTACTTGTTCAGTTCAATTTAGTTTATTGCCACGTGTACAGTAAAAAGCTTTTGTTACGTGCTAACCAGTCAGTAGAAAGACAATGCATGATTCTAAGGTATCTAAGGCCCCCCTCGGTCATGGCTGACCATGGGTGATGCATCCTGGTTGTTGGCTGCTTGCTCCAAACCTCGGCTAGAGTAACGTCGATGTGCGGTCGGATGCAAGCCTGGGCGATGTCGTATGAAGGACAGGCTGTTGCCCGTGCAGCACGTCCCCCCTCTCCACGTCGCTGATCGATCCAAAGGAACAGTAGAGCCGTTACAGTTTGGCACCAGCGCCATCGCAGGAGCTGCCAGAAAGACATTAGACAATAGACAATAGGTGCAGGAGGAGGCCATTCGGCCCTTCGAGCCAGCACCACCATTCAATGTGATCATGGCTGATCATTCTCAATCAGTACCCCGTTCCTGCCTTCTCCCCATACCCCCTGACTCCGCTATCCTTAAGAGCTCTATCCAGCTCTCTCTTGAATGCATTCAGAGAATTGGCCTCCACTGCCTTCTGAGGCAGAGAATTCCACAGATTCACAACTCTCTGACTGAAAAAGTGTTTCCTCATCTCCGTTCTAAATGGCCTACCCCTTATTCTTAAACTGTGGCCCCTTGTTCTGGACTTCCCCAACATTGGGAACATGTTTCCTGCCTCTAACGTGTCCAACCCCTTAATAATCTTATACGTTTCGATAAGATCTCCTCTCATCCTTCTAAATTCCAGTGTATACAAGCCTAGTCGCGTATACGTCATTCCTCCTTCCAATTATGCTTTTAAACTGTAACCCTCCCACTCGCCCACTAGATCCGAGAGTCATTGACTTTAAATATTAACAGGTTGCTCCTCCCACTCTTGCATCATGACCCCACAGATGAGTACCAGGCCATCATTTTGCAGACTATCTCCGATTGTATCACTTTCGGCTACCTGCCCTCCACAGCCTCCAACCTTATTGTTCCTCAGCCCCGCACGGCCCGGTTTTACCTTCTCCCCAAAATCCATAAACACAACTTCCCTGGCAGACCCATTGTTTAGTATAGAGATACAGCGCGGAAACAGGCCCTTCGGCCCACCGGGTCCGCGCCGACCAGCGATCCCCACACATCAACACTATCCTACACCTACTAGGGACAATTTATTACACTTACGTAGCCAATTAACCTACAAACCTGCACATCTTTGGAGCGTGGGAGGAAACCGAAGATCTCGGAGAAAACCCACGCAGGTCATGGGGAGAACGTACAAACTCCGTACAGACAGCGTCCGTGGTCGGGATCGAACCTGGGTCTCTAGCTTTGCATTCGCTGTAAGGCAGCAACTCTACTGTTGCGCCACTGTGCTGCCCGGTTTCTGCCTACTCCTGTCCCACTGAAATGATTTCCACATTCCTCGACTCCATCCTATCCCCCCAGTTCCAATCTCTCCCGATCTATGTCCAAGATACTTCACACGCCCTTCGTCTCTTTAATGACTTCTGTTTTCCAGGCCCCCACTCCCTCATCTTAACTAAAGATTTCACTTTCCCCTGACTCTCAGTTTGAAGAAGCCTGAAATGTCACCTGCTACCTTCTCTCCAGAGATGCTGCCTGTCCCGCTGAGTGACTCCAGCTTTCTGTGTCTATCTTCGATTTAAACCAGCATCTGCAGTTCCTCCCCACACATGCTCTTCCCACCTGACTGGTTCAGTTCTTCCAGCATTTCTGTTTTGGAGACACAAGGAAATCAGAATCCTGTGCAAACCACAAAATGCTGGAGGAACTCAGTGGGCCACGCCACTGCCTGCGGAGGGAACGAGCAGACGATGTTTCGGGTCAGGACCCTTCTTCAGACTGCAGACAGACACAAAATGCTGGAGTAACTCAGCGGGACAGGCAGCAACTCTGGAGAGAAGGAATGGGTCACGTTTTCTCTCAGACTGATGGAATAGCGGAGGGAAAGCAGGAATAGAGAAGTGGCAGCTGACAACTGAGCAGATTCCAACTTCAGCAGCTTTTATTTTTGTTTCAATTTTACACTTAAATATAATTAAGGCTCACATGAGTATTTGCTTCCTCTGGTGAGCCTACTCCATGCCTTGTTGAGGTTGAATTGTTTGAGAATGCCTGATAGCAACAAGGAAGTAGCGCACAAATGGAATTTGAAACAGTTCACCCAGAAAGGAAATTAAAGGCCGATGTGTTTACATCTGGTAAAGGACTACCCAGCTTAATTGAGGCTATTTTGACAATTGCTGCATTTTGTAACAGGATATTGTCTAATTCCTGCCTCTGGCATGTTGTTAACATCAGCTTTTCAGCACCGTTTACCACTTAATAACTTGTTCGTCAACAACGTCACCCACACATCATGCTCTGAGTAACGCATGGGTCCAATGCTTGGCTGAAGGCAAGGCAAGCTAGCTAGGTCAGGTAGTGGGAGGGAGGGAGGGAGGGAGAGAGGGGGTCAGAGAACGAGAGAGGGGAGAAAGAGAACGAGAGAGGGGGAGAGAGAACGAGAGAGGAGGAGAAAGGGGATGAGAGGGGGAGAAAGGGGAGAAAGGGAATGAGATGGGGAAAGGGAATGAGAGAGGGGGGAGAGAGAATGAGATGGGGGAAAGAGAATGAGAGAGGGGGAGAGAAAGGGAATGAGAGAGGGGGAGAGAAAGAGAATGAGAGAGGGGGATAGAGAATGAGAGAGGGGCAGAGAGAATGAGAGAGGGGAGAGAGAATGAGAGAGGGGGAGAGAAAGGGAATGAGTGAGGGGGAGAAAGGGAATGAGAGAGGGGGAGAGAAAGAGAATGAGAGGGGGAGAGAAAGGGAATGAGAGGGGGAGAGAAAGGGAATGAGGGAGGGGGAGAAAGGGAATGAGAGGGGGAGAAAGGGAATGAGAGAGGGGGAGAAAGGGAATGAGAGAGGGAGAAAGGGAATGAGAGAGGGGAGGAGAGAGAATGAGAGAGGGGGAGAGAGAATGGGGGAGAGAATGAGAGAGAGGGAAGAATGAGAGAGGGAGAAGATTGAGAGAGGGGGGAGAATGAGAGAGGGGGAGAATGAGAGAGGGGGAGAATGAGGGGGAGAGAATGAGAGAGGGGGAGACAATGAGAGGGGTAGAGAATGAGAGAGGGGGAGAATGAGAGAGGGGGAGAGAATGAGAGAGGGGGAGAATGAGAGAGGGGGAGAGAGAATGAGAGAGGGGGAATGGGAGGGAGAATGAGAGGGGGAGAGAGAATGAGTCTACCCATTGAAGCCATTTCATGTATTTTGCAATATTTACTTCTCACCTATTTAGAACAGAGCAGTACAGCTCAGGAACAAAGTCATAAGTGATAGGAGCAGAATCAGGCCATTCGGCCCATCTAGTCTACTCCGCCATTCAATCATAGCTGACTACGGGCGCTGCTAACCTCACTCCTAACCCCATTCTCCTGCCTTCTCCCCATAACCTCTGGCACCCATCGTAATCAAGAAGCTATCTATCTCTGCCTTAAAGGTATCCACTGATGGCTTCCACAGCCTCCTGCAGAGGAAACCCACGCAGGTCACGGAGAAACCTGCACAAACTCCGTACAGGCAGCGCCCGTAGTCAGGATTGAACCCGGGTCTCTGGCGCTGAAGGGCAGCAACTCTACCACTGCGCCACCGTGCCATGTATCATGGTCGATCTATCTTTCCCTCTCAACCCCATTCTCCTGCATTCTCCCCATAACCCCCCGACACCAAAATCAAGAATCAAAGTCAATCTCCGCCTTAAAAATATCCATTGCTTCGGCCTCCACAGCTGTGTGTGGCATTGAATTCCACAGATTCACCACCCTCTGGTGAAAGAAATTCCTCCTCACCTTCTTTCTAAAAGTACGTCCTAATATTCTGAGGCTGTGCATCGAGTCCTAGACACATCCACTAGTGGAAACATCCTCTCCACATCCACTCTCTCTATCCCAGCCTTTCATCATTTGGTAAGTTTCAAATGAGGTCTCCAGACCACATGAGTATGACTCCCATCTTTGTGACCTTCCATTGACCCCATTTACACCTCACGCTGCCTCGGCAAGGCCAGCAGCATAATCAAGGACGAGTCGCACCCTGGCCACTCCCTCTTCTCCCCTCTCCCATCAGGCAAAAGGTACAGAAGCGTGAAAACGCACACCTCCAGATTCAGGGACAGTTTCTTCCCAGCTGTTATCAGGCAACTGAATCATCCTACCACAACCAGAGAGCAGTGCTGAACTACTATCGACCTCTTTGGTGACTGTCGGACTATCTTTGATCGGACTTTGCTGGCTTTACCTTGCACTAAAAGTTATTCCCTCTTCATGTGTCTAGACACTATAAATGGATTGGTATTAATCGTGAGGGCTATTGAGGGCGTGCAGCGTAGGTTCACTAGGTTGATTCCCGGAATGGCGGGACTGTCGTATGTTGAAAGGCTGGAGCATTTAGGCTTGTATACACTGGAATTTAGAAGGATGTGGGGGGGATCTAATTGAAACATATAAGATAATTAGGGGATTGGACACATTAGAGGCAGGAAACATGTTCCCAATGTTGGGGGAGTCCAGAACAAGGGGCCACAGTTTAAGAATAAGGGGTAGGCCATTTAGAACGGAGATGAGGAAGAACTTTTTCAGTCAGAGAGTGGTGAAGGTGTGGAATTCTCTGCCTCAGAAGGCAGTGGAGGCCAGTTCGTTGGATGCTTTCAAGAGAGAGCTGGATAGAGCTCTTAAGGATAGCGGAGTGAGGGGGTATGGGGAGAAGGCAGGAACGGGGTACTGATTGAGAGTGATCAGCCATGATCGCATTGAATGGCGGTGCTGGCTCGAAGGGCTGAATGGCCTCCTCCTGCACCTATTGTCTATTGTCTATTGTCTATTGTGTATTGTCTTTCTGCTGACTGGTTAGCACGCAACAAAAGCTTTTCACTGTACCTCGGCACACGTCCAAATCCAACTCCAAGTGACAATAAACTGAATTGAACTGAATGGACACTTAAATTCCTCTATTTGTGAACCCCAGTACCAGACTGGTGCGATGTTCTGCTTGCAGTGTCTTCCACTGGCTTCTCAAGAGCCAAGAGCAAAGATACTAGAGGAACTAGATAGACCACTCGTCCCTAAAAACCGTAGTACGTCACGGCGCCATTTTAGTAGGCAGAAACTTGCAGAAACATTTAAAAAGAAAAATAACAAAAATCTGTGAATTGATAGATGAGATATATTCTGCATTTTAATGGTATCATCACACATACTGTTCCCCCAAAACACTGATTACACTGCGAGAGGCATAGCGAACGGAGGGTTTTGCCTACTAAAATGGCGGACGTTACGCTCCTTTGCGTGCTACGCTTCAGTGTAGGCGATTTCAACGGAGTGGTCCATCTTGTTCCTCTAGTATCTTTTGTCAAGAGTATTTTATTGTCATGTGTCCCAGAGAGAACAATGAAATTCTTACTTGCAGCAGCACAACAGAATATGTAAACATAGTACACGGTAAACATTATAAGAAAACAGGAGAGAAAAAAAAAGTTAGTGGGTGTTATTCTGCCTTCATTTCATTACTGCGATCACAGCGTTAAGTTGACACAGGACTTTATGTGTGTAAACAAGATTTGCAAGAACTTGCGCCACTCCGAGCTTTTGGGAGGCTTTGGTTTTTCCGTTCCAAAGAAAACAGCCAGAAGGTTTGCAGGTTCAGAGATTTCTGGACAAGTAGGCTTGATTTATCTTGACAGGATCCCTTCAGCTCACTCCCATCTGCAAGATTATCTGCATGTTTCTCCAGGAGCTCAGATAGACACAAAAAGCTGGAGTAACTCAGCAGGACAGGCAGCATCTCTGGAGAGTAGGAATGGGTGACGTTTCGGGTCGAGACCCTTCTTCAGACTGGTTAGGGATAAGGGGAATTGAGAGATATAGATGACGATGTAGAGTGATAAACACCAATGAATGAAAGATACGCAAAAAAGTAACGATGATAAAGGAAGTAAATTATTAGTAAATTATAATAAGGAAGTACATTATGATAAATTATTAGCTGTTTGTTGGGTGAAAACAAGAAACTAGTGTGACTTGGGTGGGGGAGGGATAGAGCGAGAGAGGGAATGCTGGGGCTACCTGAAGTTAGAGAAATCAAGATTCATACCACTGGGCTGTAAGCTGCCCAAGCGAAATATAAGATGCTGTTCCTCCAATTTGCGTTAGGCCTCACTTCTTCATCTTGCGATTGAGGCAGCAGAAGTTATGAAGCTGCTTCTGCTTCTGCTGTCTCTGTTTGTTGTCGTTTGCCTGACTGAGGTCAGTTGACAGGGCTCACCACGGGGAGGTCGTCAACGTGAGCACCAGGCCTCACTCTGACAATGGAGGAGACCCAGGACAGAATGGCCTGCGTGGGAATGGGAAGGAGAATTAAAGTGTTTAGTAACCGGGAGGCCAGGTAGGTTCAGGCCTACTGAGCGAAGGTGTTCAGCGAAACGATCGCCCAGTTTACGTTTGGTCTCGCCGATGTGTAAGAGTCCACACCTTGAACACATCTCCTGGAGCTCTTTCACTGCCTCTTTGGAAAAGCCCCGCCTGTGGTTCTTTAGAGAAGTCCGCGAAATCGTGATCCCAGGGCACCAATGTAGAATCTGCCTTCGTTTCTGGAAATTGACCATTTTCCATTTGACATGCTGGAAAAAGTACGTCAGCATAAATAAATAAGGAAGATAAATATTTACTCGCATGTTCGCTCCTGTTAGTTTGGTGCAGAAGCAAAAATATCGCCAACGCTGTAAATCGGAAATAAAAACAAAGAATGGAGGAAGTAGTCAGTAGGTCAGGCAGCAGCTGTGAAGAGTGAATGCGATTTAATGTTTCAGGTCAATGGTACTATACTGTCTCCACAGATGCTGGCTGTTCTGTTGCCTATATCCGCCATTTTGTTTTTACTATTCTTCTTGATTAGAACGGCGTCGAGGGTAATGGGGAGAAGGAAGGAAAATGGGGTTAGGTGGGCAGAGATCAGCCGTAATTGAAGGGCGGAGTAGACTCGATGGGCCGAATGGCCTAATTCTACTCCTACACCAGTGAGCTCTTGAGAACTATTGTCGTTTGAACTCCCCTATGTCCCGAACATACGACACGATGCGATAGAACGTTATTTATCCCAGGAGGGGAAATTGGTCTGCCGACAGTCATAAAACACAACAAGATACGTGAAACATGAAATTAAAGTGACGAGTAGAAAGTCCAGGATTGGGGATGTGCAAAGATTTGAGGGGGGGGGGGGGGGAGAGGGGAAAGGGGAGTCAGTCTACCCCACGACAGAAGGGGGAGGACTTATACAGTTTAATAGCCACAGGAATGTTGGCCTTCATAACAAGAGGAGTTGAGTATAGGAGCAAAGAGGTCCTTCTGCAGTTGTACAGGCCCCTAGTGAGACCGCACCTGGAGTACTGTGTGCAGTTTTGGTCTCCAAATTTGAGGAAGGATATTCTTGCTATTGAGGGCGTGCAGCGTAGGTTTACTAGGTTAATTCCCGGAATGGCGGGACTGTCATATGTTGAAAGACTGGAGCGACTAGGCTTGTATACACTGGAATTTAGAAGGATGAGAGGGGATCTTATCGAAACGTATAAGATTATTAAGGGGTTGGACACATTAGAGGCAGGAAACATGCTCCCAATGTTGGGGGAGTCCAGAACCAGGGGCCACAGTTTAAGAATAAGGGGTAGGCCATTTACAACAGAGATGAGGAAAAACTTTTTCAGTCAGAGAGTTGTAAATCTGTGGAATTCTCTGCCTCAGAGGGCAGTGGAGGCCAATTCTCTGAATACATTCAAGAGAGAGCTAGATAGAGCTCTTAAGGATAGCGGAGTCAGGGGGTATGGGGAGAAAGCAGGAACGGGGTACTGATTGAGAATGATCAGCCATGATTGCATTGAATGGCGGTGCTGGCTCGAAGTGCCGAATGGCCTCCTCCTGCACCTATTGTCTATTGTCTATTGAAAGAAGGATCTCCTGTGGCGTTCTGTGCTACATCTTTGCGGGACCAGTCTGTTGCTGAAAAAGGTGCTCCTCAGGTAGACTAGTGTGTCATGGAGGGGGTGAGATGTATTGTCCAAGATGCATTGCAGTTTGAGGAGCATCCTCCCCTCCAAGACCACCTCCAGTGAATCCAACTCCGCCCCCAGGAGTCCATCCACATCCACATCCATCTCCACACACTTTTCATTCCTTGCTATTAACAAATGATTCCCATTATTTATCGCACGAGCTAAAATGAAAAGAAAGTGCTCACAAATAGGATTTTTTTTGTTGTAATTATAACCATTTCAAATAAACGGAATAAAATAACGATAAACTCGATTTTCCCACTGGAACTGAATTATTGGGTTGCATTTTTTGGTGGCTGTGGAGCACAACTTCAATGCTTCTGCAGAGATGAGCAGACAGCACGATCCTAACTCTCCACCACTGCAGAGGGTCAGCCTTGCCTGAACTACACCAGTCAAAGATAGACAGAAAAAAGCTGGAGTAACTCAGCGGGTCAGGCAGCATCTCCGGAGAAAAGGAACAGGTGACGTTTCGGGTCGAGACCCTTCTTCAGACTGAGAGTCGGGGGAAAGGGAAACGGGAGATATAGACAGTGGATGTCGAGAGATGTCGAACAAATGAATGAACGATAGGCAAAAAAGTAAGGATGATAAAGGAAACAGGCCATTGTTAGCTGTGTGTTAGCTCTGTGAGAACGAGTACTGGACTAAGAAGAGTCTCGACCCGAAACGTCACCCTTTCCCCCAGAGACGTTGGCTGAACCGCTGAATTACTCCAGCATTTTAGGCCTATCTGCGGTTTAAAACAGCATCTGCAGTTCCTTCCTACTGCACTTCAGTCACATCCTTCCTGTCCAACAATAACATCATTGACTTGCTTTTGCTGCAGTGAATGAGGTAATGCTTCCTTGAAGAAAAACACTGATAAGCAGACATGGCGAAGTGAATGGCTTCTACAGCTTAAGCTAAAAATTGGACCTAAAGTGCATCTTTGCGTTGGAGACATGCGAGCATGGAATGTGGGACACAGGAGCGTCAAGATAAAATGCAAACTGCGAATGGCATGTTCAAAACTGTGGTGCAAAGTCTTACAATGAGATCAGTCTTTGGTGCCTTGCAATCTCGAGCTGACATTCTTTGCCTCAACAGTTTGCTATAAAACATTTCACCACTCACTTGAGAGGATTACTGCAGTCCGCCGCGATGATATATAGCGGAGAATGGCAGCCACAGTGAACTTGCTACTGTTTACACAAAACTGCCTGTTATTTCTCAAACATCAACGTGGTAGAACGGCAAACTTTCTTATTAAACATCTTTAATCAGAGTACCGCAGTTGACGCTTTGCTGCAAATGTTGCCAGTTCCGTAGAATCCGTAGAATAGGCCAATTCTCTGGATGCTTTCAAGAGAGAGCTAGATAGAGCTCTTAATGATAGCGGAGTCAGGGGGTACGGGGAGAGGGCAGGAACGGGGTACTGATTGTGAATGATCAGCCATGATCACATTGAATGGCGGTGCTGGCTCGAAGGGCCGAATGGCCTCCTCCTGCACCTATTGTCTATTGTTCTTTTCTGTCATCAGCTTTCAAAGTGATTGTGCCCTTGTTTTGTACCCAATCACTGCCATTTCCTCTGTGTGTTCTTTCCATCCATCTCCTTTTCCTCAACTTGTTTTTGTTTCACATTTCCAGTGCCGGTGAAGAGTCTTTGACCCGACTTGCTGCCTGAAAGCACGCAGCGCCAGAGGCCCGGGTTGCATCCTGACTACGGGTGGTGTCTGCACGGAGTTTGCACATTCTCCCCGGGGGTTTTGTACTGTGGGGAAAACCCGTGGGTTTTCACCGGTTTCCTCCCACACTCCAAAGACGTCGAGGCTCTGTAGGTGAATTGGCTTGGTATTAGTGCAAATTGTCCCGAGTGTGTGCAGGGGAGTGTTGATGTGCGGGGATCGCTGGTCGGTGTGGACTCGGTGGGCCGAAGGGCCTGTTTCCGCGCCGTTCCTCTCAACTAAACTAAAAGGGCTCAAATCTGACGCACAGACGCACGCGGTAAGTTGTAAACATTGTCCCCGGTCTGTGTAGGTTGGTGTCGTCGGCGCTGGTTAAGGGGCCACAGTTTAAGAATAAGGGGTAGGCCATTTAGAACTGAGATGAGGAAAAACATTTTCAGGCAGAGAGTTGTGAATCTGTGGAATTCTCTGCCTCAGAAGGCAGTGGAGGCCAATTCTCTGAATGCATTCAAGAGAGAGCTAGATAGAGCTCTTAAGGATAGCGGAGTCAGGGGGTATGGGGAGAAGGCAGGAACGGGGTACTGATTGAGAATGATCAGCCATGATCACTTTGAATGGCGGTGCTGGCTCGAAGGGCCGAATGGCCTCCTCCTGCACCTATTGTCTATTGGTCAGTGCAGGCTCGGTGGGCCGAAGGGACTGTTTCTGCGCTGTTCCTCTCAACTAAACTAAAAGGGCTCAAATCTGACGCACAGATTTGTAGGTTAATTGTCTGCGGTAAGCTGTAAACATTGTTCCCGGCCTGTATAGGTTGTTGTCGTCGGTGCTGGTCAGTGCGGGCTTGGTGGGCCGAAGGGCCTGTTTACCGAAGTCCACAGTCAAAGGTTCTAAAGAAGGTGACGAGACACACTGAGAAACCTCCTTCACTGTCATCATTAGCTGCTTTGCCCTCCAGGGCCATCTCTGACACACCATCACCCTCATGCCACAGCGAGCGCAGGTCCTGACAGCCAAGGGATCAGAGAGCACTGGGCCAGAACACGCTGTGTGATTGTTGATGAAGGGTCGAGAGATGGAGTGTCCCAAAGTGTCACCCTTCACAGCACTGACGCTTACGAGAGGTGACAGGCTCAGCGCGAATCTCAGAGCCCTTTGTGTAATCTGGAGCCCCCTTGCCCAAAGGTAAAACTCGCATCCAAGAGCAGACTGTCACTTTGGAGCATCACAGGTGACAGCACAAATTACAGGGCTGCTGAAGGGGGCAGGAATGTTTCACGAGCCATACGCTGGGAACTCTAATAGGAACAGCTTCTTTCTAAGTGGATTAAATTGCTGCTTTTGCGCAAAGTATTCAGTCTAGTTTTAGTTCAGAGATACAGTGCGGAAACAGGCCCTTCGGCCTCCCGTGTCCGCGCCGACCAGCGATCCACGCACTTTAGCACCATCCCAGGCACTGGGGACAATTTTACACTTACACCAAGGCAATTTACCTGCATACCTGTACGTCTTTGGCATGTGGGAGGAACCGAAGATCTCGGAGAAAACCCACGCGGGTCACGGGGAGAACGTACAAACTCCGTACAGACGGCGCCCGTGGTCGGGATCGAACCCGGGTCTCCGACGCTGCAAGGCAGCAACTCTACCGCTGTCTACTCCTTGCGAAGTGCTGAAACGGGCTGAAGCCAGGCGGCACACGTGTATCGACACTTGGATCAATCCGTGCCTCCCAATGATGGACAAAATGTAGATATTTTCAAAAGTTCAACTTCAATCCAACTTGCCCACTTCTCCGCTTCCCAGACGTGGGCGAGGTGGTGGGTTGTCTATTTAAATATAACGGGACACAGGCATTCGTCGATTTGACCTCCCACGTTGGTGCAACCTGAATGAATCAACGATTGAATGAATGAATGAATGAATGAATGAATGAATGAATGCATGAATACTTTATTGCCGCATGTGGCAAGTCACGGTGAAATTCTTTGCTTGCACACCCAAGGGATGCAAATAGTCGCCACGTAAAGGGCGTCAACAAAGTGACCAAATATCCGCGGTTGGTCCCCCTTTGTTCTCCCCCCCCCCCCACCCACCAGCCCCCCCCCCCCCACGTAGATCCTCCATTGTTCTCCCCCCCCCCACCCACCAGCCCCCCCCCCCCACGTAGATCCTCCATTGTTCTCCCCCCCCCACCCCACCAGCCCCCCCCCCCCCCACCCACGTAGATCCTCCATTGTTCTTCCCCCCCATGCTGGCTCTTCCCAACAATGTTCCCTAATCCTCTGAAAACCAAGCCACTGAAGGGAGGCCCAGGCAAGTTCAGCCAAAGTCCATTGCAAGTCAGGGGGGAGGTGGGGGGTGGGGGGAGGGGGGGGGCAGGGGGCAAAGTTCTCTCTCAAGGTCAAGCTCCCACCCAATTAATTCCCCATCCCACCATCATCCCACGGATTGGAAATCAGATTCCCTGCTCCTGGAACGCACCCTCTCAGGTTGGGAAATTCTCCCACTCAGGCAGCATAAATACCTCACTGGTTCCTGCTCCTGCTGCCCCCCTCCTCTGTGTGTACCCTGTCCAACTGCGAGCTAAGCCTCCCTCAGCCTGACTCAGGACAGGAGTTCTGCAGGAAGAGATGGGTTCACCCTGTGCAGTTAAAACTCACGAGGTCCTAAGTGTACATAAGCGATAGGAGCAGAATTAGGCCCATCAAGTCAACTCCACCATTCAATCATGGCTGATCTATCTCTCCCTCCTAACCTCCTAATCTCCTGCCTTCTCCCCATAACCCCTGACACCTCTACTATTCAAGAATCTTTCCATCTCTGCCTTAATATATCCACTGACTTGGCCTCCACAGCCTTCTGTGGCAATGAATTCACCCACCACCCTCTGACTAAAGAAGTTACTCCTCATCTCTTTCCTAAAGGAACGTCCTTTATTTCTGAGGCTATGACCTCTGATCCTAGACTCTCCCTCTAAAGGAAACATCCTCTACGCATCCACTCGATCCAGGCCTTTCGCTATTCGGTAAGTTTCAATGAGGTCCCCCACCTCATCCTTCTGAACTCCAGCGAGCACAAGCCCAGTGCTGACAAACGCTCATCACAAGTTAACCCACTCATTCCTGGGATCATTCTCGTGAACCTCCTCTGGAGCCTCTCCAAGGCCAGCAACATCCTTCCTCAGATACGGGGCCCAAATTTGCTCACAATGCTCCAAATGCGGCCTGACCAGCGCTTTATAGAGCCTCCGCATTACATGCTTCAACACCTCCTTGCTCTCCTCAAAACAAAAAAAAACCTCTTAGACCAGAGAAACAAGCTGCAGACAGTTTGTAGGTAGACAACATTTGAACAGAAAATGTTGGCCACACAGCATCTGCAGAAATTGAAAACAGAATGAATAGACAATAGACAATAGGTGCAGGAGGAGGCCATTCGGCCCTTCGAACCAGCACCACCATTCAATGTGATCATGGCTGATCATTCTCAATCAGTACCCCGTTCCTGCCTTCTCCCCATACCCCCTGACTCCGCTATCCTTAAGAGCTCTATCTAGCTCTCTCTTCAGAGAATTGGCCTCCACTGCCTTCTGAGGCAGAGAATTCCACAGATTCACAACTCTCTGACTGAAAAAGTTTTTCCTCATCTCAGTTCTAAATGGCCTACCCCTTATTCTCAAACTGTGGCCCCTTGTTCTGGACTCCCCCAACATTGTGAACATGTTTCCTGCCTCTAACGTGTCCAACCCCTTAATAATCTTATGTTTCGATAAGATCTCCTCTCATCCTTCTAAATTCCAGTGTATACAAGCCTAGTCGCTCCAGTCTTTCAACATATGACAGTCCCGCCATTCCGGGAATTAAACCTACGCTGCACGCCCTCAATAGCAAGAATATCCGTCCTCAAATTTGGAGACCAAAACTGCACACAGTACTCCAGGTGTGGTCTCACTAGGGCATGTTTCAGGTCAAAGAAAGTTGCCAGGAAGCAAAATGGCCCTGGCTCGGCTCTGCAAGGAAAATGAAGGAGACAATGTTTACCTGCCTGTAATTCTTCTGGTCTTGACACTTCCTTCTGCTATCTTGTTCAGGTGCAATGGAAGCCTCCCTCTCTCAGACTGCCCGTTAAAATTTCAGTGTGGTCGGAAGGAACTGCGGATGCTGGTTTAAATTGAAGATAGACACAAAATGCTGGAGCAACTCAGTGGGACAAGCAGCGTCTCTGGCGAGAAGGAATGGGTGATGTTTCGGGTCGAGACTCTTATTTCGAACCGATGCTGTTGGCATCTGACCTCAAAATCCCTCTGGCTTTTGGACATGTATTTTTTCCAACCTTCTTAAAAGAGCAGGTTAGAACTCCAGCCTGACATCCCAGTGGCTCCAGATGGGTAGATTTCATGGGTGAAAGTTATCTCACCATCTACCTCAGACACCCAGTTAAGGTCGCACACTCGCACGCCAGCAAATAAGTAGTTTGCTGTCTTCACCGTGGCTAATTTATAACCTTTATAGTTTAGAGACACAGTCCAGAAACAGGGCATCTGGTCCACAGACCAGTAATCCTACTATCACTGCCCGACACGAACTCGGGACAATTTTACATTTAATATAATATATTTATTTTTTGCTTTTTTTTACACAGAACACCAACAAATAGTACAGGACAGTACAAGACATATATAACCCCCTCACCAAGGCTCAAAAAACAAACAAAATAAAATAAAATCACATTTATACCAAGCCAATTAACCTACAAACCTGTATGTCTTTGGACTGTGGAAGGATAATAGACAATAGGTGCAGGAGGAGGCCATTCGGCCCTTCGAGCCAGCACCGCCATTCAATGTGATCATGGCTGATCATTCTCAATCAGTACCCCATTCCTGCCTTCTCCCCATACCCCCTGACTCCGCTATCTTTAAGAGACCGAAGGTCTCGAAGAAAACCGACGCAGGTCACGGTATCGAAACCGGGTGTATGGCACCAGCAAGGCAGGCACGGCGGCGCAGCGGTAGAGTTGCTGCTTTACAGCGAATGCAGCGCCGGGAGACTCAGGTTCGATCCTGACTACGAGTGCTGTACTGTGCAGAGTTTGTACGTTCTCCCCGTGACCTGCGTGGGTTTTCTCTGAGATCTTCGGTTTCCTCCCACGCTCCAAAAGACGTACAGATATGTAGGTTAATTGGCTGGGCAAATGTAAAAATTGTCCCTAGTGGGTGTAGGATAGTGTTAATGTGCGGGGATCGCTGGGCGGCGCGGACCCGGTGGGCCGAAGGGCCTGTTTCTGCGCTGTATCTCTAAATCTAAAAAAAATCCTAACCCCATTCTCCTGCCTTCTCCCCATAACCTCTGACACCCGTACTAATCAAGAATCTATCTATCTCTGCCTTAAAAATATCCACTGACGGCTTCCACAGCCTCCTGTGGCAAAGAATTGCACAGATTCTGGGGAGTCTCCTCTGATATTTTTGTGATGCCACCGGATTCCTGTGTCCATGCGTATGGGGTGCTCAGCAAAACTGCGCACAGAAAGTGAACCTCCACTGTTTTACGAGCAGCGCATTTGGTAAGCAGTGGCAAAGTCAGCATGGATTTATGAAGGGGAAATCATGCTTGACTAATCTTCTGGAATCCTTTGAGGATGTAACAAGTAGAATGGATCAGGGAGAGCCAGTGGATGTGGTGTATCTGGACTTTCAAAAAGCTTTTGACAAGGTTCCCACACAAGAGATTAGTGTGCAAAATTAGAGCACGTGGTATTGGGGCTAGGGTATTGACATGGACAGGGAACTGGTTGGCAGACAGGAAGCAAAGAGTAGGAATTAACGGGTACTTTTCAGAATGGCAGGCAGTGACTAGTGGGGTGCCGCAAGGCTCGGTGCTGGGACCCCAGTTCTTCACAATGTATATTAACGATTTAGACGAGGGAATTAAATGTGACATCTCCAAGTTTGCGGATGACACAAAGCTGGGTGGCAGTGTGAGCTGTGAGGAGGATGCTATGAGGCTGCAGGGTGACTTGGATAGGTTGGGTGAGTGGGCAGATGCATGGCAGATGCAGTACAATGTGGATAAATGTGAGGTTATCCACTTTGGTGGCAAGAACAGGAAGGCAGATTATTATCTGAATAGTTTCAGATTAGGAAAAGGGGAGGTGCAACGAGACCTGGGTGTGCTTGTACATCATTCACTGAAAGTAAGCATGCAGTTAAAGCAGGCAGTGAAGAAAGCAAATGGGATGTTGGCCTTCATTGCGAGAGGATTTGAGTTTAGGAGCAAGAAGGTCCTACTGCAGTCGTACAGGGCCCTGGTGAGACCGCACCTGGAGTACTGTGCGCAATTTTCGTCTCCTAATTTGAGGAAGGACATTATTGCTATTGAGGGAGTGCAGCGTAGGTTCACCAGGTTAATTCCCGGGATGGCAGGACTGACATAAGATGAAAGAATGGGTCGATTGGGCTTGTATTCACCTTGCCATCCAATATTCTCTGCCCAATATTCTCTTCCACGTCCGCGCTGTATCTCT
The DNA here is from genome assembly GCF_053455715.1 of Rhinoraja longicauda. NCBI lineage: Eukaryota > Metazoa > Chordata > Chondrichthyes > Rajiformes > Arhynchobatidae > Rhinoraja > Rhinoraja longicauda. The sequence goes on along the minus strand of NC_135954.1, from coordinate 104,504,534 downwards.
AAAACTAAAAATAAAAAAACTACTTCCACCAATCACTCATGCAAAGGATTCCAGATGCCAACCACTGGTTCAAACCAGCATCTGCAGTTCCTTCCGACACATGGATAGGACAGGTTTGGAGGGATATGGACCAAATGCTGGCAGGTGGGACTCGTGTAAGTGGGACATGTTGGCCGGCGTAGGCAAGTTCGGCTGAAGGCCCTGTTTCCACACTGTATCACTCTACGACTCTAAAACAAAACAATGTGGTGCAAAAATCCCCCATAGGTCCTGGTGCCATCGCAGTTCAGAATTCAGTTGGAGTTCATAGTGTTCAATGGCCTGATGGTTGTTGGGCACACACAAGATATTCAGTCTATTCTTAAAAAGTTCCTTGAAATCGAGTGCAGGTTCTACCTTCCGATATAATTTTTCAAAATTTAAAATGTAAAGTGTCAGTGTGGAAAAAGACCCTTCAGCCCACTGAGTCCACGCTGGCCGTCAATCACCCAAGATCACACTCGTTCTACTTTATCCCACTCTTCTCATCCACTCCCTACGCACACCAGCGGCAATTTACGGAGACCAACTAATCTACAGACCCTTTGTACAAATCTTTGTTAAAAAAAAAATCTAAAAGGTCGTTGTGGTGTGAGAGGAAAACTTCGGAGCACACGGCACGGTAGCGCAGCGGTAGAGTTGCTGCTTTACAGCGAATGCAGCGCCGGAGACTCAGGTTCGATCCTGACTACGGGTGCTGCACTGTAAGGAGTTTGTACGTTCTCCCCGTGACCTGCGTGGGTTTTCTCCGAGATCTTCGGTTTCCTCCCACGCTCCAAAGACGTACAGGTATGTAGGTTAATTGGCTGGGTAAATGTAAAAATTGTCCCGAGTGGGTGTAGGATAGTGTTAATGTGCGGGGATCGCTGGGCGGCACGGACTTGGTGGGCCGAAAAGGCCTGTTTCCGGCTGTATAGATATGATATGATATGATATGATATGGAGGAAACTCATGGAGGAGAATGTGCAAACTACACACACACAAACACACACACGCACACACGCACGCACGCACGCGCACACACGCACGCACACACACGCACGCACACACGCACACACACGCACACACACGCGCACACGCACACACACGCACACACACGCACACGCGCACACACGCACACACGCACACACACCGCCCGAGGTCAGAATCAAACCTGGGTCTCTGGTGCTAAGAGGCAGCAGCTCTTCCAGCTGCACCACTGTGCTGCCCCCGTTGTTCACTTCAAGCAGTTACTGAGACAACTAAACCATCTGAAGAAGGGTCTCGACCCGAAACCTCACCCATTCCTTCTCTCCAGAGATGCTGCCCGTCCCGCTGAGTTACTCCAGCATTTTGTGTGTGTATCCTCCGTCTGAATTCAGAGGCGGCTCAAGGGCCTTCTCTTTATAAATTTGTCTTTGCTCTGCCTGCTTTATGCAAGGTAAAATAAACACAACAATGTTGAATTTAGGGGTGCACAGGGCTCCTTTTACGAAAAGGTTTTTTAAAATTGTTCTGCATATCTATCCAATGAACTAGTTTTAAAATACACATGAGTTTCAAGTCTCGTTACCACATTCTCGGCAAGGAGCCAGCTCTAATCGTGCCTGTTATTGACATCCCACTGGGATTTTGGAAATCTGACAGCATTGCCGTGATTTAAAGTCAGCCCCACAGAGCAAGCTTTAAATGTCGAGAATCGAAAAGTATTCTTTACCCAATCGTGAGCAAATGATTGCAGACGATGTCCGAAAATGCCAGGATCAGTGGCAGATCACAAACCGCTGGAGGCGCTGGAGGTACAACGAACCACAAATGCTGGTTTATGGGAAAAAAAGGTCCAAAGTGCTGGAGTAACTCTGTGGGTCAAGCAACATCTCCAGAGAACATGGATAGGTGACGTTTTGGGTTGGGGCACTTCTTCAGACTCATTGTGGGAGGGGGGATTGGAGATGATGGGGGGGGGGAGGGGGGGATTTGGAAGAGAGGAGGGGCAGGACAAGGCCTGGCAAGTGGTAGGCGGATACAGCCAAGGGATTTTTTTTGATAGGCAGACGGTTGGACAAAGGCCAGAGATGAAAAGACAACATGTGTGAGATAAGGATAGAAGAGGTACAAATAGTGAAGCCAGAGGATGGAATATAGATGGAAGGGGAAAAATGGGTACATCCACCTGGAGCACAAGGATGGTGGGGGGGGGGGGGGAGGGGGGAGGGGGTGAGGGGGGGGGGGGAGGAAAGAAGACTTGTTTGAAGGTTAGCTACCTAAAATTGGAAAAGTCAATGTTCATACAATTGGGCTGTAAGTTGGGGCACTTCTTCAGACTCATTGTGGGAGGGGGGATTGGAGATGATGGGGGGGGGGGGGGGGGTCTGGCAATGGAGGTGTCCCTGGATGGAAAGGTCAGGATGGGATAGGGAAGAGGAGTTACAATGGTTGGCAACCAGAAGGTCCAGCAGACCTAGAAAAAATCATCCACGCATTTATTTCCTCCCGCCTGGACTACTGCAACTCCCTATACACTGGGATCAGCCAATCATTCCTGTCCCACCTGCAATTGGTCCTAAACGCCACAGCGAGACTCCGTAAAAGGGTCCACATCACCCCGATTCTGGCCTGTCCACTGGCTCCCAGTACGGTACAGAATCGACTTCAAGCTCCTCCCATTCGCATACAAAGCCCTAAACGGGCTTGCCCCCCCAATATCAAAAATCTTCTAACCCACCACTCTATCTCCAGGTCCCTCAGGTCGGCCGACTTGGGGCTACTGACTATCCCGCAGTCTAGGCTTAAGCTCAGGGGTGACCGCGCTTTTGCGGTTGCATCTCCTAGACTGTGGAACAGCATCCCTCTCCCCATCAGAACTGCCCCCTCCATCGACTCCTTTAAGTCCAGGCTCCAAACCTACTTCTATTCCCTAGCGTTTGAGGCCCTCTGAGGGGGCGCTGTAAACTGTAAACTGTTTATGTATGTGTTGTTAGGTTTGTGTGCTATTGTATGCTCTTTTTTAGTACCTGCACTGATGTACAGCACTTTGGTCAACGTAGGTTGTGTTTAAATGTGCTATACAAATAAAATTGACTTGGCTTGACTTTACTTGGCAGGACAGTGCAAGTGTTGGGTGAAGCAGTCGCCATGTCTACGCTTGGTCACACTGATGTAAAGGAGACCACATATGGAGATGTATAAGAAAATAACTGCAGATGCTGGTACAAATTGAAGGTATTTATTCACAAAATGCTGGAGTAACTCAGCGGGTCAGGCAGCATCTCTGGAGGTAAGGAATCGGCGACGTTTCAGGGTCGAGACCCTTCTTCAGACTGAGAGTCAGGGAAACTAGAGATATGAAAAGATACAAAGAACAAATGAATGAAAGGTGTGAAAAGAACAAATCAATACCAGCCAGATGCTCAAGGAAAGTTAGAGCCCACACTGGTCCATTGTTGGCTGCGGAGAAGATGATAATGAGTGGATACAAACAGTGAAACCAAGCAGGATGACAGTGAAACAAGTAGGATGACTAGCTTTCCCTTCTTCCCCCACCCTAGAGATGTAAATATTATCCCTCGTACAGGTTAGTGTACGGGAGTACACAGTCTGAAGAAGGGTCTCGACCCGAAACGTCACCCATTCCTTCTCTCCCGAGATGCTGCCTGACCCGCTGAGTTACTCCAGCATTTTGTGAATAAATACCTTCGATTTGTACCAGCATCTGCAGTTATTTTGTTATACCTCAACATGGACACTCCACTGACAGCTGCACTTATTTTTTTAATCTGCTACCTAATCAACTGCTTTAGGGCTAATTTGTAAATTACTTTAACCTGTGCCTTTGGCGCTCTTTTTAAATCTCCGTGTCTGGATAGAGCTCTTAAGGATAGCGGAGTGAGGGGGTATGGGGAGAAGGCAGGAACGGGGTACTGATTGATAGTGATCAGCCATGATCGCATTGAATGGCGGTGCTGGCTCGAAGGGCTGAATGGCCTCCTCCTGCACCTATTGTCTATTGTCTATTGTCTCCCTGACTCACTTTCTTTCAGCCAATATTCGCTCTCGCTGCTTCTGGCTGTTGCTTGTCTCCGACCTTCACGGTAAGCTGCCCAAGTGAAATATGAGGTGCTGTTCCTCCAATTTGCATTGGGCCTCACTCTGACAGTGGAGGAAGCCCAGGACAGAAAAGGTCAGTGTGGGAGGGGGAGTTAAAGTGTTCCAGTATCTGAAGGGGCTGCTCCTCAAGTTTTGGCTCCATTTTAGCCCCACGCTGCTGATCTTTGGGCACCCGGTACAGAGGGGGGAGGAGAGAGAGGGAGGGAGGAAAGGGGGTCTCCTTGTCGGTCTGCTCCTGGGCCTGGCCAAGATGGCCACCCGTGGGTCCAGGCAGCGGGTAGTCGACGGCCGCACAGAGGTCGGCTGCCTGCCCCTCTTCCGGGCTTACGTCCGTGCCCGCGTGTCCCTGGAGAGGGAACATGCGGTGTCCACGGGGGCGCTGGAGGCCTTCCGTGAACGCTGGTCACCGCGGGAGGTCGAATGTATTCTTGACAAAGTTGGCGGGATTTTAATTTGATATTGGTTGTGTTTCTGTCGTATGTTGAAAGGCTGGAGCAATTAGGCTTGTATACACTGGAATTTAGAAGGATGAGGGGGGATCTTATTGAAACATATAAGATAATTAGGGGATTGGACACATTAGAGGCAGGAAACATGTTCCCAATGTTGGGGGAGTCCAGAACAAGGGGCCACAGTTTAAGAATAAGGGGTAGGCCATTTAGAACGGAGATGAGGAAGAACTTTTTCAGTCACAGAGTGGTGAAGGTGTGGAATTCTCTGCCTCAGAAGGCAGTGGAGGCCAGTTCGTTGGATGCTTTCAAGAGAGTGCTGGATAGAGCTCTTAAGGATAGCGGAGTGAGGGGGTATGGGGAGAAGGCAGGAACGGGGTACTGATTGAGAGTGATCAGCTATGATCGCATTGAATGGCGGTGCTGGCTCGAAGGGCTGAATGGCCTACTCCTGCACCTATTGTCTATTGATGAAGGCAGCTTTTGATCTGATTACATTACCACTTTGTATGTTTGTCTTGTTTTTTGGAATAAAGCATTTGTAATTTTAAATAAATAAATGAATAAATAAAACTGGGCCTCCTCCATTGCCAGAGTTAGGCCGAACGTAAATTGGAGGAACAACACCTCACGTTACTCTTGGGCAGCTTACAACCCTGTGGTTTGAACGTTGCATTCTCTGAATTTCGGTAACTTGTACATACACCTCCCTTCCCCTCCCCCCCTCCCCTCCCTCTTCCTTCTCCCCATTCTCCACTCCTCCCCCCACCCCCAGCACCCCCCCTGCATCCGCCACTAAAAGTCAGTGGACCAGTTCCACAGTTTGGAAAGATGCATCCCTTGTCTCCAGCTAACAATCGGCCTATCAGGCCAACTTCCTCGCCCCAGGTCATCTGTTGCTGGCTCCAATTTGTCCTCATTTTTTTCTCATTTCCCACGCCCCAACCCCCCATCCACACTACAATCAGTCTGAAGAAGGTCATAAGCTAGATAGAGCTCTTAAGGATAGCGGAGTCAAGGGGTACGGGGAGAAGGCTGGAACGGGGTACTGATTGAGAATGATCAGCCATGATCACATTGAATGGCGGTGCTGGCTCGAAGGGCCGAATGGTCTCCTCCTGCACCTATTGTCTATTGTCTGTAAGGTCACAATATCATAAGGAAGAGGAGTAGAATTAGGCCATGAAGTCTACTCCGCCATTCAATCATGGCTGATCTATCTCTCCTAACCCCATTCTCCTGCCTTCTCCCCATAACCCTTGACACCCATTCTCATCAAGAATCTGTCTATCTCTGCCTTAGAAAATATCCACTGACTTGGCCTCCACAGCCTTGTGTGGCAAAGAATTCCACAGATTTCCGACCCCACACATCGCCTATCCATTTTCTCCAGAGATGCTGCCTGACCCACCGAGTTGCTTGGTGTCCACCTTTGGTTTAAACCAGCATCTGCAGTTCCTTCTTATTACACGATGGCATGGTGGCCTTTGTTTTGTACAAGATCTTCCGTTGCATTGTCAGGACTGCCGAGAAAGATTGTTTTTTTGGGGGATGAAGGGTTTGATGTATGAAGATGGGGCATGCACTCATGAGGATTTACAAGACTGAGAGGTGACCTCACTGAAATCAATGAGTTAAGTTTAGAGATACAGCGCGGAAACAGGTCCTTTCGGACCACCGGGTCCGCGCACATTCACGCGACAATTATTTTTGCATTTACGAAACCTGTACGTTTTTGGAGTGTGGGAGGAGAAAACCCAGGCAGGTCACGGGGAGAATGTACAAACTTCGCACCGACAGCACCCGTGGTCGGGATGGAACCCGGGTCTCCGGCGTTGCATTCGCTGTAAGGCAGCAACTCTACCGCTGCGCCACCATTTCTGAAGGAGATCGTCAACATTATTGACAAAGTTGAGAAGCTATCTCCCTGAATGGCGGTGTCTGGAATGCGGCCCATTTTACAAAGAGACGAGAAGGAATTTCATCCCTCGGGAGGACGGAAGGATATTCTTGCTATTGAGGGCGTGCAGCGTAGGTTTACTAGGTTAATTCCCGGAATGCCGGGACTGCCATATGTTGAAAGACTGGAGCGACTAGGCTTGTGTACACTGGAATTTAGAAGGATGAGAGGAGATCTTATCGAAACGTATAAGATTATTAAGGGGTTGGACACGTTAGAGGCAGGAAACATGTTCCCAATGTTGGGGGAGTCCAGAACAAGGGGCCACAGTTTAAGAATAAGGGGTTAGGCCATTTAGAACGGAGATGAGGAAAAAAAATTTCAGTCAGAGAGTTGTGAATCTGTGGAATTCTCTGCCTCAGAAGGCAGTGGAGGCCAATTCTCTGAATGCATTCAAGAGAGAGCTAGATAGAGCTCTTAAGGATAGCGGAGTCAGGGGGTATGGGGAGAAGGCAGGAACGGGGTACTGATTGAAAATGATCAGCCATGATCACATTGAATGGCGGTGCATTCTCGAAGGGCCGAATGGCCTCCTCCTGCACCAATTGTCTATTGTCTATTGGGAGCTTTCAATCTTTTGAATTCTCTACCCAGAGAGCTCTAGACCTCTAGAGATGGTTATTGCATACATTCAAGGTGGAGATTGACAGAATATTACATTGCATAGGAATCAAGCAGTTTGCCAGAGAACGGAAAGTGTTGTGGAGGCCAAGATCGGATCAACCACCATCTCGGTGAATGACAGAGTAGACTCAAGGGATCGCTTGGCCTATTCCTGCCCCTGATCATTACGGTCTTACATTTAAAGGGTCTGTGTAAACACCACAGCACCAACTCTCTTAGGCCTCTCTTAGATCTTAGTCCCGGAATGCTAACTATGTTTCTCTTTCTGCAAATGTCGCCTGGCGTGCTGAATATTTCCAGCATTTTCTATTTTTGTTGCTGTCGCAACACCTCCTTTCTGCAACATCTCCCGGTTGTTAAACACTTTAACTCCCCCTCCCACACTGACCTTTTCTGTCCTGGGCTTCCTCCACTGTCAGAGTGAGGCCCAATGCAAATTGGAAGAACAGCACCTCATATTTCACTTGGGCAGCTTACCGTGAAGGTCGGAGAGAAGCAACAGCCAGAAGCAGCGAGAGCGAATATTGGCTGAAAGAAAGTGAGTCAGGGGGGAACGGAGATTTAAAAAGGGCGCCAAAGGCACAGGTTAAAGTAATTTACAAATTAGCCCTAAAGTAGTTGATTAGGTAGCAGATAAAAAAATAAGTGCAGCTGCAGTGGAGTGTCCTTGTTGAGGTGGTGCCTTGGTCTTCGGCGAGGTGACTGCGCTCAAAGGTAAAGAAGGTGAGAGGCACAACCAATTGGCATTTGTCTACTGAAATGCTCAGCTGAGCACTTCAAATCCCCCTCCCACTCCCAGTCTGACCTTTCTGTCATGGGCCTCCTCCAGTGCCATAGTGAGGCCCACCGGAAATTGGAGGAACAGCACCTCATATTTCGCTTGGGCAGCTTGCAGCCCAGCGGTATGAACATTGACTTCTCCAACTTTAGATAGTTCCTCTGTCCCTCTCTTCCCCTCCCCCTTCCCAGTCCTCCCTCTATCTTCCTGTCTCCACCTATATCCTTCCTTTGTCCCGCCCCCCTGACATCAGTCTGAAGAAGGGTCTCGACCCGAAACGTCACCCATTCCTTCTCTCCTGAGATCCTGCTGAGTTACTCCAGCATTTTGTGAGACCTTCGATTTGTACCAGCATCTGCAGTTATTTTCCTACACCTTCATAATGATCATGGCTGATCTCCAAAATCAGTATCCCGTTCCTGCTTTCTCCCCATATCCCTTGATTCTGTTAGCCCTGAGAGCAATATCTAACTCTCTCTTGAAAACATCTAATGAATTGACCTCCACAGCCTTCTGTGGCCAGAGAATTCCACAGATTCACAACTCTCTGGGCGAAAAGGTTTTTCCTCATCTCAGTCCTAAAAGGCCTACCCCTGTTTCTGGACTCCCCCAACGCCGGGAACATTTATCCTGCATCGAGCCTGTCCAATCCCTTAAGAATTTTATACGTTTCTATCAGATTCCTTTTTTTAAGGAAGAGGTGATGTTTCGGGTCTAGATCTCCCTGAGAGTCAGGGGAAAGGGAAATGGGAGATATAGATGGGGATGTAGAGAAATATAGAACAAATGAGATCCTTCATCAGACTGCTTCCCCTGCAACCACGTTGAATAATGTCATTATATTGAAATCCTGACTATTATACATTGAACGAGGGAGTCACAGATCAATAGTCAGGGAGGGTCTGGTCTTGCACTTAGGATTTTTGTATTTTTTAACAGCATGTTTCAGAATAAACATCAACTTCAAATTGTTGCTGTCCTGAGTGGATGGTTGGTTTAAATCCATAACCGGAAAGCATTTTTTCATTCTTCAGGACCACACACAGCCACCACTCCCAAGCTGAAATGCTAACACCTGCCAAATGAGGACCAACAACAGACAACTATTGTCCGAGCACAGGGAAGCTTTTAATTCGTCCTTTCCTGTACGTGTGACAATCCCTGCGGTATGAGACAGGGGGGAGAAAAACATATCGCATGCGAAAAATCAATTACTGCTCTTCTGAGCTCACTCTTGGCCTAAGGCTGAAGGCAGATTGGAGACACCGTTGGAATGTTAAACTTCAAGACGGCAGTTTAGTTTAGTTTAGTTTATTGTCACGTGTCCAGTGAAAAGTTTTTTTGTTGCGTGCCAACCAGTCAGCAGAAAGGCAATGCATGGTTACAATCGAGCCATTTACAGTGTATCGATACGTGATAAGGGAATAACGTTTAGTGCAAGGTAAAGCCGGCAAAGTCCGATCAATGATGGTCCGAGGGTCACCAAAGAGGTAGGTAGTAGTTCAGGACTGCTCTCTGGTTGTGGTAGGATGATTCAGTTGCCTGATAACTGTCCCTGAATCTGGAGGTGTGCATTTTCACACTTCTGTACCTTTTGCCTGATGGGAGTGGCCAGAGTGCGACTCGTCTTTGATTACGCTGCTGGTCTTTTTCCGGGGCAGCGTGAGGTGTAAATGGAGTCATCGGAAGGGAGCTTGGTTTGTGTGATGGTCTGTGTTGCGTCCGCAATTCGCTGCAATTTCTGGCGGTCTTGGATGGAGCTGTTCCCAAACCAAGCTGTGATGCGTCCTGATGAAGTATATGTTAGTCAGTGTGTCGATGAAGTGAATGTGCACTGAAACACTTTTGTAGCCATTGGCAAGCCAAGAAAGGAGGAAAAATGAAAAATTAACTTTAAATGAGGCCAAACCCAAAGTGCAGTCTCAAATCTGACCTAAAGTGAAATTTGATCTTAGCTGCTTAATTTAATGCAAAATTTACCCTTTGCAAGAATTGGAAGTCAGTTACATTTGTTACACATTGGGTTTTATATGAAATTTGATTCTGCAAATTATTTTTAAATAGTGGGTTAATTCAGCTTAACTACATTTGCAATCCAGACCCATTCCTTCTCTCCAGAGATACTGCCTGTCCCGCTGAGTTACTCCAGCATTTTGTGTCTACCTTAGTTATACGAAAGATTTTAGTCTAGATATTCTGATCATGGTACAACTGGGTCAGTCTGGCACATTGGACTCAAAGTTGGCTTGGCTGATTTTAATGGCCAAACCTTTTTAGTAGGTCACTTGCTAACTTCACAATACGAATAACAGGGAAGATGGCAGGAGAGAGATGTTAAAATAGTAGGGGTACTGATCCAGATGCAAAGCAGACCCTTCAGCATAAGTTGCTCTACTCCACAGTATGGAAGAAGACCCACAATTTCTTTGGTCCATGTAGAAACGAAGGAGAAAATACAAAATGGATATTTTTTAAGGCAGAGATAGATAGATTCATGATTAGTATTGGTGTCAGAGGTAATGTGGGGGTAAGGCAGGAGAATCTGGTTAGGAGGGAGAGATGGATCAGCCTCGATTGAATGGCGGAGTAGACTTGATGTGCCGAATGGCCTAATTCTGCTCCTATCACTCATGACCGGCACCTCAGAAGGGGGTATAGAGAGAGGGAATTGTGCTGCTTTAGAAGGGACCCTGTGCATACCTAGTTAAGTAGATGTTTACTCTCTATTGCCAATAAACTTGATTTATACTGTAACTGAAGTGTGAGCCTTTTTCTGTTCTATCAGTCGGATCCTTGAACCTGTTCCCTTGCAACAGTCGTTATGGTCAATGAAACGCTGGAGCCATTTGTGAGACAGGGTTCAGATGTCCAGATGGAGTCCAACCAGAGGCTTTTAACGTTGTGCCTTTGTACAAGGAAAAAAAAATCTGATCCATTTTGGTTTCAGACTGACGATGATCTGGGCACCAGCTGGCCATGACAATCTGGAAGGCCAAACCTCAGCGAGAACCAAATCCACAGCCACTTCCAGTTGCGTGAAGATAGACGCAAAAAGCTGGAGTAACTCAGCGGGTCAGACAGCGTCCCTGGAGAAAAGGAATAGGAGACGTTTCGCCTCGACACACTTCTTCAGGCTGAGAGTCAGGGGGAAGGGAAACGGGAGATATAGATGGTGATGTAGAGAGAGAGATAGAGAACAAATGAACATAGGATATGCAAAAAAGTAACGAAGGAAATAGGCCATGGCTAGCTGTGTGCTGGGTGAGAACTCTTGCGTGAAAGGGCTGTGCTTCCACATGCACGGTCTTTCTCCACAGCCGCTGATTGATCAGTGCTGTCTTTCAAGCCTTCTTCCCTCGTTGTCTTTCCAGCGAGTTTTATTGGAAAACCAAAATGGCTGCTGCCTGAAATTATTAACACCCTCTCCACTTCACCCTGTCCACTGCTTTCCCTCTTGTGAAACATCTAAATAATTGCTGCCACGTAGAGTTAGCATAAAAGCTGCAAAAGAGAAGTAAATAAATTTGCGTCATATATTAATTATAACGTGACATCCCATCCAGAGTGTTGGCCCCATTTGTTTCCGTTGCACCCAATCTTTATACATAATTTATACTTTTGCCTTTGTTCTTTGTTTGTGCTCTTTGCATTTACAAAATAGATATGCTGTTGGAGTTATTTATTTTCTTGATATTTGGAGAGAGAGAGAGAGAGAGAGGGAGAGAGAGAGAGAGAGAGAGAGAGAGAGAGAGAGAGAGAGAGAGAGAGAGAGAGAGAGAGAGAGAGGGAGGGAGGGAGGGAGGGAGGGGGGGGGAGAGAGAGAGAGAGAGAGAGAGAGAGAGAGAGAGAGAGAGAGAGAGAGAGAGAGAGAGAGAGAGAGAGGAAAAAAGAAAAAAAAAATCAAAGGGAACTCTTCACATAGTTTAGAGTGACTTTTGTCATTTCAGATTGATCACAGCTCAGACATAGAGCGTCCATATTGAAAGGGGCTTATTGGCAATGTTGATATCTTTTCCTAACCTGATGTTAAACTCTCCAAACACTGTCAGTTGGGTATATCGGGTTTGGCCTGCAGGGAGGGTGAGTGGATGTCCACAGAATAGCGGAGTGATTGAATTAATAACGATATTGGAAAGGCCCTCAGGCACAAAGCAGCTGTTGTCTCAGTCCCCCGGCTGGAGTCTAATGGACGGAGGAGACTAATTGCGGGTGAGACCTGTTCAATTTAATTCTGGTGAAAGTAAGCAGGAAACAAGAAAAGGAAATTTACGTGAGCAAGGTTACAGGCATTTCAATCGTCAACTTCTACGGTGGCATGTGCACTTGTTGTAGGACAATTACAAATGTACTTCCACTTTATTGTGCAGACTCTAAGCAGGGCAAGTTCTCATTCGTAGATGGACGTAAAATGCTGAAGTAACTCAGCGGGACAGGCAGCAATTCTGGAGAGAAGGAATGGGTGACGTTTCGGGTCGAGACCCTTCTTCAGACTAATGTCAGGGGAAGTGGGCGGGACAGAGATAGAATGTAGTCGGAGACAGTAAGACTGGTGGGAGAACTGGGAAGGGGAGGGGATGGAGGAGAGAGAGAGGGAAAACAAGGGCTATTTGAAGTTAGAGAAGTCAATGTTCATACCGCTGGGGTGTAAGCTACCCAAGCGAAATATGAGGTGCTGTTCCTCCAATTCAGACTGTCTGAAGAAGGGTCTCGACCCGAAAAGTCACCCATTCCTTCTCTCTAGAGATGCTGCCTGTCCCGCTGAGTGACTTCAACATTTTGTGTCTATCTTCAATTTAAACCAACAACTGCAGGTCTTTCCTACACAAGTTCTTCAGTATTTGTTTTAATTTGGCCTTGGTATTCTCCCTAAATTAAAGGAGGCAACTACAAACAGTTTTCTATTTTTGATCATCCATTATCCAGATTTTACACAACCAAAGATTTATATAAATTTAGCCGTAGTTTTAAAAAAATAAATCATGTCCCTATTCATAAAACTAGGATCTATTGTACTTTTATTTGACAGCATTATCCCCATTTTGGCAGGAAGAGCAAGACAATTTAGAGTAGTGCGATACAATTTTTAAGGAGATGCAAATGCACCAGAACAAGTTTAAGAATAAGGGGTAGGCCATTTAGAACAGAGATGAGGAAAAACTTTTTCAGTCAGAGAGTTGTGAATCTGTGGAATTCTCTGCCTCAGAAGGCAGTGGAGGCCAAGTCTCTGAATGCATTCAAGAGAGAGCTAGATAGAGCTCTTAAGGATAGAGGAGTCAGGAGGTATGGGGAGAAGGCAGGAACGGGATACTGATTGGGAATGATCAGCCATGATCACATTGAATGGCGGTGCTGGCTCGAAGGGCAGAATGGCCTACTCCTGCACCTATTGTCTATTGTCTATTGTCTATAACAATATGTGCATCTGCCTCTGAGGGTGGTAGCAGCACAGGTTGAGAAAGTGACTGATCAGGCAAAGCAATGGTTCAAAGGTACTTTATTTGTCACATGCGCAACTGAACAGTAAAATTATTTTTTGCATATTTACACATGCTCGGTCCAGTTGGTGGCTCCCGATCCTGGTAATACACAGATTCACAACTCTCTGGGTGAAACAGTTTTTCCTCATCTCAGTCCTTATTCTGAAACTGTGACCCACTGGTTCAGGACTCCCCCCAACTCCCCCCTGCACCTAGTCTGTCCAATCCCATAAGGGCCTGTCCCACTTGGGCGATTTTAAGGCGACTGCCGGTGACTAGTCTGTCGCCGAACGTTTGCCGGGGTGTCGTGTGCATGATCGTGAGGAGTCTTCAATGAATCGTAGCGGATCTCGGCGCGTCGCGGAAAGTTTTCCTGCTAGAAATTTCTCGGCGACAGCTGGCTTGTCGCCAGGTATCGTTGCTTATTGCGGGCGCTGTCTGTCGCATGCTGTCCCCAGGGTTGCTAGGTTGTCGCAGATGCAGTTAGAAGCACGGAATATTAAATTAAGAAAAGGCATTTGAAGATACCAGAAGATGGTTTTGTTTAACTAATTTATTTACCGTCTGGACATTTGACAGGTAGATTGGAGGCGACAGTTTGGCGGTCGGGTAAGCGTGGGAATTTCGCGATGTTTCCATAGACGGTGTAATCTCTTAGCCAGGTGCTAGTTTCACAAAAAAAGTAACTTGTATCGACCTGACTCGGCATTGTCGTGGTCATTGTCGTAGGGTAAAGAACATTTCGGCGATCTGCTACGACTTTGACAGTCGCCGGCAGTCGCCTTAACAATCACGTAACCTGGACAGGCCCTTCAAGAATTTAATATGTGCTTTCTCATGATTACATCTGTATGCAGGGCGCAGGAAAGGTCATCAGAGATGCCAGGAATTTATAGCTGCTAATTGACTCCTCCACCGACCCACTAATGGTGCCCCGACTTTTCTAACCTGTGGTCAACAAATAGTTCCTGTGCTTAGTTGACACTGAGTTATGGGTTGGTGTGGTAACACTGACCTGAATGTGTGATCTCTCTCCTGTACAATAGACAATAGACAACAGACAATAGGTGCAGGAGGAGGCCATTCAGCCCTTCAAGCCAGCACCACCATTCAATGTGATCATGGCTGATCATTCTCAATCAGTACCCCGTTCCTGCCTTCTCCCCATATCCCCTGACTCCTCTATCCTTAAGAGCTCTATCTAGCTCTCTCTTGAATGCATTCAGAGAATTGGCCTCCACTGCCTTCTGAGGCAGAGAATTCCACAGATTCACAACTCTCTGACTGAAAAGGTTCTTCCTCATCTCAGTTCTAAATGGCCTACCCCTTATTCTTAAACTGTGGCCCCTTGTTCTGGACTCCCCCAACATTGGGAACATGTTTCCTGCCTCTAACGTGTGCAACCCCTTAATAATCTTATACGTTTCGATAAGATCTCCTCTCATCCTTCTAAATTCCAGTGTATACAAGCCTAGTCGCTCCAGTCTTTCAACATATGACAGTCCCGCCATTCCGGGAATTAACCTAGTAAACCTATACTGCACGCCCTCAATAGCAAGAATTACTAAGAGGGGCTGCATTGAAATAGATGGTGTCAAGCCTCTTAAATGTAGTTGGAGATGCTACTCAAGTGAAGAAAGTTGCACAATGCTCCTGACCTGGGCCTGTAGCAAAGCTCTAGACCATCATCAGGTGAGTCGCTTACAACAGGACTCCCAACCAGCTTTTACCACCACAGTGTTCGTTGTAGTTAAAGTTTGCAATCCTGGAAATATCAGATTTTTCTTTACTTTTCTATCCACTTTTAATTGTTCCCCTGTGCTTCCTAATAACCTGTCTGAGTTACTTCTTTTTGTACACCGGGAGCACTGTGTTGTCAACAAGTCCTCATGAAATGCACAAAATCATTAAGTAATTTGTAGGGAACGTATTTGTGACAGAACAGTTTCAGGCAAAGCTGTTGTACATGATCTTTGCCATTCTCGTGCCTCACCTTTTCAACCAAATTAGCCTCCTGCATGTGATTTGCCAACATGACCACATTCTCAGAGCAGAGGCATTTATCAACAACTGAACAGTAAATCGACAGAGCTTTCTCCACCAACGCTTCAATAAATATCTCCCTTGTAATCAGCCACAACCACCTATTGTTCTCCTTCAACAGTGGTGCAGCTGTTAACTGCATTGAAAATTCTCTGTCAGGCAGCATCGATGGAGAGAAGGAATGGGTGACGTTTCGTGTCAAGACCCTTCTTCAGACTTGCAGAAGAAGGGTCTCGAACCAAAACGTCGCCCATTCCTTCTCTCCAGCGATGTTGCCTGACCTGCTGAGTTACTCCAGCATTTTGTGAATAAATCGATTTGTACCAGCATCTGCAGTTATTTTCTTATGCTGCCTGACCCGCTGTGTTACTCCAGCTTTTTGTGTCTATCGTAAGTGACAAATTTAAATGGAATAAAACTAGCAACAAATTCCACAGCATGACGTTATCATAATACTTATTAGACTTGAAATTCATTCACAGAACTCTGATTAAAAAAATAGTTTAAAAAAAAAAATGTTTAAAAAATAAACAAAAATCTTAAAAATCTGAAACTGAAACAAAATTTGCTGAGGACACACGGTCTGTCAGACAGTATCCATGGAAAGTGTAGGAAGGAACTGCAGATGCTGGCTTACACCGAAGATCGACACAAAATGCTGGAGTAACTCAGCGGGTCAGGCAGCATCTCTGGAGGAAAGGAATCGGCGACGTTTCGGGGTCGAGACCCTTCTTCAGACTGAGAGTCAGGGAAACTAGAGATATGAAAAGATACAAAGAACAAATGAATGAAAGGTGTGAAAAGAACAAATCAATACCAGCCAGATGATCAAGGAAAGTTAGAGCCCACACTGGTCCATTGTTGGCTGCGGAGAAGATGATAACGAGAGGATACAAACAGTGAAACCAAGCAGGATGACAGTGAAACTAGTAGGATGACTAGCTTTCCCTTCTTCCCCCACCCTAGAGATGTAAATATTATCCCTCGTACAGGTTAGTGTACGGGAGTACACAGTCTGAAGAAGGGTCTCGACCCAAAACGTCACCCATTCCTTCTCTCCCGAGATGCTGCCTGACCTGCTGAGTTACTCCAGCATTTTGTGAATAAATACCTTTGATTTGTACCAGCATCTGCAGTTATCTTCTTATACTACTTGGAGTACAGTGTACGGGCTGGTCGGCACGGATTCGGGGGGCCGAAGGCCCTGTTTCTGTGCTGCGTCTCTAAAGTCTAAAGTCACGTCGATCGCAAAGGATCCATCCTCTCCACCGTCCCAGAATCATCGGCAATGTCAACTTTTTAAAAGTCATGTACCCCCGCGTCGCAAGGTTGAGGAAATGAAGCACATGAAAGAAGCAGACAGTCTTTCTGACAAACTTCTACTGACAACTTCCATGTAGGCTCTGCGGGGGTTTTGTGCCACTGTCGGGAAGGTTGCTCAAAACGTACCACTCACTGATTTCAAAGAGCCTCCTCTGCTTCTTTAATGCGTTCAACACTTCACAATGAGTTCTTTTTGCCCTTGTCGAACAAGTTTACTTTCTCAGTCATTTATTGGGCTGTAACTAAGAAACGATGGGTTTTTTTTTATTAACAGGAGTACAGAATGGGTAATTGAATTATTGAATTCAGTCTCGAACGTTGCATGCCACCAAAAGTTCATGGCCATTCAAGACAATGAGAAATTATAAATATCTGCCTCAGAAGGCAGTGGAGGCCAATTCACTGGATGCATTCAAAAGAGAGTTCGATCGAGCTCTTAGGGCTATCGGAATCAAGGGGTATGGGGAGAAGGCAGGAACGAGGTACTAACTGTGGATGATCAGCCATGATCATATTGAATGGCGGTGCTGGCTCGAAGGGCCAAATGGCCTACTCCTGCACCTATTGTCTATGTATCTCTTCAGTACTATTTCTTAGGCCCCCCTCGGTCATGGCTGACCATGGGTGATGCATCCTAGTTGGCTGCTTGCTCCACACCTCGTCTAGAGCAGCGTCACTTGTGGCTGAAGAGACCAATGCGGGAGTGACAGTCTCTGTCGCAAAGGTCACATTTGTGTGTGGTCTCTGGTCTGTTGAAGTTGCTGCGCTCCTTTCTGCGTGCCCGCTTGTCTGCCGCTGCGTTCATCGGTTTCTCTTCCCCTGTTTTGAGATGTTGGTTCAGGGTAAATCTCCACCCCGTGCGGTCAGCTGCAAGGCTCTCCCAGGACTCCACATCGATGTCGAGCACCTTCAAATCTCTCCTGCAGGCGTCCTTGTAACGTAGCTGGGGGCGGCTATTCAACAACTCACATACTATTCAACAACTCACACACCCATACTGTGGATCAAGGGTTCCCAACCTGGGGTAAATTTACCCCCAGCGGGTAAATTTCGCTTACCCAGGAGGGTAAATTTGTTGATTCTGGATTTGTACATGTTGACTGACTACGTTTGGTTCTGGTATACCGGTATCTGTTCAACATTAGTTGCTCATAAATCAGTGAACTGACATTGTTATGTGCTATTATTATTGTTATTTTGAACTTAAAATAAAAATGTTAAAACAAAAGACAATAGACAATAGGTACAGAGTAGGCCATTCGGCCCTTCGAGCCAGCACCACCATTCAATGTGATCATGACTGATCATTCTCAATCAGTACCCCGTTCTTGCCTTCCCCCCATACCCCCTGACTCCGCTATGCTTAAGAGCTCTATCTAACTCTCTCTTGAAAGCATTCAGAATTGGCCTCCACTGCCTTCTGAGGCAGAGAATTCCACAGATTCACAACTCTCTGACTGAAAAAGTTTTTCCTCATCTCCGTTCTAAATGGCCAATCCCTTATTCTTAAACTGTGGCCCCTGGTTCTGGACTCTCCCAACATTGGGAACATGTTTCCAAATTGACTTTACTTGACCTAATCAAGAATCTGTCAATCTCCGCTTTAAAAATATCCAATGACTTGGCCTCCACAGCCTTCTGTGGCAATGAATTCCACAGATTCACCACCCTCTGACTAAAGAAATTCCTTCTCATCCTCTTCCTAAAGGAACGTCCTTTTATTCTGAGGCTATGACCTCTGGTCCTAGACTCTCCCACTAATGGAAACATCCTCTCCACATGCACTCTTTCTAAGCCTTTCACTATTTGGTAAGTTTCAATGAAGTCCCCCCTCAACCTTCTAAACTCCAACGAGTACAGGCCCCAGTGACGTCAAATGCTGATCATATGTTTACCCACTCATTCCTGGGATCATTCTTGTAAACCTCCTCTGGACCCTCTCCAGGGCCAGCACATCCTTCCTCAGATATGGGGCCCAAATTGCTCACAATACTCTAAATGCGGTCTGACCAGCACCTTATAGAGCCTCTCTTGAAAGTTTTTGTATTCTAACGCTCTTGAAATAAATGCTAGCATTGGGTTTGCCTTCCTAACTACCGATTACTTCATTAACCGCTTATTCCTATTGTAATCCAGACTGCCCCCTGTAAGAACTATTTATTTTGACCCATCCAGCCTTTCCACTACCTTCACTGCAACTTAAAACGTATTTGTTTTATTTTCCCCCATTTTTAATGAAAAGTCTTTAATCGGAAAGGTTAACTCTCTGTTTCTCTTTCCACGGATGCTGCATGACCTGCTGAATGTTTCCAGCATAATTTGTTTCTATTTTATCCAGATTCAGGGTAATTTATTTGGTTTTATCATGTCTATCCTTTGCTCTTGATCAATATTAGGTGGTTCATCCCCACGGCACGGTGGCGCAGCGGTAGAGTTGCTGCCTTACAGCGAATGCAGCGCCGGAGACTCAGGTTCGATCCTGACTACGGGTGCTGTACTGTACGGAATTAGTACGTTCTCCCCGTGACCTGCGTGGGTTTTCTCCGAGATCTTCGGTTTCATCCCACACTCCAAAGACGTACAGGTATGTAGGTTAATTGACTGGGTAAATGTAAAAATTGTCCCTAGTGTGTGTAGGATAGTGTTAATGTGCGGGGATCGCTGGGCGGCGCGGACTTGGTGGGCCGAAAAGGCCTGTTTCCGCGCTGTATCTGAAATATGAAATATGAAAAATATAAAAATTCAGAGGGCGACGGAAGCAATTAATGCACAACATTTAAGGAATATGTGCGTGGACAAGATGGGCTGAAGGGTCAGATCCTGGGCACAAGTGTCCTAAAACCCTAATGGGTTATTTGAGATCATGTTATCTAAACTGATGGTTGTGTTGGGTTTGGATCTTGACTTCGAACACAGGGATCACTCTACGCCGAAGATAAACACTAAAAGCTGGAGTAACTCAGCATCTCTGGAGAGAAGGAATAAATGACAATTTGGGTGGAGACCCTGCATTAAGGGTTAGGGCTAGGGTCTCAACCCGAAACATCATCTACTACTTTTCTCCAGAGATGCTGTCTGGAGTCACTCCAGCTTTTTGTGCCTATCTTCGGTTTAAACCAGCATCTGCAATTCCTTCCTACACTTCCTACAAGTCTGAAGAAGGGTCTCGACCCGAAACGTCACCCATTCCTTCTCTCCAGAAATGCTGCCTGTCCAGCTGAGATACTCCAGCATTTTGGGGGTCTACGTTCCTTCCTACACGATCACTCTACGCCACCCATCTTCCTCCTTTCATTGTGCCGCTTGCTCAGTGCATCCCCTCATTAAATGGTCTCCACCCATCCGTCGAGCACACGACTGTACTCTCTTCCTAGGGTTAGGGACCCATGAGGATGTGCATATCAGTAAAGATCAATGCCTGTGGTTGTCCAATACATCTCCATACAACGTCTCACTCATTAACTCATAATTTCTTTTTCCTGGATTTTGCAACTCTTAAAAAATATATAATTTGCAACCCTTGACCTGGAGGGCACATTGAAGAAGAGTCATGTGCGATTTGACGGAAATAAGGTAGCTGAACAATTTCCACTTGGATAGGACGGGTGCAATTATTCTTAAGCATTTCATACCGGTGTTATGTATTTTGCTAGTTAACATGTTGATGGAGGATTTGTCCAAAGTGGTCAATTATCCTCGCAATAGAGATTTATTTTGGCAACTAAACATAAATGCCTGCATTTTCAAATGAATGCGAGGATCTTTCAGCTTAAGCTGATGTGAAACATAAGTATGGACATCGGCTGACAGAAGCAAGTTAATATCATTGGAAAAATCTTCTTAACATATGCAGACCAATATGGAAGATTTCTTTCTTTTTCCAGGGGAATACATGAGATGCCTGTGGTTATAAGAAAATAACTGCAGATGCTGGTACAAATCGATTTATTCACAAAATGCTGGAGTAACTCAGCAGGTCAGGCAGCATCTCGGGAGAGAAGGAATGGGTGACGTTTCGGGTCGAGACCCTTCTTCAGACTGATGTCGGGGGTGGGACAAAGGAAGGATATAGGTGGAGACAGGAAGATAGAGGGAGATCTGGGAAGGAGGAGGGGAAGGGAGGGACAGAGGAGCTATCTGAAGTTGGAGAAGTCGACGTTCATACCACCGGGCCGCAAACTGCCCAGGCGAAATATGAGGTGCTGCTCCTCCAATTTCCGGCGGGCCTCACTATGGCACTGGAGGAGGCCCATGACAGAGAGGTCAGACTGGGAATGGGAGGGGGAGTTGAAGTGCTGGGCCACCGGGAGATCAGTGGCGTTAATGCGGACCGAGCGCAGGTGTTCAGCGAAGCGATCGCCGAGCCTGCGCTTGGTTTCGCCGATATAGATGAGTTGACATCTAGAGCAGCGGATGCAATAGATGAGGTTGGAGGAGGTGCAGGTGAACCTCTGTCTCACCTGGAAAGAATGTTTGGGTCCTTTGATGGAGTTGAGGAGGGAGGTAAAGGGACAGGTGTTGCATCTCGTGCGGTTGCAAGGGAAAGTGCCCGGGGTTAGGGTGGTTTGGGTAGGAAGGGACGAGTGGACCAGGGAGTTGCGGAGGGAACGGTCTCTGCGGAATGCAGAGAGGGGAGGGGATGGGAAGATATGGCCAGTGGTGGGGTCCTGTTGTAGGTGACGGAAATGTTGGTGGATGATATGTTGGATCCGCTGGCTGGTGGGGTGGAAGGTGAGAACGAGGGGGATCCTGTCCTTGTTGCGAGTGGGGGGATGGGGAGCAAGAGCGGAGCTGCGGGATGTAGAAGAGACCCTAGTGAGAGCCTCATCTATAATGGAGGAGGGGAAGCCCGGTTTTCTGAAAAACTAGGACATCTCGGAAGCCCTAGTCTGAAACACCTCATCCCGGGCACAGATGCGGCGTAGACGGAGGAATTGGGAGTAGGGGATAGACTTTTTGCAGGGGACCGGGTGGGAAGAAGTGTAGTCCAGATAGCTGTGCGAGTCGGTGGGCTTGTAATAAATGTCCGTCACTAATTTTTCTCCTGTGATGGAGATGGTGAGGTCCAGAAACGGGAGGGAGATTTCATACTAGACCAAGTGGACCCGTTGGGCCCAAACCTCTCCTGCATTGGTGCAGCACCCTCTCCCCTCCCCCCCCTCCCCCCCTCCCCCCCCCCTCCCCCCTCCCCCCTTCCCCCCTACTTCCATGCTGTATCACTCTATGACTCTGATGGCATGCCCCAAATCCATGACCCCGAAACCAAAAAGCCAAAGGCAACAGGTGCATGGAATGCCTCCACCTGCAGGTTCCCCTCCAAGTTGCACGTCACCTTAACCCAGAAATCTACCGCTATGGGCGGTCACGGTGGCGCAGCGGTAAAGGTGCTGCCTTACGGCGAATGCAGCGCCAGAGACCCGGGGGTTCGATCCCGACTACGGGCGCCGTCTGTACGGAGTTTGTACGTTCTCCCCGTGACCTGCGTGGGTTTTCTCCGAGATCTTCGTTTTCCTTCCACACTCCAAAGACGTACAGGTTTGTAGGTTAATTGGCTTGGTAAATGCAAAAATTGTCCCTGGTGTAGGATGTGTTAATATGCAGGGGATCGCTGGTCGGCGCGGACCCGGTGGGCCGAAGGGCCTGCTTCCGCGCTGTATCTCTAAACTAAACTAAACTAAACTAAAAAGAACTGGCTACACAATAGCACAGTGAGAATTCTTTCATAAGAAGGACTGCAGCTGTTCACAAACCACAAGGTCATAAGGAATATGAGTAGAATTAGGCCATTCGGCCCATCAAGTCTACTCTGACATTCAATCAGGGCTGATCTATCTCTCCCTCCTAACCCCATTCTCCTGCCTTCTTCCCACAACCTCTGACACCCGTACTAATCAAGAATCTATCTATCTCTGCCTTAAAAATATCTACTGACTTGGCCTCCACAGCCTTCTGTGTCAAAAAATTCCACAGATTCACCACCCTCTGACTAAAGAAATTTCTCCTCATCTCCTTCCTAAAAGAACATTCTTAAATTCTGAGGCTATGGCTACTGGTCCTAGTCTCTCCCACTAGTGGAAACATCCTCTCCTCATCCACTCTATCCAAGCCTTTCACTATTCTGTATGTTTCAATGAGGTCCCCCCTCATTCTTCTAAACTCCAGCGAGTACAGGCCCAGTGCCGACAAACGCTCGTCATAGGTTAACCTACTCATTCCTGGAATCACTCTTGTAAACCTCCTCTGGACCCTCTCCACAGCCACCACAGATATGGTGCCCAAAATTAATAATAATAATAATAATAATAATAATATATTCCTTTAATCGTCCCACACCGGGGAAATTTGGAAAATTGCCCACAATATTCCAAATGTGGCCTTACCAGCGTCTTATAAAGCCCTCAACATTACATCCCTGTTTTTGTATACAAGCCCTCTTGAAATAAATGCTGCCATTGAGTTTGCTTTCTTTGCTACAGGTTCAACTTGCAGATTAACTTTTTGGGAATCCTGCACCAGAAGCTCCCAAGTCCCTTTGCACCTCCGATATCTGGATTCTCACCCCATTTAGAATCTGCCTAATTATCACCTTTGGAAGGGTAATTGAGGATGGGTAATAAATGCTGACCTTGCCAATTATGCCCGCACTTGAAAAAAACAAAATTTAAAATGTAGTGATTTTTTTTTCATTGTGGTTGATGGATATCTGGAAACTCCACTCCAACATCTTTGTGGATCTGATCTCAGGAGCAATGAGGCAGAACGTTTTCTCAGACAGTATGTGCCTAATCTGTGAAAGTTCGGAGTGTACATGGTCCGTAACTGGAATGCAGTCGATGGGCGAAAGATCTCTCTTCATTCCAACCCTTCGTGTGTTTGACTACCGGGGTGACTTTGCAATGGAGCGTTCACAGTATCTGCTCCAGTGTAAGCTTCTGCAAAGCGGTTATTTTCACCTTCCAGTTTACGATCAATGTTTAAATGCTTTGTGGAGACGAGATCGGATTGATGAGGCAGCGTCAGCTCGTCAGATAGTATGTGATGCATTCTCCTCCCCTCCGAGTCCGTGGGGGTCTCTCGGTTGCGTGATTTTTGTTCGACAAGGTGGTCGTGCTCAGAAGGAAATCTCAGGTGAAGTAGGGTTTCCAGCTTACTGCTCAGCACAATTCTCGGGTAGGGCCAGATTTAAAGGAACGCTTGCTATGGACAAGCAGTCCAGGTGCTTAATAAGCTTACATGAATCGATACGATACCGTGCGGTACGACACGGTAGAACTTTATTTATCCCATGAGTGCAATTGGTCTCCCAACAGCCATGAAACACAACAAGATACATGAAACATTAAATTAAAGTGACGAGTGGAAAGTCCAGGATTGGGGATGTGCAAAGATTGGGGGTAGGGGTGGGGGGAGTGGAGGGGAGTCAGTCTCAGTCTACCCCATGACAGAAGGGGGAGGAGTTGTACAGTTTGATGACCACAGGGAAGAAGGACCTCCTGTGGCGTTCTGTGCTGCATCTTGGTGGAACCAGTCTGTTGCTAAAAGTACTCTTCAGGTTGACCAGTGTGTCATGGAGGGGGTGAGCTGTGTTGTCCAGGACGCTCCGCAGTTCGAGGAGCGCCCTCCCCTCCAAGACCACCTCCCATGATTCCAACTCCACCCCCCCCAGGACGGAGCCAGCCTTCCTGATGAGCTTGGTAATTCTGTTGCCATCACCCTGCAATCCAGGCCAAACATACTTAAAGAAAGGTGAAATGATACTGCTTCTTTCCGTACCTTATCCCACTCCCAAACTGGGAAAGTCAGAGCCTGCCTGCAAAAAAAGTGCCATTCAGAGAAATCCTCAGTGGCTCTGAGCAGAAACACCGAGAAATTTCATCTTTTCCTTGTATTTCAAATATATATATATATTTATTCATAAAACAGTATTATTCATATCATAGAAAACATATATATTTATTCATAACCACAGGTGGCGCAGCAGTAGTATAAGAAAATAACTACAGATGCTGGTACAAATCGAAGGTATTTATTCACAAAATGCGAGAGTAACTCAGCAGGTCAGGCAGCATCTCAGGAGAGAAGGAATGGGTGACGTTTCGGGTCGAGACCCTTCTTCAGACTGATGTCAGGGGGGCGGGACAGCAGTAGTGTTGCTGCCTTACAGCGCTGGAGACCTGGGTTCGATCCCGACTACGGGTGCTGTTTGTACGGAGTTTGTACGTTCTCCCCGTGACATGCGTGGGTTTTCTCCGGGTTCTCCGGTTTCTTCCCACACTCCAAGGACGTACAAGTTTGTAGGTTCATTCACTTGGTATAAATGTAAATAGTCCTTAGTGTGTGTAGAGTAATGTTATGTGCGGGGATCACTGAAACATAGAAACATGAAAATAGGTGCAGGAGTAGGCTATTCGGCCCTTCGAGCCAGCACCGCCATTCAATATGATCATGGCTGATCATCCAAAATCAGCACCCCGTTCCTGCCCTCTCCCCATATCCCTTGATTCCGTTAGCCCTAAGTGCTAAATATAACTCTCTCTTGAAAACATCCAGAGAATTGGTCTCCACTGCCTTCTGCGGCAGAGAATTCCACAGATTCACAACTCCCTGGGTGAAAACGTTTTTACCTCATCTCAGTCCCAAATGGCCTACCCCTTATTCTTAAACTGTGACCCCTGGTTCTGGACTCCCGCAACATGGGGAACATTTTTCCAGCCGGCGCGGACTCGTTGGGCTGAAGGGCCTGTTTCCGCGCTGTACCTCGAAACTAAACTAAACTAAACACTCAGAATCCCCCTCGGAGACGTGTTTATGCTCTGGGCTCAGTGAGGTTTCAGTATCATCTGTCATCAGCTGCAGGAACTGTCCATGTTTGCACTTTGCTGGCTGGACAGATGGATGACTGTGTGGAGGAGTGGGGGAGGGGAAGGGAACGGGAGAGGTACAGCCCCTGACTAAATTCAGAGCTGCTACTAACACTTTGCTACTGGTTGAACATTGACTTCTCCAACTTCAAGTAACCCTTGCTTTCCTCTCCCTCCATTCCCTCCACCTTCCCAGTTCTAAGACCAGCCTTCTCCAATTACATTCCATCTCTGTTGGCTTTGTTGTTACCTTCTCCCAACCAACAATCATCTATTCCACATGTTCCTTGATCTCCATTCCCTTTGTCCCGTTTCACACCTTACACTTTCTTATCTATGTACCTCCCACTCTCCTGACATCAGTCTGAAGAAGGGTCTGGATCCGAGACGTCACCCATTCCTTTTCTCCAGAGATGCTGCCTGTCCCGCCGAGTTACTCCGGCTTTTTGTGTCTATCTTCGGTGTAAACCAGCATCTGCAGTTCCTTCCTACACCTGTAGGGAGAGGTTGGTGAGGCCATATTTAGAGTGTAGCGCAGCGGTAGAGTTGCTGCTTTACAGCGAATGCAGCGCCGGAGACTCAGGTTCGATCCTGACTACGGGTGCTGCACTGTAAGGAGTTTGTACGTTCTCCCCGTGACCTGCGTGGGTTTTCTCCGAGATCTTCGGTTTCCTCCCACACTCCAAAGACGTACAGGTATGTAGGTTAATTGGCTGGGTAAATGTAAAAAAAAAAAAAAATTGTCCCTAGTGGGTGTAGGATAGTGTTAATGTACGGGGATCACTGGGCGGCACGGACTTGGAGGGCCGAAAAGGCCTGTTTCCGGCTGTATATATGATATGATATGATATGATATGATAAGGTCATAAGGGCATAAGTGATAGGAGCAGAATTAGGCCATTCGGCCCATTAAGTCTGCTCCGCCGTTCAAACATGGATGATCTATCTCTCCATCCTCATCCCGTTCTCCTGCCTTCTCCCCATAACCCCTGACACCCGTACTAATCACGAATCTATCTATCTCCGCCTTAAAAATATCCATTGGCTTGGCCTCCACAGCCTCCAGTGACAAAGAATTGCACAGTTCAGTTTTGGTCACCCTGTTAAGCTGGAATGAGCGCAGAGAAGATTTACGAGGATGTTGCCAGGACTTGAGAGCCTGAACTATAGAGAGAGATTGGGGGCTAGGACTTTATTCCATGGAGCGCAGGAGGCTGAAGGGGGTGATCTTATCTAAGTGTATAAAATCATAAGGGGAACAGATAGGATGAATGCACATATTCCTTTGCCAAGGATAGGGGAATCAAGGAATCGGAGTATAGAGGTTTAAAGTAAGAGGGAAAAGATTTCATGGGAACCTGAGGGGAAACATTTTTACTCAGTGGGGGGGGGGGGGGGGGGGGGGGGGGGGGGTGGGTATACAGAATATGCTGAACCTTTCTTGTTTATTATATTGCTAGATGGCTCTCTTGTTTATTATATTGTTTGTAGTGCACTATGTTTACATATTCTGTTGTGCTGGTGCAAGTAAGAATTTCATTGTTCTACCTGGGACTTATAGACAAAGGACAATAGACAATAGGTGCAGGAGTAGGCCATTCGGCCCTTCGAGCCAGCACCGCCATTCACCGTGATCACGGCTGATCATGTACAATCAGTACCCCGTTCCTGTCTTCTCCCCATACCCCTTGACTCCGCTATCATTAGGAGCAAAGAGGTCCTTCTGCAGTTGTACAGGGCCCTAGTGAGACCGCACCTGGAGTACTGTGTGCAGTTTTGGTCTCCAAATTTGAGGAAGAATATTCTTGCTATTGAGGACGTGCAGCGTAGGTTTACTAGGTTAATTCCTGGAATGGCGGGACTATCATATGTTGAAAGACTGGAGCGACTAGGCTTGTACACACTGGAATTTAGAAGGATGAGAGGAGATCTTATCGAAACGTATAAGATTATTAAGGGGTTGGACACGTTAGAGGCAGGAAACATGTTCCAAATGTTGGGGGAGTCCAGAACCAAGGGCCACAGTTTAAGAATAAGGGGTAGGGCATTTAGAACTGAGATGAGGAAAAACTTTTTCAGTCAGAGAGTTGTGAATCTGTGGAATTCTCTGCCTCAGAAGGCAGTGGAGGCCAATTTTCTGAATGCATTCAAGAGAGAGCTAGATAGAGCTCTTAAGGATAGCGGAGTCAGGGGGTATGGGGAGAAGGCAGGAACGGGGTACTGATTGAGAATGATCAGCCATGATCACATTGAATGGCGGTGCTGGCTCGAAGGGCCGAATGGCCTCCTCCTGCACCTATTGTCTATTGTCTATTGTCTATTAAGAGCTCTATCTAACTCTCTCTTGAAAGCATCCAGAGAATTGCCCTTCCACTGTCTTCCCAGGCAGAGAATTCCACAGCTTGACACTAAAACACTATTGTCTCTTGACTCATGAGGAGGTGGTTGAGGCAGGTACAACTGAACATTTATGTGACATTTGGTAGACACAAAACGCTGGGGTACCTCAGCGGGGCGGGCAGCATCTCTGGAGAGAAGGAATGGGTGACGCTTCGGTGTAAACCAGCATCTGCAGTTCCTTCCTGTGCACACTTTAAGCTCAGTTGAACGTGATACGGTAGTGTTTTGACACTGCAGTCTGAATGACAAAAATAGACCGATAAAGGTTTAGAGGTCCACCTGGAGGAGGGCAAACATTCATATTATTGTATTTGGATTAAAGTATTTCAAAGTTAGCCTTTCGTGAAGATTACCAGTCTCTCTGCTACGGCTGATAAGGGGGTGGGGAGGGTGGGGGAGAATCATCTATCCGTGGGAGCAGGACTCAAAAAGTAAATTGTTTGCAAAAAAATAATGCATGGACAGAATTTTTTTGTAAACTTATTTGATGATAACCAACGTTGGAAATGAATAATGAATACCATTAGCTCTGTCCAAGGTTAGAATTGTTACTTTATGTGAGTTTTAATGATAATGAACTTATTCCTGTAACAAGCATGTTTTTGTTTCGGATCAACAGCTGCACTTTAGCTGTAGATGTGAAACTGTAAGGCTAATTTAGAATATAATATCAAATATTTTTCACCACTTCATCTCTTCGCAAATTCCCAATGGTTGCCTCGACGACTCGGGTGTGCTCACCAGCATTATGTAAGATTAACTGATCACATTCAAACTTGTTGCAGATTATCAGAGTTCAGCATTTAAATACAGAGGACTTACAGATGAGCTGATAAATGGTCTTGTTTAGACTGCCAAAAGTTCAGAGCCACAGCAGCAGTTCCCAACGAGCTGCCCAGAATCAGATGCGTGACTTGCTGTCAGACAATAGACAATAGACAATAGGTGCAGGAGTAGGCCATTCAGCCCTTCGAGCCAGCACCACCATTCAATGCGATCATGGCTGATCACTCTCAATCAGTATCCCGTTCCTGCCTTCTCCCCATACCCCCTCACTCCGCTATCCTTAAGAGCTCTATCCAGCTCTCTCTTGAAAGCATCCAACGAACTGGCCTCCACTGCCTTCTGAGGCAGAGAATTCCACACCTTCACCACTCTCTGACTGAAAAAGTTCTTCCTCATCTCCGTTCTAAATGGCCTACCCCTTATTCTTAAACTGTGGCCCCTTGTTCTGGACTCCCCCAACATTGGGAACATGTTGGCTGGCTGGCAGTGGTCTGATTTCAAACCTCCTTTGCTTCTCACCACCCCTGAACTACCCACCTCCCCACCTTCCCACCTCCCTACCTCCCTCTCCCCACAACCCCCTCCCCACCCTGCCCCA
Organism: Rhinoraja longicauda; assembly: GCF_053455715.1. Lineage (NCBI taxonomy): Eukaryota > Metazoa > Chordata > Chondrichthyes > Rajiformes > Arhynchobatidae > Rhinoraja > Rhinoraja longicauda. Next base: position 104,475,109 of record NC_135954.1, on the reverse strand, counting down.
GCCCCATTCTGTAGCAGTGAACCCTGTATATGTACACCTCGTCTTTTTGTATACCTTGATCACGTCTTCCCACAACCTCGAAGATACACACAAAATGCTGGAGTAACTCAGCAGGACAGGCAGCATCTCTGGAGAGAAGGAACGGGTGACATTTTGGGTCGAGACCCTTCTTCACCTTGAAATGTCACCTATTCCTTCTCTACGGAGATGCTGCCTGTCCTGCTGAGTTACTCCAGCTTTTTGTGTCTATCTTCGGCTTAAACCAGCATCTGCGGTTCCTTCCTATACATCCTTCTCGTAACCTCCTCAGCTCCGGGCAATATGTATGAAGGAACTGCAGATGCCGGTTTAAACCGAGGAAAGACACAAAATGCTGGAATAACTCAGCGGGACAGTTAGCACCTCTGGAGAGAATGGATGGGTGACGTTTCAAGCCGAGATCCTTCTAGACTCTCCGGACTCTCTTCATTACTGAACTGTTCCCATTCCTTGGCACAGTCCTGGTGAATCAATTTACAATTTTACCAAAGCCAGTTAGCCTGCAAACCTGTACGTCTTGGAGTGTGGAAGGAAAACAGAGATCTTGGAGAAAACCCACACAGGTCAGGGGGAGAACGTACAAACTCCGTACAGACGGCACCTGTCAGGATCGAACCCGGGACTCTGGCGCTGTAAGGCAGCAACTCTACCGCTGCGCCACCGTGCCGCCAGTGGGCCAGACCCGGCAGAATGCTGGAGTAACTCAGCGGGACAGGCAGCGTCTCTGGAGAGAAGGAATGGGTGACGTTGTGGGTCGTCGAGACCCTTCTTCAGATTCAAAACACCACCCATCCCTCCTCTCCAGAGATGCTGCCTGAACCCGCTGAGTTACCCCAGCTTTTTGTGTCGACCTTCGTCTGACTTGTTGGGATGAATTTCCAACACAAATCCTTTGCATGTGAATGTGGAGGCTTGGAAATGTTCGCTGTGTTTACAATACAATACAATACAATACAATATATCTTTATTGTCATTGTACAGGGGTACAACGAGATTGGGAATGCGCCTCCTATACGATGCAATAAATTAATTAGCTAGTCAGTACTAATTTAAACAACCCAATGAAACAAATTGTAAGAGTTTTGGATGACTTGGATGAAGGGATTAAAAGTACCATTAGCAAATTTGCAGATGATACAAAGCTGGGTGGTAGTGTGAACTGTGAGGAAGATGCTATGAGGTTGCAGGGTGACTTGGACAGGTTGTGTGAGTGGGCGGATGCATGGCAGATGCAGTTTAATGTGGATAAGTGTGAGGTTATCCACTTTGGTGGTAAGAATAGGAAGCCAGAGTATTATCTGAATGGTGTCAAATTAGGATCAGGGGGCATACAACGAGATCTGGGTGTCTTAGTGCATCAGTCACTGAAAGGAAGCATGCAGGTACAGCAGGCAGTGAAGAAAGGCAATGGAATGTTGGCCTTCATATCAAGAGGAGTTGAGTATAGGAGCAAAGAGGTCCTTCTGCAGTTGTACAGGGCCCTAGTGAGACCACACCTGGAGTACTGTGTGCAGTTTTGGTCTCCAAATTTGAGGAAGGATATTCTTGCTATTGAGGGTGTGCAGCGTAGGTTTACTAGGTTAATTCCCGGAATGGCGGGACTGTCGTATGTTGAAAGACTGAAGCGACTAGGCTTGTATACACTGGAATTTAGATGGATGAGAGGAGATCTTATCGAAACGTATAAGATTATTAAGGGGTTGGACACGTTAGAGGCATGAAACATGTTCCCAATGTTGGGGGAGTCCAGAACAAGGGGCCACAGTTTAAGAATAAGGGGTAGGCTATTTAGAACTGAGATGAGGAAGAACTTTTTCAGTCAGAGAGTTGTGAATCTGTGGAATTCTCTGCCTCAGGAGGCAATGGAGGCCAATTCTCTGAATGCATTCAAGAGAGAGCTGGATAGAGCTCTTAAGGATAACGGAGTCAGGGGGTATGGGGAGAAGGCAGGAACGGGGTACTGATTGAGAATGATCAGCCATGATCACATTGAATGGCGGTGCTGGCTCGAAGGGCCGAATGGCCGCCTCCTGCACTTATTGTCTATTATCTATTGTCTATTGTCTAAACCAGTATCTGCAGTTCCTTCCAACACAGGCCATCGTTAGCTGTTTGTTGGGTGAAAATGAGAAGCTGGTGCGACCTGGGGGGGTTTAGGGATAGAGAAAGAGGGAATACTGATTCCACCTGAAGTTAGAGAAATCATAATTCACACGACTGGGCTGGAACCTGCCCAAGCGAAATATGAGATGCTGTTCCTCCGATGTAACTTTTAATGTAACAATGTAACAAAAATGTGACTTTTGCCCTCAGCAATCCAAATACTGTTTATAAATATTCATTATTACCACCCAGTGAAGTTCAGGCTGTGGATGGAGATCCTCGACTCGCCACAGAGAAAAGAATGGAGCTATTCAATTGACAAAGGGCAACAGACACATACTATTCTGGTTAAACAAAAATACATCAAGAGCCACACGCATCTCTCAGACAAACCCCTTGGCTTTGCATCTAGCACAGGAGGCAACTCGTGGTGAATGAATATTCATCCATTAGTAACTTGCCACAAGAAATCCACAAGCCAATTCCTTCGTCTGACTTGTCGTTCAGTCTGAAGAAGGGTCTCGGCCGGAGAAGTCACCCATTCCTTCTCTCCAGAGATGCTTCCTTTGTCCCGCTGAGTTACTCTGGCTTTTTTACGTCGACCGTCGTCTGCCTTGTTGGGATGAATTTCCGACACAAGTCCTTGGCATGTGAATGTGGAGACTGGGCTGCAGCCCGCTTAGACAATAGACATTAGACAATAGGTGCAGGAGTAGGCCATTCGGCCCTTCGAGCCAGCACCACCATTCAATGTGATCATGACTGATCATTCTCAATCAGTACCCCGTTCCTGCCTTCTCCCCATACCCCCTGATTCCGCTATCCTTAAGAGCTCTATCCAGCTCTCTCTTGAATGCATTCAGAGAATTGGCCTCCACTGCCTTCTGAGGCAGAGAATTCCACAGATTCACAACTCTCTGACTGAAAAGGTTTTTCCTCATCTCCGTTCTAAATGGCCTACCCCTTATTCTTAAACTGTAGCTTCTGAGCAAACTCTGATTAAGCCTCCTGAGCAAAGCTCCAAGCCTTCTGCTCGGAGTTGAACCATTTACGTTTAAAATGCCGATGAGTGTGCGCTGGCAGCAGAGAAGGAATGGGTGACGTTTCGGGTCGAGGCCCTTCTTCAGACTGAACTTCCTTCTCTCCAGTGTGTGCTGGCATTCCATCCCTCCTGCAACAGCCCCGTCACAGGGACCCCCGATCAGATGCTGCTGTTTAACCCCAAGGTAGACACAAAAAGGCTGGAGTAACTCAGCGGGGCAGGCAGCATCTGTGGAGAGCAGGAATGGGTGACGTTTCGGGTCGAATCCCTTCTCCAGACCCAAAACGTCACCCATTCCTTCTCTCCAGAGATGCTCCCTGTCCAACTTTTTGTGTCTGTCTTCGGCTTAAACCAGAATCTGCATTTCCTTCCAACACATTTCGTCTGGTATGCAAGGATTAGGTTTACCACAGAGTCGCACAGAGTCAGAGACTCATTGAGCTATACAGCATGGAACTGGATCCTTCAGCCTAACCCGCTCATGCTGACCAAGTACTTAAACTGAGCTGGTGCCATTTGTCTGCACCTGGCCTGTATCCTACCAGACCTTCCCCAATCCATCTACCTGTCCAAATGTCCTGCAATTGTCTCAATTGTCCTCACCTCGACCACTTCCTCTGGCAGCACATTCCTTCTATGCAGCAGTCCCTCTGGGAAAATGTTGCCTCTCAGGTCTTTTTAAATCTTTCCCTCTCAAATTAAATCATTGCCCTGCGGTTTTCGCCCGCCCCGGATCACGGGGGCCTGGGTCGGCCCGCCGCGGACATTTCACCGTCCGGCATGGCCTGAAATAGGCCGCGGGATTTTTCTCTGCTCGGCGGGGGCTTCAATGTCGGGAGCCACGACTGCCCCGACGTGCAGCAACAGCGGCAGCGACAGTGTGTTCGCCCGCCCCGGATCGCGGGGCTTGGGTCGGCCCGCTGCGGACCTTTCACCGTCCGGCGCGGCCTGGAACGTGGCAACGACACCAGCCTGACCGCGGGAGAAGACGGCAGGGGAAGGGAAAAGACATTCTGGCCTTCCATCATAGTGAGGAGGGGACTGGAGGAGACTCACTGTGATGGATGTTTCTTTTTTTTGTGTGTGTTGGTTGGGGTTATGTAATTTGCTTATTTTATTGCTTTTATTGTTGGACTGTGGGTGACTAAATTTCATCAAAAAAACTTGTTTTTTGGATGACAAATAAAGATATCTTGAATCTTGAATCTTGAATCTTTAGACACCCCAATCCTTAGAAAAAAGGTTGTGGCTATTCACTTTTATCAATGCCCTCATGAATTTATAAACTTCTCTCAGGTCACCCTTAGCCTCCCGTGCTCTGGAGAAATACAGTGCATTCAGAAAGTATTCACACCGCTTTACTTTTTCCACATTTTGTTACGTTACAGCCTTATTTTAAAATGGATTAAATTCTTCTTTTTTTTATCATCATAATAAAAAAGTGAAAACAGGTGTTTAGAAATTTTTGCAATGTAATTAAAAAGAAATAACTGAAATATCACATTTACATAAGTATTCAGACCCTTTGCTATGACACTCAAAATTAAGCTTATGTTCATCCTGTTTCCATTGATTATCCTTGAGAATCTTTCTACAACTTGTTTGGAGTCCACCAGTGGTAAATAAAATTGATTGGACATGATTTGGAAAGGCACACCCCAATCTATATAAGGTCCCACAGTTGACAGTGCATGTCAGAGCAAAAACCAAGCCATGAAGACGAAGGAATTGTCCGTAGACCTCCGAGACAGGATTGTGTCGAGACACAGATCTGGGGAAGGGTATAAAACAATTTCTGTGGCATTGCAGGTCCTAAAGAGCACAGTGGCCTCCGTCATTCGTAAATGGAAGAACTTTGGAACCACCAGGACTCTTCATAGAGCTGGCCGCCTGACCAAACTGAACAATCGGGAGAGAAGGGCCTTGGTCAGAGAGGTGACCAAGAACCCGATGGTCACTCTCACAGAGCTCCAGAGTTCCTCTGTGAAGGTAGGAGAACCTTCCAGAAGGACATCTGTATCTGCAGCACCCCACCAATCAGGCCTTTATGGTAGAATGGCCAGACGGAAGCCACTCCTCAGTAAAAGGCACATGACAGCCCGCTTGGAGTTTGCCCAAAGGCACCGAAAGGACTCTCAGACCATGAGAAACAAGATTCTCTAGTCTGATTAAACTAAGATTGAACTCTTTGGCCTGAATGCCAAGCGGTACCGCTCATCACCTGGCCAATACCATACCTATGGTGAAGCAAGGTGGTGGCAGGATCATGCTGTCGGGATGTTTTTCAGCGGCAGGAACTGGGAGACTAGTCAGGATCGAGGGAAAGATGAATGGAGCCAAGTACAGAGAGATCCTTGATGAAAACCTGCTCCAGAGCGTTCTGGACCTCAGACTGAGGCGGAGGTTCACCTTCCAACAGGACAACAACCCTAAGCACAAAGCCAAGACAATGCAGGAGTGGCTTCGTGACAAGTCTGTTAATGTCCTTGAGTGGCCCAGCCAGAGCCCGGACTTGAACCCGATCGAACATCTCTGGAGGGACCTGAAAATAGCTGTGCATCGACGCTCCCCATCCAGAGTTTGAGAGGATCTGCAGAGAAGAATGGGAGAAAATACTCTAATACAGGTTGGCCAAGCTTGTAGCGTCATATCCAAGAAGACTTGAGGCCGTAATCGCTGCCAAAGGTGCCTCAACAAAGTGCTGAGTAAAGGTGCTGAATACTTATGTAAATGTGATATTTCAATTATTTCTTTTTAATTACTTTGCAAAAATTTCTAAACACCTGCTTTTGCTTTTTTATTGTGGGGTATCATGTGTAGATTGATGATTAAAAAAAAGAATTTATTCCATTTTAAAATAAGACTAACGTAGCAAAATGTGGAAAAAGTGAATGCACTGTAAGTACATGCCTTTCCGGCCTCTCTTTGTAACTCAAACCCTCCAAACATCCTTTGGCACCCTTTCCAGTTCAATGACATGCTTCTTAAAGCAAGGGAACCAGAACTGTGTACAATACACCAACTGTGTGGCCTTATCAACGTCTTGTGGTCCCAACTCCCTCCTCAAAACCCTGATCAATGAGAGCCTTCGACATCACCCTGTTTTCCTGTGATTGTCCACCTTGTACAGACTGACATGTTATATGGTCATAAGGTCATAAGTGATAGGAGTAGAATTAGGCCATTCAGCCCATCAAGTCTACTCCGCCATTCAATCATGGCTGATTTATCTCTCCATCCTCACACCATTCTCCTGCCTTCTCCCCATAACCTTTGACAACTGCACTAATCAAGAAGTTATCTATCTCTGCCGTAAAAATATCCACTGACTTGGCTTCCACAGCCTTCTGTGGCAAAGAATTCCACAGATTCACCACCCTCTGACTAAAGAAATTTCTCCCCATCTCCTTCCAAAAAGAACATTCTTTTATTCTGAGGCTGTGACCTCTAGTCCTAGACTCTCCCACCAGTGGAAACATCCTCTCCACATCCACTTTATCCAAGCCTTTCACTATTCTGTATGTTTCAATGAGGTCCCCCCCCCTCGTTCTTCTAAACTCCAGCGAGTACAGGCCCAGTGCCGACAAATGTTTATCATAGGTTGACCTACTCATTCCTGGGGTATCCTTCTTGCAAAGCCCCTCTGGACCCTCTCCAGTCTGTTGACGTGTTTTGCTCAGTACAGTTAGAGCAACATGAAGGGTAGTCAGCACTGGTACTTGTATCCGTAAGCAGATGTAACTTGGCTTAGGTAAGAGCTGGCCTGATGCCAGTCTGCCGACCGCCCTGTTGCTAAGCTACTCAAGCAAGTACGAGAATCCTTTATCACTTAGCCAAATATCTCAAAAGCTTTCAAAATGTCCATGTCCGCTTTTGCTGAGGGTGCAAGAAGCCTCCGTAAGTTTGCCCTTCAGCCCGCCGAGTCCCCGCACACGAACGCTAACCTACACACGCTAGGGACGATTTTTACCGAAGCCAATTAACGTACAAACCTGTACATCTTTGGAGTGTGGGAGGAATCCAGAGCACCCGGAGAAAACCCACGCAGGTCACAGGGAGGACGTACAAACTCTATACAGACAGCACCCGTGGTCAGGATCAAACCCGAGTCTCTGGCGCTGTAAGGCAGCAACTCTACCACTGCACCACCTCACCATCCTGTACTGAGCAACAATCTGGAGTTCAGCATAACAGTTGCTTGTATTGGTATTTGCCAGTGATTCATGATGTTCTGTTTCTGGTTCTGGTTGATTACTGTGTAAACAGTCTGAAGAAGGGTCTCGACCCGAAACGTCACCCATTCCTTCTCTCCCGAGATGCTGCCTGACCTGCTGAGTTACTCCAGCATTTTGTGAATAAACACCTCATAAGTAGTTGTCTCGCGCAGGTTACTATCCAGGCTATCCTTAGCTATCAAAGTTGACAGCTCCCAATCTCAGTTGTGTTCATTATTTCTTTTTCAAAGGAAAAATTAAAATTTAGTTTAATTTACTGCCGCGTGTCAGATATAGTGAGAAGCTTTTGTCGTGTGCTTCAATGGACAACTATGATTATATGATAAAGACAATACATGATTACAATCGAGCCATCCACAATGTGCAGATACATGATAAAGGGAATAATGTTTACTGCAAGGTAAAATCTTGGTAAGGTCAGATTGAGTACAGAATGGTTAGAAGCAGCCCACTGAGATCATATAAGAGCTTGCTCGTTACAATACAATACAATACAATGCAATATATCTTTATTGTCATTGTACAGGGGTACAACGAGATTGGGAATGCGCCTCCCATACGATGCAATAATTTAATTAGCTAGTCAGTGTTAATTTAAACAACATAAACCCAACGAAACAAATTGTAACAGTTTTAAGACAGAATAAAGTGCAAGTAGATCTGTGCCGGATCACTGTGCGATGTGACCATCCGGCTCAGCAGGACCGGTTCATAGCAGCTATGGCCCTGGGGATGAAGCTGTTCCTGAGTCTGGAGGTTTGGGGGTCATTTTCAAAGTCCCAGCTTCAGCTGGCAATGAAGGCCTGTTGCATCCATCGCCATGATCCTGATTAGCCAGTGAAGCCTCGTGCCTCTCCTCGCCCGGCCATCTTCATCCTTTGTGCCCTGGGAGTGTCTCCAACAGCTGACCTTGAGGACATGGAGGTAAGGCCCCTGGTTCTTCTTACCAGCCCTTTGTTCCAGCATCTGCTGCATCGCCGGCTCCCTCCATCCCAAATCACTCCATCACCCGTCATCTTGTATTTTCATATGTATTTTGTGTTTTTCTTGTATTTTGTGCTTCATGTATTTTGTACTTTGTGTTTTTTACGTTTTGATGACTGTTGGCAGATCAAGTTCCCTCCTGGGATAAATAAAGTTCTATCGTATCGTATCGTATCGTATCGTATCGTATAGCATCGCATCGCATCGCATCGCATCGCATCGCATCGCATCGCATCGCATCGCATCGCATCGCATCGCATCGCATCGCATTGTATCGCATTGTATCGTATCGTATCGTATCGTATCCTAGAATTCACCTTGTGATCTCCTCCGGAATGCCTCCAATACCACTACGTCCATTGTTGAGGAGTGTAGGAAAATAACTGCAGATGCTGGTTCAAATTGAAAGTTCGACACAAAATGCTGGAGTAACTCAGCTGGTCAGGCAGCACCTCAGGAGAGAAGGAGTGGGTGACGTTTCGGGTCAATAGACAATAGACAATAGGTGCAGGAGGAGGCCATTCGGCCCTTCGAGCTAGCACCGCCATTCAATGTGATCATGGCTGATCATTCTCAATCAGTACCCTGTTCCTGCCTTCTCCCCATACCCCCTGACTCCGCTATCCTTAAGAGCTCTATCCAGCTCTCCCTTGAATACATTCAGAGAATTGGCCTCCACTGCCTTCTGAGGCAGAGAATTCCACAGATTCACAACTCTCTGACTGAAAAAGTTTTTCCTCATCTCAGTTCTAAATGGCCTACCCCTTATTCTTAAACTGTGGCCCCTTGTTCTGGACTCCCCCAACATTGGGAACATGTTTCCTGCCTCTAACATGTCCAACCCCTTAATAATCTTATACGTTTCGATAAGATCTCCTCTCATCCTTCTAAATTCCAGTGTATACAAGCCTAGTCGCTCCAGTCTTTCAACATATGATAGTCCCGCCATTCCGGGAATTAACCAAGTAAAGCTACGCTGCACGCCCTCAATGTGATCATGGCTGATCATTCTCAATCAGTACCCCATTCCTGCCTTCTCCCCATACCCCCTGACATTGAGACCCTTCTTCAGACTGCTGTTCTGTAAAGGGGGCTGAATGCTGGTGAAATTGGCCTCAGTGAGGACGCCAGCATTACTGTGGCAATCCTCCTGCTTGCTGCAAGGGGACTTCCAGATGCAGCACTGGAGACCCTCTCCTGACCCCTGGGTGGTGTTGTCAGTGGGTCAACCTGGTTTAAAATATTTCTTCAGAATATCGACGGTGGGACTTGACCGGTTGAGTCCGTGCCAAATCCCAGCGCAGTCTCGTCAACCCCTCACGTATTTCCCTGCAACCTATTCACTCTCACACGTCCAACAACTCCACCTCAATTCCCCCATCGCCCACCCACACCGGGATGGTGCAGGAAGCCCGACACCTGGAGGAGGCTCACGCACAAGTCATAGTCCTAGAGTCTTACAGCGTGGAAACAGGCCCTTCGGCCCAACTTGCCCACACCATGTCCCATCTACACTAGTCCCATCTGCCCTGCGTTGGCCCATATCCCTCTAAACCTGTCCTATCCACGTACCTGTCTAAATGTTTCTTAAACCTTGCGATAGTACCAGCCTCAACTACCTCCTCCGGCATCTCCTTCCATACACCCACCACCCTTTGCATGAAAAAGTTACCGTTCAGGTTCCTATTAAATATTTCCCACCTCACCTTAAACCTATGTCCTCTCGTTCTCGATTCCCTAATGTTAGGCAAGAGACTTTACCCAATCTATTCCTCTCCTGATTTTGTACACTTCGATAAGATCACCCCTCATCCTCCTGCACTCAAAGGAATAGAGTCGTGGCCTGCTCCACCTGTCCCTATAGCTCAGGCTCTCGAGTCCTGGCCACGTCCTTGTAAATCGTTTCTGCAACCTTTCCAGCTTGACGAGGGAACAAGGAAACAGGGACGTAGACACAAAATGCTGGAGTAACTCAGCGGGTCTGGCCGCATCTCAGGAGAGAAGGAATGGCTGACGTTTCGGGCCGAGACCCTCCTTCAGACTGATGTCAGGGGAAGTGGGCGGGACAGAGATAGAATGTAGTCGGAGACAGTAAGACTGGTGGGAGAACTGGGAAGGGGGAGGGGATAAAGAGAGAGAGAGAGGGAAACCAAGGGCTATTTGAAGTTAGAGAAGTCAATGTTCATACCGCTGGGGTGTATGCGTCCCAAGCGAAATATGAGGTGCTGTTCTTCCAATTTGCGCTGGGCCTCACTCCGACAATGGAGGACAGAAAGGTCCGTGTGGGAATGGGAGGGGGGAGTTAAAGTGCTGAGCAACCTGGCGAATATACATCAGAGCACAGAGACCAGCAGCAGTCAGGAATGAATCCGGTCTCTGGAGCAGGTTAGGCAGAAGCATCACTGCGCCTCGCACAAATGTTCGCATCACAGCCTTCCTTGTATTTCAAACCCTAATCTGAACATTAGTTGGTTACAATCCGTGAGCACACATTGGTGAAGCTGGCCAAGGAAAGCATTGTGCAGAGAGAGCCCTATAACCTTCCAAAATATGCATTCTCCTTTTGGGCTCTTGCCCGTCCCTGTTTGTGCTCTGACGTTCTTAACGGTGTCTTCAGGAGCCAAGGCCTAAAGGTCTGGAAATCACCCCAGAACCTTCTTATTCCTTTCAGACTGTTTTTAAGATCTGCCCTAATGGCTCAATGTCAATATTTCCTTTGATATTAATTACTGTTGCCTTGAATGTTGCTTTGCTGTGATCAAGTGCCTCATAAGTAACGTGGCTGCCGTTGCATCAGATCAAGTTTGTGCTTTGAGATGCGGCCCGTGGACCAAGTGAACACGTCACGTTTCTCCTTAACAAGTCCTGAGATTTATTTTCTCCACCTTTTATCCGTCAGCTGAGAGCTTGCGTGATGGTGAGGATGAAGGACGACGGTGAAAGGAGGAATGGAAAATTTCTTGTGATCTCCTCCGGAATGCCTCCAATGCCACTACATCCATTGTTGAGGAGTGTAGGAAAATAACTGCAGATGCTGGTTCAAATTGAAAGTTCGACACAAAATGCTGGAGTAACTCAGCTGGTCAGGCAGCACCTCAGGAGAGAAGGAGTGGGTGACGTTTCGGGTCAATAGACAATAGACAATAGGTGCAGGAGGAGGCCATTCGGCCCTTCGAGCTAGCACCGCCATTCAATGTGATCAGGGCTGATCATTCTCAATCAGTACCCTGTTCCTGCCTTCTCCCCATACCCCCTGACTCCGCTATCCTTAAGAGCTCTATCCAGCTCTCCCTTGAATGCATTCAGAGAATTGGCCTCCACTGCCTTCTGAGGCAGAGAATTCCACAGATTCACAACTCTCTGACTGAAAAAGTTTTTCCTCATCTCAGTTCTAAATGGCCTACCCCTTATTCTTAAACTGTGGCCCCTTGTTCTGGACTCCCCCAACATTGGGAACATGTTTCCTGCCTCTAACATGTCCAACCCCTTAATAATCTTATACGTTTCGATAAGATCTCCTCTCATCCTTCTAAATTCCAGTGTATACAAGCCTAGTCGCTCCAGTCTTTCAACATATGATAGTCCCGCCATTCCGGGAATTAACCAAGTAAAGCTACGCTGCACGCCCTCAATGTGATCATGGCTGATCATTCTCAATCAGTACCCCATTCCTGCCTTCTCCCCATACCCCCTGACATTGAGACCCTTCTTCAGACTGCTGTTCTGTAAAGGGGGCTGAATGCTGGTGAAATTGGCCTCAGTGAGGACGCCAGCATTACTGTGGCAATCCTCCTGCTTGCTGCAAGGGGACTTCCAGATGCAGCACTGGAGACCCTCTCCTGACCCCTGGGTGGTGTTGTCAGTGGGTCAACCTGGTTTAAAATATTTCTTCAGAATATCGACGGTGGGACTTGACCGGTTGAGTCCGTGCCAAATCCCAGCGCAGTCTCGTCAACCCCTCACGTATTTCCCTGCAACCTATTCACTCTCACACGTCCAACAACTCCACCTCAATTCCCCCATCGCCCACCCACACCGGGATGGTGCAGGAAGCCCGACACCTGGAGGAGGCTCACGCACAAGTCATAGTCCTAGAGTCTTACAGCGTGGAAACAGGCCCTTCGGCCCAACTTGCCCACACCATGTCCCATCTACACTAGTCCCATCTGCCCTGCGTTGGCCCATATCCCTCTAAACCTGTCCTATCCACGTACCTGTCTAAATGTTTCTTAAACCTTGCGATAGTACCAGCCTCAACTACCTCCTCCGGCATCTCCTTCCATACACCCACCACCCTTTGCGTGAAAAAGTTACCGTTCAGGTTCCTATTAAATATTTCCCACCTCACCTTAAACCTATGTCCTCTCGTTCTCGATTCCCTAATGTTAGGCAAGAGACTTTACCCAATCTATTCCTCTCCTGATTTTGTACACTTCGATAAGATCACCCCTCATCCTCCTGCACTCAAAGGAATAGAGTCGTGGCCTGCTCCACCTGTCCCTATAGCTCAGGCTCTCGAGTCCTGGCCACGTCCTTGTAAATCGTTTCTGCAACCTTTCCAGCTTGACGAGGGAACAAGGAAACAGGGACGTAGACACAAAATGCTGGAGTAACTCAGCGGGTCTGGCCGCATCTCAGGAGAGAAGGAATGGCTGACGTTTCGGGCCGAGACCCTCCTTCAGACTGATGTCAGGGGAAGTGGGCGGGACAGAGATAGAATGTAGTCGGAGACAGTAAGACTGGTGGGAGAACTGGGAAGGGGGAGGGGATAAAGAGAGAGAGAGAGGGAAACCAAGGGCTATTTGAAGTTAGAGAAGTCAATGTTCATACCGCTGGGGTGTATGCGTCCCAAGCGAAATATGAGGTGCTGTTCTTCCAATTTGCGCTGGGCCTCACTCCGACAATGGAGGACAGAAAGGTCCGTGTGGGAATGGGAGGGGGGAGTTAAAGTGCTGAGCAACCTGGCGAATATACATCAGAGCACAGAGACCAGCAGCAGTCAGGAATGAATCCGGTCTCTGGAGCAGGTTAGGCAGAAGCATCACTGCGCCTCGCACAAATGTTCGCATCACAGCCTTCCTTGTATTTCAAACCCTAATCTGAACATTAGTTGGTTACAATCCGTGAGCACACATTGGTGAAGCTGGCCAAGGAAAGCATTGTGCAGAGAGAGCCCTATAACCTTCCAAAATATGCATTCTCCTTTTGGGCTCTTGCCCGTCCCTGTTTGTGCTCTGACGTTCTTAACGGTGTCTTCAGGAGCCAAGGCCTAAAGGTCTGGAAATCACCCCAGAACCTTCTTATTCCTTTCAGACTGTTTTTAAGATCTGCCCTAATGGCTCAATGTCAATATTTCCTTTGATATTAATTACTGTTGCCTTGAATGTTGCTTTGCTGTGATCAAGTGCCTCATAAGTAACGTGGCTGCCGTTGCATCAGATCAAGTTTGTGCTTTGAGATGCGGCCCGTGGACCAAGTGAACACGTCACGTTTCTCCTTAACAAGTCCTGAGATTTATTTTCTCCACCTTTTATCCGTCAGCTGAGAGCTTGCGTGATGGTGAGGATGAAGGACGACGGTGAAAGGAGGAATGGAAAATTTCTTGTGATCTCCTCCGGAATGCCTCCAATGCCACTACATCCATTGTTGAGGAGTGTAGGAAAATAACTGCAGATGCTGGTTCAAATTGAAAGTTCGACACAAAATGCTGGAGTAACTCAGCTGGTCAGGCAGCACCTCAGGAGAGAAGGAGTGGGTGACGTTTCGGGTCAATAGACAATAGACAATAGGTGCAGGAGGAGGCCATTCGGCCCTTCGAGCTAGCACCGCCATTCAATGTGATCAGGGCTGATCATTCTCAATCAGTACCCTGTTCCTGCCTTCTCCCCATACCCCCTGACTCCGCTATCCTTAAGAGCTCTATCCAGCTCTCCCTTGAATGCATTCAGAGAATTGGCCTCCACTGCCTTCTGAGGCAGAGAATTCCACAGATTCACAACTCTCTGACTGAAAAAGTTTTTCCTCATCTCAGTTCTAAATGGCCTACCCCTTATTCTTAAACTGTGGCCCCTTGTTCTGGACTCCCCCAACATTGGGAACATGTTTCCTGCCTCTAACATGTCCAACCCCTTAATAATCTTATACGTTTCGATAAGATCTCCTCTCATCCTTCTAAATTCCAGTGTATACAAGCCTAGTCGCTCCAGTCTTTCAACATATGATAGTCCCGCCATTCCGGGAATTAACCAAGTAAAGCTACGCTGCATGCCCTCAATGTGATCATGGCTGATCATTCTCAATCAGTACCCCATTCCTGCCTTCTCCCCATACCCCCTGACATTGAGACCCTTCTTCAGACTGCTGTTCTGTAAAGGGGGCTGAATGCTGGTGAAATTGGCCTCAGTGAGGACGCCAGCATTACTGTGGCAATCCTCCTGCTTGCTGCAAAGGGACTTCCAGATGCAGCACTGGAGACCCTCTCCTGACCCCTGGGTGGTGTTGTCAGTGGGTCAACCTGGTTTAAAATATTTCTTCAGAATATCGACGGTGGGACTTGACCGGTTGAGTCCGTGCCAAATCCCAGCGCAGTCTCGTCAACCCCTCACGTATTTCCCTGCAACCTATTCACTCTCACACGTCCAACAACTCCACCTCAATTCCCCCATCGCCCACCCACACCGGGATGGTGCAGGAAGCCCGACACCTGGAGGAAGCTCACGCACAAGTCATAGTCCTAGAGTCTTACAGCGTGGAAACAGGCCCTTCGGCCCAACTTGCCCACACCATGTCCCATCTACACTAGTCCCATCTGCCCTGCGTTGGCCCATATCCCTCTAAACCTGTCCTATCCACGTACCTGTCTAAATGTTTCTTAAACCTTGCGATAGTACCAGCCTCAACTACCTCCTCCGGCATCTCCTTCCATACACCCACCACCCTTTGCGTGAAAAAGTTACCGTTCAGGTTCCTATTAAATATTTCCCCCCTCACCTTAAACCTATGTCCTCCCGTTCTCGATTCCCTAATGTTAGGCAAGAGACTTTACCCAATCTATTCCTCTCCTGATTTTGTACACTTCGATAAGATCACCCCTCATCCTCCTGCACTCAAAGGAATAGAGTCGTGGCCTGCTCCACCTGTCCCTATAGCTCAGGCTCTCGAGTCCTGGCCACGTCCTTGTAAATCGTTTCTGCAACCTTTCCAGCTTGACGAGGGAACAAGGAAACAGGGACGTAGACACAAAATGCTGGAGTAACTCAGCGGGTCTGGCAGCATCTCAGGAGAGAAGGAATGGCTGACGTTTCGGGCCGAGACCCTCCTTCAGACTGATGTCAGGGGAAGTGGGCGGGACAGAGATAGAATGTAGTCGGAGACAGTAAGACTGGTGGGAGAACTGGGAAGGGGAGGGGATAAAGAGAGAGAGAGAGGGAAACCAAGGGCTATTTGAAGTTAGAGAAGTCAATGTTCATACCGCTGGGGTGTAAGCGTCCCAAGCGAAATATGAGGTGCTGTTCTTCCAATTTGCGCTGGGCCTCACTCCGACAATGGAGGACAGAAAGGTCCGTGTGGGAATGGGAGGGGGGAGTTAAAGTGCTGAGCAACCTGGCGAATATACATCAGAGCACAGAGACCAGCAGCAGTCAGGAATGAATCCGGTCTCTGGAGCAGGTTAGGCAGAAGCATCACTGCGCCTCGCACAAATGTTCGCATCACAGCCTTCCTTGTATTTCAAACCCTAATCTGAACATTAGTTGGTTACAATCCGTGAGCACACATTGGTGAAGCTGGCCAAGGAAAGCATTGTGCAGAGAGAGCCCTATAACCTTCCAAAATATGCATTCTCCTTTTGGGCTCTTGCCCGTCCCTGTTTGTGCTCTGACGTTCTTAACGGTGTCTTCAGGAGCCAAGGCCTAAAGGTCTGGAAATCACCCCAGAACCTTCTTATTCCTTTCAGACTGTTTTTAAGATCTGCCCTAATGGCTCAATGTCAATATTTCCTTTGATATTAATTACTGTTGCCTTGAATGTTGCTTTGCTGTGATCAAGTGCCTCATAAGTAACGTGGCTGCCGTTGCATCAGATCAAGTTTGTGCTTTGAGATGCGGCCCGTGGACCAAGTGAACACGTCACGTTTCTCCTTAACAAGTCCTGAGATTTATTTTCTCCACCTTTTATCCGTCAGCTGAGAGCTTGCGTGATGGTGAGGATGTAGGACGACGGTGAAAGGAGGAATGGAAAATTTCTTGTGATCTCCTCCGGAATGCCTCCAATGCCACTACGTCCATTGTTGAGGAGTGTAGGAAAATAACTGCAGATGCTGGTTCAAATTGAAAGTTCGACACAAAATGCTGGAGTAACTCAGCTGGTCAGGCAGCACCTCAGGAGAGAAGGAGTGGGTGACGTTTCGGGTCAATAGACAATAGACAATAGGTGCAGGAGGAGGCCATTCGGCCCTTCGAGCTAGCACCGCCATTCAATGTGATCATGGCTGATCATTCTCAATCAATACCCTGTTCCTGCCTTCTCCCCATACCCCCTGACTCCGCTATCCTTAAGAGCTCTATCCAGCTCTCCCTTGAATGCATTCAGAGAATTGGCCTCCACTGCCTTCTGAGGCAGAGAATTCCACAGATTCACAACTCTCTGACTGAAAAAGTTTTTCCTCATCTCAGTTCTAAATGGCCTACCCCTTATTCTTAAACTGTGGCCCCTTGTTCTGGACTCCCCCAACATTGGGAACATGTTTCCTGCCTCTAACATGTCCAACCCCTTAATAATCTTATACGTTTCGATAAGATCTCCTCTCATCCTTCTAAATTCCAGTGTATACAAGCCTAGTCGCTCCAGTCTTTCAACATATGATAGTCCCGCCATTCCGGGAATTAACCAAGTAAAGCTACGCTGCATGCCCTCAATGTGATCATGGCTGATCATTCTCAATCAGTACCCCATTCCTGCCTTCTCCCCATACCCCCTGACATTGAGACCCTTCTTCAGACTGCTGTTCTGTAAAGGGGGCTGAATGCTGGTGAAATTGGCCTCAGTGAGGACGCCAGCATTACTGTGGCAATCCTCCTGCTTGCTGCAAGGGGACTTCCAGATGCAGCACTGGAGACCCTCTCCTGACCCCTGGGTGGTGTTGTCAGTGGGTCAACCTGGTTTAAAATATTTCTTCAGAATATCGACGGTGGGACTTGACCGGTTGAGTCCGTGCCAAATCCCAGCGCAGTCTCGTCAACCCCTCACGTATTTCCCTGCAACCTATTCACTCTCACACGTCCAACAACTCCACCTCAATTCCCCCATCGCCCACCCACACCGGGATGGTGCAGGAAGCCCGACACCTGGAGGAAGCTCACGCACAAGTCATAGTCCTAGAGTCTTACAGCGTGGAAACAGGCCCTTCGGCCCAACTTGCCCACACCATGTCCCATCTACACTAGTCCCATCTGCCCTGCGTTGGCCCATATCCCTCTAAACCTGTCCTATCCACGTACCTGTCTAAATGTTTCTTAAACCTTGCGATAGTACCAGCCTCAACTACCTCCTCCGGCATCTCCTTCCATACACCCACCACCCTTTGCGTGAAAAAGTTACCGTTCAGGTTCCTATTAAATATTTCCCCCCTCACCTTAAACCTACGTCCTCTCGTTCTCGATTCCCTAATGTTAGGCAAGAGACTTTACCCAATCTATTCCTCTCCTGATTTTGTACACTTCGATAAGATCACCCCTCATCCTCCGGCACTCAAAGGAATAGAGTCGTGGCCTGCTCCACCTGTCCATATAGCTCAGGCTCTCGAGTCCTGGCCACGTCCTTGTAAATCGTTTCTGCAACCTTTCCAGCTTGACGAGGGAACAAGGAAACAGGGACGTAGACACAAAATGCTGGAGTAACTCAGCGGGTCTGGCAGCATCTCAGGAGAGAAGGAATGGCTGACGTTTCGGGCCGAGACCCTCCTTCAGACTGATGTCAGGGGAAGTGGGCGGGACAGAGATAGAATGTAGTCGGAGACAGTAAGACTGGTGGGAGAACTGGGAAGGGGGAGGGGATGAAGAGAGAGAGAGAGGGAAACCAAGGGCTATTTGAAGTTAGAGAAGTCAATGTTCATACCGCTGGGGTGTAAGCGACCCAAGCGAAATATGAGGTGCTGTTCCTCCAATTTGCGCCGGGCCTCACTCCGACAATGGAGGACAGAAAGGTCAGTGTGGGAATGGGAGGGGGGAGTTAAAGTGCTGAGCAACCGGGCGAATATACAACAGAGCACAGAGACCAGCAGCAGTCAGGAATGAATCCGGTCTCTGGAGCAGGTTAGGCAGAAGCATCACTGCGCCTCGCACAAATGTTCGCATCACAGCCTTCCTTGCATTTCAGACCCTAATCTGAACATTAGTTGGTTACAATCCATGAGCACACATTGGTGAATCTGGCCAAGGAAAGCATTGTGCAGAGCCCTATAACCTTCCAAAATATGCATTCTCCTTTTGGGCTCTTGCCTGTCCCTCTTTGTGCTCTGACGTTCTTAACGGTGTCTTCAGGAGCCAAGGCCTAAAGGTCTGGAAATCACCCCAGAACCTTCTTATTCCTTTCAGACTGTTTTTAAGATCTGCCCTAATGGCTCAATGTCAATATTTCCTTTGATATTACTGTTGCCTTGAATGTTGTTTTGCTGTGATCAAGTGCCTCATAAGTAACGTGGCTGCCGTTGCATCAGATCAAGTTTGTGCTTTGAGATGCGGCCCGTGGACCAAGTGAACACGTCACGTTTCTCCTTAACAAGTCCTGAGATTTATTTTCTCCACCTTTTTTTCCGTCAGCTGAGAGCTTGCGTGATGGTGAGGATGTAGGACGACGGTGAAAGGAGGAATGGAAAATTTCTGGGGCCAGGATACCGCAGCCACCATACGTGATAGGAGCAGAATGAGGCCATTCGGCCCCATCGGGTCTACTCCGCCATTCGATCATGGCTCATCTATCTTTCTCTTCGCATCCTCATTCTGAGTCCCAGGTATGGTATGTATGATCTGCTTGGATAGCATGCAAAACAGAGCTTTTCACTGTACCTCGTTAGTTTAGTTTAGTTTAGTTTAGTTTAGTTTAGTTTAGTTTAGTTTAGTTTAGTTTAGTTTAGTTTAGTTTAGTTTAGTTTAGTTTAGTTTAGTTTAGTTTAGTTTAGTTGGTGCAGAATTGATGGATCTCTTGGTTGACTCGAACACGGTCAACTGCACCGAGATATCCCTGCTGTACGTGGCACTTCAATCTCAACATGCCTGTGTCCCAGGAAGCCGGACGCGCGGCAGGGGTGTCCTGGGGAATGGCGGGCGCGGTGGGAGTGTCAAGGGGAACCGCGCGGGCCCGATCCAACCGCGCCGCCGCCGACCGGAATGCGCCCGGTAGGTCTGACTCGCCCCACAAGCCACCCAGGGGACTGCGGATAAGATGGCCGGGGAGGTGACGATGGGAGCCTCGGAGGCGGCAGCGTTAGCCTTGGCGGCAGCGAGAGCCTCGACATAGGCGGCGGTGGGGCCTCGCAATGGATCAGCGGTCGATTATCGTGACAATAGACAATAGACAATAGACAATAGGTGCAGGAGGAAGCCATTCGGCCCTTCGAGCCAGCACCACCATTCAATGTGATCATGGCTGATCATTCTCAATCAGTACCCCGTTCCTGCCTTCTCCCCATACCCCCTGACTCCGCTATCCTTAAGAGCTCTATCTAGCTCTCTCTTGAATGCATTCAGAGAATTGGCCTCCGCTGCCTTCTGAGGCAGAGAGTGGGCAGAGAAGTGGCAGATGGAATAGAGTGCAGCAAAGTGTGGCATCGTGCATTTTTTGGTAGTGGGAATAAAGGCGCAGAGCATTTCCAAATGGGGAGAGAATGCAGAAATCGGATGTGCAAAGGGACTTGGGAGTGCTGGTGCAGGATTCCCAAAGAATTAATTTGCAAGTCGATTTGGTAGTAAGGAAGGCAAATGCAATGCTTAGCATTTATTTCAAGAGGGCTAGAATAGAAAAGCAGGGATGTAATGCCGAGGCTTTATAGGGCACTGGTCAAACCGCAGTCCGAGTGTTGTGAGCAGATTTGGGCCCCATGTCTGAGGAAGAATGTGCTGCTGTTGGAGAGGGTCCAGAGGAGGTTTACAAGAATGATCCCAGGAATGATTAGGTTAGCATGCAGTATGAAGAGCGCTTGAAGGCACTGGGACAGCACTCGCTGGTGTTTAGAAGGACGAGGGGGGACCTCATTGAATAGTGAAAGGACTGGATAGAGTGAATGCACAGAGGATGTTTCCACTAGCGCGAGAGTCTAGGACCAGAGGCCATAGCTTCAGAATAAAAAGACATAACTTTAGAAAGCAGATAAGAATGAATTTCTTTAAGGGCCTGTTCCAGTTATGCGAATGATCAGCCATGATCACATTGAATGGTGGTGCTGGCTCGAAGGGCCGAATGGCCTCCTCCTGCACCTATTGTCTATTGTCTATTTTTAAGGCGACTGCCGGCGACTGTCAAAGTCGTAGCAGATCGCCAACATTCTCTTTCACCCTACGACAATGACCACGACAATGTCGAGTCAGGTCGATACAAGTCACTTTTTTCATTAAACTAGCACCTGGCTAAGAGATTACACCGTCTTCCGAAACATCGCGAAATTCCCACGCTTACCTGACCGCCAAACTGTCGCCTCCAATCTACCTGTCAAATGTCCTGACGGTAAATAAATTGGTTAAACAAAACTATCTTCTGGTATCTTCAAATGCCTTTTCTTAATTTAATATTATGTGCTTCTAAATGCATCTGCGACAACCTAGCAAACCTGGGGACAGCATGCGACAGACAGCACCCGCAATAAGCTACGATACCTGGCAACAAGCCAGCTGTCGCCGAGAAATATCTAGCAGGAAATCTTTTCCGCGACGCGCCGAGATCCGCTACGATTCATTGAAGACTCCTCACGATCATGCCCGCGACACCCCGGCAAACGTTCAGCGACAGCCTAGTCACTGGCAGGCGCCTTAAAATCGCCTAAGTGGGACTGGCCCTTGAGTCAGATGGTGGCGATTGTGTGGAATGCATTGCCACAGAAGCCTGTGGAGGACATCAACGGATGTTTTTATAGGGGAGATTTGACAATAGACAATAGACAATATGTGCAGGAGTAGGCCATTCGGCCCTTCGAGCCAGCACCACCATAGAGTGCGATCATGGCTGATCATTCTCAATCAGTACCCCGTTCCTGCCTTCTCCCCATACCCCCTGACTCCGCTATCCTTAAGAGCTCTATCTAACTCTCTCTTGAATGCATTCAGAGAATTGGCCTCTACTGCCTTCTGAGGCAGAGAATTCCACAGATTCACAACTCTCTGACTGAAAATGTTTTTCCTCATCTCAGTTCTAAATGGCCTACCCTTATTCTTAAACTGTGGCCTCTTGTTCTGGACTCCCCCAACTTTGGGAACATGTTTCCTGCCTCTAACGTGTCCAACCCCTTAATAATCCTATACGTTTCGATAAGATCTCCTCTCATCCTTCTAAATTCCAGTGTATACAAGCCTAGTCGCTCCAGTCTTTCAACATATGACAGTCCCGCCATTCCGGGAATTAACCTAGTGAACCTACGCTGCACACCCTCAATCGCCGACAGATCCTTGATTAGTGAGGGCATCAGGGGTTACGGGGTGAAGACGGTACAATGGGGTTGAGCGGGAAAGATAGATCAGCCACGATTGAATGGCAGAATAGACTTGATGGACCGAAAGGCCTAATTCTGCTCCTAGTATTTAATAACTTACGATGATCAGCACAGTGACAAATTAAGCGCTCATCGCACATCCATGAGTTCAATCTTAAATATTTACTTCACAAATAAATACAATCTACAATTCTTCCAAATGTCCTTCCTGAAAATTCGAGTGTCGTGTTTTGACAAGTTCAATGAACAGATGGCAAATTATACCTGGTATTTGTGGTCAAGCTACGCTAATTTTGGGTTATAAAACCTACAGGTTGTGTGAGAGGAATATTATGTGTTCCCGTGTAAGAATGACTCCGGGGTGCAATGATTCCTGATTGCAATGCTACGCGGGGGTTCCCCTCTTCCATCACGGATGAGGCCCTCACTAGGGTCTCCTTGATATCCCGCAGCTCTGCTCTTGCTCCTCCTCCCCCTGGTCGCAACAGGGACAGAGTCCCCCCAGTCCTTTCCTTCCCCCCCCATCAGCCGTCGCGTACGGCACGTAATCCTCTGACATTTTTGACGCCTCCAATGGGATCCCACTGCTGGCCACATCTTCCCATCTCCACCCCTTTCTGCTTTCCACAGAGGCCATTCCCTCCGCAACTCCCTGGTTAACTCGTCCCTTCCCACCCAAACCGCCCCCTCCCCAGGTACTTTACCCCACAACCGCAGGAGATGCAACACCTGTCCCTATATCTCCTCCCTCGACTCTGTCCAAGGACCCAGACGGTCTTTTCAGGTGAGGCAGAGGTTCACGTGCACCTCCTCCAACCTCATCTACGGTATCCGCTGTTCCAGGTGTGGACTCCTGTATATCGGCGAGACCGAGCGCAGGCTCGGCGATCGTTTCACTGAACACCTCCGCTCAACCCACCTAAACCTACCTGATCTCCCGGTTGCTCTGCACTTTAACTCCCCCTCCCATTCCCACACTGACCTTTCCTTCCCGGGCCTCCTCCATTGTCAGAGTGAGGCCCAGTGCAATTTGGAGGAACAGCACCTCATATTTCACTTGAGCAGCTTACACCCCAGTGGTATTGACTTCTCCAAATTCAAGTAACCCTTGCTTTCCGTCTCTCTCCATCCCTCCCCCTTCCTCGTTCTCCGACAAGCCCGACTGTCCCCCGATTACATTTTATCTCTTTTTGCTTTGTTGTCAGCGCAGCGGTAGAGTTGCTGCTTTACAGCGAATGCAGCGCCGGAGACACAGGTTCGATCCTGACTACGGGTGCTGCACTGTACGGAGTTTGTACGTTCTCCCCGTGACCTGCGTGGGTTTTCTCCGAGATCTTCGGTTTCCTCCCACACTCCAAAGACGTACAGGTATGTAGGTTAATTGGCTGGGTAAATGTAAAAATTGTCCCTAGTGGGTGTAGGATAGTGTTAATGTACGGGGATCGCTGGGCGGCACGGACTTGGAGGGCCGAAAAGGCCTGTTTCCGGCTGTAGATATATGATATGATATGAAGATAATAGAGCAGAGCAAGATAGACCACTCAACCCTAAAAACCATAGTATGTCACGGCGCCATTTTAGTAGGCAGAAACTTGCAGAAACATTTTAAAAGAAAAATAACAAAAATCTGTGAATTGATAGATGAGATATATTCTGCATTTTTATGGTATCATCACACATACTGTTCCCCCAAAACACTGATTACACTGCGAGAGGCAAAGCGAACGGCGGGTTTTGCTTACTAAAATGCCGGACGTAACGCTCCTTTGCGTGCTACCCTTCAGTACAGGCGATTTCAATGGTGGTTCATCTTGCTCCTCTGGTACCTTTGGTTGTCAGCTTCCCCCAGCTAACAATGATCTATTCTACATTTTCCTCGAACGACATCTCTTTTGATGTCTCCGTCTCACGCCTTAACCTTCCTTATCTCCTTGTCTCCCTCTCCCCTGACTCTCAGTCTGAAGAAGGGTCTCGACCCAAAACATCGCCCATTCCCTCTAACCAGAGCTGCTGCCAGGCCCGCTGAGTTACTCCAGCATTTTGTGTCTCGCTATGCGGGAACAGGTGGGTAGCACCCATCCCACCATAACCGCAGCTATTTAGTGCGGCTCACATGCAGATCTTTCCAGCTCTAATTTGCAAAGCAGTTATTTCAGAGGTCAAAGCCTTTTATAGGCAGACATCCGCACTATCAGATACTCATGGGAGAAGCACAACAAAACACACTATTTTTTCCATTGTGTATTCCACCGCCAAGTGTTGAAATGCTGACAAAACAGGCATTGTTACGGTGGCTGAAAGGCTGCACTGTTCACGTCAAAGTTCCCGTATAGTCACAGTATTCAATGATCAGACAAAAGCTATCCCCAGCCCGGTCTGTTTCCAACGTCAAGCAATTCCATTAAACGATCACTGGGTCTCTTCAGGACGAGAAAGCCTTGTGATAGCTGCGGCTGAAACTGAAGCCCTGAGAATCGTGCGGTTACAGGTAGATGCATCTGGGGCAAACCAGCCGAAAAACACAAAGGTTGACAACTTAATTTGTCTTAATTGCCTGATCCGACCGCAGAGCAATATCAAGGAAATCTGCGGTGCCTTTATTATGTGAAGGATGTGCAGAGATGGATAGCCTGGGCTTCAATCATTCCTTAATCACATGCCAAACCAGAAAGACATCAGTGCATTCCAGAGTGTACCCAGAATTCCAGAGCATCCACAACTCCTGGACAGCACGGTGGCGCAGCGGTAGAGTTGCTGCTTTACAGCGCCAGAGACCCCGGTTCGATCCGGACTACGGGCGCTGTCCGTACGGAGTTTGTACGTTCTACCGGTGACATGTTTAGTTTAGTTTAGTTTATTATTGTCATGTGAACCGAGGTACAGTGAAAAGCTTTTGTTGCGTGCTATCCAGTCGGTAGAAAGACAATATACGATTACAATTGAGCCATTTACAATGTATTTTGTTTTATTTTAGTTTTAGTTTTAGAGATACAGTGCGGAAACAGGCCCTTTCGGCCCACCGGGACCACGCCGACCAGCGATCCCCGCACACTAACACTATCCTACACCCGCCAGGGACAATTTTTACACTTACCAAGCTGATTAACCTACATACCTGTACGTCTTTGGAGTGTGGGAGGAAACCGAAGATCTCGGAGAAAACCCACGCAGGTCACGGGGAGAATGAACAAACTCCGTACAGACGGCGCCCGTAGTCGGGATCGAACCCAGGTCTCCGGCGCTGCATTCGCGGTAATGCAGCAACTCTACCGCTGCGCCACCGTGCCGCCTCACGTATAGGTACATGATAAGGGAATAGTGAATAATTGTGCACTTGCACAATCCATCGAGTGTGTGTGTGTGTGCATACAAGCAAGGGCAGATGCTGCTGGACTTTGCACTGACCAAGAATCGTGGAAGTCCAGCTATTTGTTTGCATAGGTTACGAATGAAAAGAATGGCTTGGGGCACACTTTCCGTTCGAGATTTATGACTAACACTGTGTTTAGCTTCAGGGGACAAGAGACCCTCCAAATCGCCAGTTTTCATATTGTCAGCCCAGTAATTTAATCAGAGTATTTAAGTAATGTTTTGACAATAAATCTCCAACAATTTTGTATTTATTTTCCTTGGCATTTTTGAAAATGATGCATTTCCTATCTGGGAATAAGCCACTGCTATTACTTCAATTTGGCCGTGTTTCCTTTCCGGCTGCTTCCCAATTAGCCACAAGTGACCTTCTGTACTAATGTGATAATGCTACACTCGTACTAACGCATAAAGCACGACCTGTCTCAGGGATATTGAGTTGTTCGACCATTTCTTCTAAAAAATTTCACCAAAATGAGAAGAGAAAAGTAATTTATTTAACACCACAGCATATTTCTCTGTGTGGGAAGGAACTGCAGATGCTGGTTTACATTGAAGATAGACACAAAATGCTGGAGTAACTCAGCGGGACAGGCAGCGTCTCTGGATATGCTGAAGATAGACACAAAATGCTGGAGTAACTCAGCGCGACGGGCAAGAAGGCTCTCGACCCGAAACGTCACCCATTCCTTCTCTTCAGCGATGCTGCCTGTCCCGCTGAGTTACCCTAGCTTTTTGTGTCTATCTTCAGCGTATCCAGAGATGCTGCCTGTCCCTCTGAGTTACTCCAGCATTTTGTGTCCATCTTCAGCATATTTCTCTGCTTCTCTTTACCTCTTCCCTTCGCTCATTTCATCTTACATCTACTATTTGCTCCTACTCTTCCACGTGGCTGTAGTTTTCATTCTTCAGTGCATGCCATGTGACTCACCGCTGTGATCTTGCTAAAACTGCTCCAACAGTCCTTTTCATCCCGCCTTACTGTTTTCTCTTCATGGACTTTCTATCTATAGGCACTCCTGAACAGTATGGCTCATTCCACAAGCCAATTAAGGCTCAGCCATGTTGCTTGGGTCCAGTGTCACATATGGCCGAAATGGGTTAACCAGCTTTTTATCTGTCTGTCTGTCTGTCTGTCTGTCTGTCTGTCTGTCTGTCTGTCTGTCTGTCTGTCTGTCTGTCTGTCTGTCTGTCTGTCTGTCTGTCTGTCTGTCTGTCTGTCTGTCTGTCTGTCTGTCTGTCTGTCTGTCTGTCTGTCTGTCTGTCTGTCTGTCTGTCTGTCTGTCTGTCTGTCTGTCTGTCTGTCTGTCTGTCTGTCTGTCTGTCTGTGTCTGTCTGTGTCTGTCTGTGTCTGTCTGTATCTGTGTCTGTATCTGTATCTGTATCTGTATCTGTATCTGTATCTGTATCTGTATCTGTGACACAGCTGGCATCCTGGTGCCATCGCAACAACCTGGAGCTCAATGCTCTCAAGACAGTGGAACTAATTGTAGACTTTCGAAGAGCTCCCCTTCCCCCTCCCCCCACTCACCATCAACAACACCACAGTCACATCTGTGGAGCCATTTAAGTTCCTTGGAACCATCATCTCCAGGGACCTTAAATGGGAGGCCACCATCGACTTCACAGTCAAAAAGGCCCAACTGAGGATGTACTTCCTGCAGCAATGAGGAAACACAATCTGCCACAGGCAATGATGAATTGCTATCATTTAGTCCGTCCTCACCTTCTCCATCATGGTCTGGTTTGGCTCGGCCACCAAGCACGACATCCGAAGGCTGCAACGGATCGTTCGATCGGCTGAGAAGGTTGTTGGCTGCAACCTTCCCCCCATTGACGAATCACTGCAAGGGCCAGGAAGCGAGCGGGCAAGATCATCTCTGACCCCTCTCACCCTGGCCACAAACTCTTTGAAGCACTTCCCTCTGGAAGGTGACTCCGGACTGTCAAAGCAGCCACAGCCAGACATAAACACAGCTTTTTTCCACGAGCTACTCAATAACCAAAGTCTGTAGTCTCTTTTTTGCTCTGGTTTATTTTCACCCACACGTTTAGATCGTAATGTTGTATCCTTATTGTCTTGATGTGTTTATGCTTTATTCTTAATTGTTAACTGTATGTCTGTGTTGTCATTTGTGAGCGGAGCACCAAGGCACATTCCTTGTATGTGCACATACTTGGCCAATAAACTTATTCATTCATTCATTCATTCATTCATTCATTCATCTAAGCTGAGA
Source organism: Rhinoraja longicauda (assembly GCF_053455715.1). Classification (NCBI taxonomy): domain Eukaryota; kingdom Metazoa; phylum Chordata; class Chondrichthyes; order Rajiformes; family Arhynchobatidae; genus Rhinoraja; species Rhinoraja longicauda. The sequence goes on along the minus strand of NC_135954.1, from coordinate 104,447,404 downwards.
AGAGGAATCAGAGCTGTCAAGGAAAGGTACTCTGAGAGGTTGAGGAGCAAGTTCTCGGCTAATGACTCTTCTTCAGTGTGGAAGGGCTTGCAAGAAATCACCAGCTATAAGAGGAAAACCCCCCGCCCCTTGGACAATCGTCAGCTGACCAACGACCTGAACGAGTTCTACTGCAGGTTCGATAAACAGAAACATAACCCTGGAACCCCCTCACCCGCCCCCCCCCAATCACCACTTCACACCCACTCACAGTCTGCAAAGACTGGCCCCTTCCCCACCCACCCCTCCCCAATCACCACTTCACACCCACTCACAGCCTGACTGCAGTCTGAAAAGACTGGGCCCTCGTCCACTACCCACCCCTCCCCAATCACCACTTCACACCCACTTACAGCCTGACTCCGTTCTGCAAAGACTGGGCCCTCGTCCACTACCCACCCCTCCCCAATCACCACCTCACACCCACTTACAGCCTGACTCCATTCTGCAAAGACTGGGCCCTCGTCCACTACCCACCCCTCCCCAATCACCACTTCACACCCACTTACAGCCTGACTCCAGTCTGCAAAGAATGGGCCCTCATCCACTACTCACCCCTCCCCAATCACCACTTCACACCCACTCACAGCCTGACTCCATTCTGCAAAGACTGGGCCCTCGTCCACTACCCACCCCTCCCCAATCACCACTTCACACCCACTTACAGCCTGACTCCATTCTGCAAAGACTGGGCCCTCATCCACTACTCACCCCTCCTCGCTGCCCAGCATCAGTCTGGCCACATCTCCAACATTAGCAATTGAGGAGGTGAAGAGGCTATTCAGGAGACAGAAATCTCCAGGACCGGACAATGTTTCCCCCTTTACCCTCGAGCTCTGTGCCGAACCACTGGCGCCGGTCTACACAGACATTTTCAACCAGTCCCTGCAAACCTGTACTGTCCCTGCCTGCTTCAAAGTCTCCACTATTGTTCTTGTACCCCAAAAGCCAAGGATTACTGGTCTTAATGACTACAGGCCTGTTGCACTGACCTCTGTAGTCATGAAGACCCTTGAAAGACTTGTACTGGCCCAGCTGAAAGACATCTGCTGGACCCCCTGCAGTTTGCATACAGGGCCAATACAATGGGTGACGTTTCTGGTCGAGATCCTTCCTCAGACTCCATCCTATCCCCCCTGGTCCAATCTCTCCCGACCTATGTCCAAGATACCTCACATGCAATTCGTCTCTTTAATGACTTCCGCTTTCTGAGCCCCCACTCCCTCAACTTTACCATGGACGTGCAGTCACTCTAGTTTTTTTTTTAAATCTCCTCCCCTCTTACTCAGTGTCAGGACACAGTTTGAGAGAATAGTCCCAATATGAGATTATTAAACTCATTTGCAAAGAGCTGAAAAATCCCTGTGATGTTAGGTCGCCACTTGCAGAGAGCATAGTACATGGATAGGAGTGGTTTGGAGGGATATGGGCCAAGCGCGGGGCAGGTGGGACTAGCGTAGCTGGGATGGGGTAGTTGGTCAGTGTGGGCAAGTTGGGCCTGTTTCCACGCTGTGTGACTCTATGACTCCATGACTATGACCAACCTTCACATTATACTTCTCAGCACTAATACTCAGCGTTAGTATGTGACTACTTGCATTTTTTTGGCATCGTCTTCTTTTCCTCCTCTTGCACTGGGACAGTGGTACAACCAGTGGAGCTCCTGCCTCACAGCTCCAGCCACTCGGGTTCAATTCAGACCATCGGTGGTATCCCTGGCGACCTGAAACGTCGCCCAACTTATTCCTCCAGTGATGTTGCCTGACCCGCTGAGTTACCCCAGCACTTTGTGTCGATCAAGGTTTAGAGGGATACTAGACCAAGGGGACCCGTTGGGCCCAAACCTCTCTTGCATTGGTGCAGCACCCTCTCCGACCCCCCGACCCCCCTCCCTCCCCGCTCCCCCTCCCTCCCCTCCCCTTCCCCTCCTTTCCCCTCCCCTCCTTTCCCCTCCCCTCCACTCCATCCCCCTCAACCCCCCTTATCATCCCCCCTCCCCCCCTCCCTCCACACCCCTCCCTCCCTCCTCCCCCCTCCCTCCCTAGGAGATAGATTTAAACTATAAAATGTGAATAACTTTAAAAATATAACACCGATTTCAATGAAACTTCTTCCATTCGCACCAAAGGGACGACGGTGAGTAAGGTGGGCCTAAAATTGTTGCACTATCGTGTACCGTTTTGGCTGTAGTTCAGGAACAAACAAACAAACAAACAAACGAGAGTTTTAGTATATAGATGGGCCAACATAGGCAAATGGGTCTTGCTTGAATTGGACATCATGGTTACCTTTTTTGTTTACTGTCACTCACGTGTACGAATGAAATGCATGATACATTATGGTGTGATGGAGGCACATTGGTACTGAAAATCATCTTTGATTTTACCTCTTATTTTCCATTGGATTTATTCCCAGTGCTAGGTGTTAGTCTAGTGAGAGAAGTGAGAGACACTTAGACTGCTGATTACCCAGCGAACTCTTGCACAATAATTCAACGAATGAGACTGCCAGAGGCGTGAGAACTAATCTGGCTGTTCCCATGGCCAACTCATGTTGGTTGATGGGAAAACCTGAAGACTGGGGAAGGGGAAAAAAATATAATACAAATGTGCCAAAAATGACAAATGCCAAAAAGTTTTCGTGTTAGCTTAAGGAATCAAGAACAGGTCCCCAGCCCACAATGGACATGATGTCGTGGAATATGTATTATTGGACATGCCTGGGTGAAAAAAATATTTAATGAGGAGCAAGTAAAATAAAAATGAGCTCTGAATTTTATTTCACAATTATTGTAGTTTAATTAGGGAAACAGCCAGACCTACAGCATTGTGCTAACAGACACATTAATTACATTGTGGAGTCAATTCCCAACTTGTGTCTGGCATGGAAAGTTAACACACTTATCAAAATAAAATATGCTTCATTATCTGTGGGAACAAAACCAAACGATAATTGTTGTTATTGGTGCTGAGAATGAGTTCCTCTGGACTGGATGGGACAGTGCACAAAATGGGATTTTATTTTACTTATCCACGTTCAGTTGCTGTAGGCTGAAGGAGGATGTGAAATGGCTTTAGCGTGGCAGAGAAGGGGCGATGACGTTGGTTCAGTCGGTGTTGGTGAGAATAGGTGCACGTACACTGTTGTGCTCGTGGGCCGGCACGGTGGTGTCAGGGCCGTTTTTACAGCATTATGGGCCCCCGGGCAAAGCAGTGTACTGGGGCCCCTACCGTTACTCTCCCCCACCCCCCTTTCCCTACCAGCCCCCCCCCTGTCGTGCCGGCGAAAAGCACTTACCGAAAAGCACTTAGCGATGGACTTAGGGTGCTACATTGTTGCGAAAAGCACTTACAGATCGCTGTGAGAAGCACTTAGTGACCGAAAATGTTGTGAAAAAAGCACTTATTGAACCTACATTTTAAAAGTAGTATTTATTTATTGCAAGTCACTTAACATACACAGATCAGCATGGGGCCCCTATGCTCGTGGGGCCCCGGGCAAGTGCCCATCAGGCCCATGCGTTAAGACGGCCCTGGGTGGTGTAGTGGGTAGAGCTACTGCCTTGCAGCGCCAGAGACCCGGGTTCGATCCTGACTACGGGTGCTTGCCTGTACGGAGTTTGTACGTTCTCCCCGAGACAATGTGGGTTTTCTCCGAGATCTTCGGTTTCCTCCCACACTCCAACGACATATAGGTTTGTGAGTTAATTGGCTTGGCGTATGGGTAAATTGTCCCTATTCTGTGTAGGGTTGTGTTAATGTGTTACTTATTATACGGGTGGGTGACTATATTTGTATTTATATTTTGTATGTAAACGGTCCGGTATATGTATATATATGATTGGCCTAATGTATGTATATATATCAGATGTAGTTAATATAGACATTATTGTGTAAATAGGTATATTCATATGATTATGGGGGTGAGTGAGTATATATGTAGTTATATAGGTATTTTAGGTATTAGTTATTATAGATAATACTTGATAAATATTGATTAGGGAGTGGGGGTAGGATTAAATAAGTTCACATTCTTCCTACTCCTTTTCGCACATGTAAAGACGTTAAGTAATGGATGAAATTCTTTTTTTTTGTTTTTTTTTTGTGTTTATTTTGTTTTTTAATTGATGTCTTTTAACATGTACTAAATAAAATGAAATGAAAAAAATGAAATGTGCGGGGATCGCTGGTCGGCGTGGACTCGGTGGGTCGAAGGGCCTGTTTCCACGCTGTATCTCTAAACTAAACTAAACTACCCTGAATGGAGAAGTTCCTGCAACTTGATGGGGCTGCTTTATGCCTTTAAGCACCAGGAGAGGTTCTGAATGCAGTCTGCCTGTTTGTATGACAGATCGGACATAGACACAAGGAACTGCAGATGCTGAAAATCATCATCAGATCATCAGTCTGAAGAAGGGTCCCAACCGTGAAAAAATCATTCACGCTTTCATTTCCTCCCGCCTAGACTACTGCAACTCCCTATACACTGGGATCAGCCAATCTTCCCTGTCCCGCCTGCAACTGGTCCAAAACGCCGCAGCAAGACTCCTGACGGGTACCCATAAAAGGGACCACATCACGCCGATTCTGGCCTCTCTCCACTGGCTCCCTGTACGGTACAGAATCAACTTCAAGCTCCTCCTTTTCACATATAAAGCCCTAAATGGACATTCCCCCCCCTACATCAAAAATCTTCTAACCCACCTCTCTATCTCCAGGTCCCTCAGGTCGGCCGACTTGGGGCTACTCACTATCCCGCGGTCTAGGCTTAAGCTCAGGGGTGACCGCGCTTTTGCGGTTGCAGCTCCTAGACTGTGGAACAGCATCCTTCTCCCCATCAGAACTGCCCCCTCCATCGACTCCTTTAAGTCCAGGCTCAAAACCTATTTCTACTCCCTAGCGTTTGAGGCTCATTGAGGAGGCGCTGTGAACTGTTTTGTATGTGCTGTTATGTTTGCGTGCTACTCTATGTTTCATTTTTTTTTTCCTTAGTACCTAATCAGATGTACAGCACTTTGGTCAACGTGGGTTGTTTTTAAATGTGCTATACAAATAAAATTGACTTGACTTGACTTGAACCCAAATGATCACCCGTCCATGTTCTCCAGAGAGATGCTGCCAGATCCGCTGAGTTACTCCAGCACTTTGTGTCTTATGTTGTGAACCAGCATCTGCAGTTTCTTGTTTCCCCATTGAACAGCAGATGCTGGATTACAAAACAAAAAGGACACAAAGTGCTGGAGTAATTCAGCGGGTCAGACGGCATCTCTGGAAGTCGTAGAAGACATGGATAGGTGACGCTTCGGGTCGGGACCCCTCCAGCAACTGATCTGAAGGAGGGTCTCGACCCAAAACGTCGTCCATTCCTTCTCTCCAGAGATGCTGCCTGTCCCGCTGAGTTACTCCAGCTTTTTGGCTCGGTCTACAGCTCACTCGAGCTAACAGTGCAACGAGAAAGGAGAGCAGCAGGAGGAACTCAGCAGGTCAGGCAGCATCTGTGGAAGGAAATGGACAGTTTGGGGATCAGGACCCTTTTCTTATGTTGCTCCGCTGAGTTCCTCCAGCTACCCTCCTATTTTATTGGCACAGAATCCAGCATCCACTGTCTCTTGTGCCTCCACTGCAGTACAATGTGCCAGACCTCACCGATGTTGGCATTCTAGGAGATAGACTTTGCTTGCTCAGATCTACTAGAAACTTGGCTCCCTGGCCATGAATAAAGTCGGTCAGAGAGGTCCTCTCCATCAAGGCAAGGCTCCCCATGCATTAGACACTCAGATAACCTTTGTGGAACTTGAAGCAATCCTTCTCCTCTAGGAGATAGACACAAAATTCTGGAGTAACTCAGCGGGACGGGCAGCATCTACTGGAGAGAAGGAATGGGTGACGTTTCGGGTCGAGACCCTTCTTCAGACCCATTCCTTCTCTCCAGAGGTGTTGCCTGTCCCGCTGAGTTACTCCAGCATTTCTATTTTCGGTTTAAACCGGCATCTGCAGTTCACCTCCCGGGGGACGGGCAGACAAACAAAAGCATGGATTTTGACTGTGGTTTTCCTGGGATGTCAGTTAATTGTAGGCAGAGCAGGGAGGTCCAACACAAAACTAGCTAAGTCCCAGTGGCCATGGGGAGACCGCCGATAACTGAGGGACCTGGCGTGGGGGGACTGCTGAGAACTAAGGGGGGCCCGGTGAGCGGGGGATGAAGACGGGGTGAACATCTTTTGTAACTTTGTTGGCGACTTTGTCAGCAACTCTTCTGTGTACGTTGTATGCAATAGCCAAAAATATTCTCTGCACCTGGCAAGGTACAAGTGGCAATAAAGTATCATCATCATGGTCATGGTCATGGTCATGGTCATGGTCATGGTCATGGTCATGGTCATGGTCATGGTCATGGTCATGGTCATGGTCATGGTCATGGTCATGGTCATCGTCGTCATCAGCAGCAGCAGCATCATCATCATCATCATGATAGGAGCAGAATTAGGCCATGTACTATCATGTTCAGCTCCTACAAATTTATTTTGTTGAAAAAGAACGTGAACGTGTAGCTGTAGCAAACAGTCAAGTAGGTGAATGGCATCATCATAGAGTCATAGAGTGATACAGTGTGGAAACAGGCCCTTCATAGAGTCATAGAGTGATACAGTGTGGAAACAGGCCCTTCGTAGAGTCATAGAGTGATATAGTGTGGAAACAGGCCCTTCATAGAGTCATAGAGTGATACAGTGTGGAAACAGGCCCTTCATAGAGTCATAGAGTGGTACAGTGTGGAAACAGGCCCTTCGGCCCAACTTACCCCCTACAGGCCAACATGTCCCAGCTACACCAATCCCGTGCCTGCCTTTGGCCCGTATTCCTCCAAACATTAGAGGAATAGATCGGGTAGATGCACACAGTCTCTTGCCCAGAGCAGGTGAATCGTGGACCAGAGGACATTGGTTTAAGGTGAAGGGGAAAAAGATTTAATAGGGATCCGAGGGGTAACATTTTCACCCAAAGGGTGGTGGGTGTATGGAACAAGCTGCCAGAGGAGGTAGTTGAGGCTGGGATTATCCCAATATTTAAGAAACCGACAGGTACATGGATAGGACAAGTTTGGTGGGATATGAACCAAATGCAGGCAGGTGGGACTAATGCAGCAGGGAACATGTGGGCAAGTTGGGCCAAAGGGCCCGTTTCCACGCTGTATCAGTCTATGACTCTATCCATTGTTGGCATGTTGGCTTTTACTGCCAAAGAAGGGGAAGGGAATGGATTGTAAAAGTAACGATGCTTTGGTGACATTGGAATGGATTTGTCGAGACCTCGTTTGGATTGCGTAGTTTTAGTCTCCCCACTGCTAAAGCAGGGAATAATTGGAGAAGCCTGCAGCATCTAAGCATCCGCTCAATTGCTGGGTTGTAATGGTCGGGCTATGAAGGAAACCTGAGTAAGATTAGCTCGTCGTTACGAATCTTCAGATGAATGAAAGCTGGTCACATTGTTACATTCAAGATCTTGAGCGATTTAAAGGTTGGATAATGAGATGCTGTTTACCTCCAGCAAGAAACCATTGTGGGCTCCACCCCTCCTTGATCATCGTAACTTTTTGCATATCTTTCACTCATTTGTTCCATATCTCTCTACATCACTGTCTATTTATCTCGCTTCCCTTTCCCCCGACTCAGTCTGAAGGAGGGTCTCGACCCGAAACGTCCGTCATCCATTCTTTTTTTCCAGAGGTGCTGCTTGACCCGCTCAGTCACTCGAGCTTTTTTTGTGTTTATCTTAAGTCTGCCTTGGAGGAAAATGTTGGCATTTAGAACTCAGATGACGATAATTCTCGTTGTGAATCTTTGAAAATCAATCCGGAATGGTTTTGGATACTCTGGTTTAGCTTTGAAGCCTGAGATTAAACAAGTGATTTGACTCGCAGGCTGCGTCAGATTTTATTGAATCGTAGAGCAGACGGATTGAATGACCTCCTCTGGCCGACGTAAGAGACTGCTTATGCCAGAGCCTTGTGCAAAAAGCAAAGCGCTGGAGGAACTCGGCAAGTCTAGCGGCCTCTGTGCAGGGGAAAGAGTTTGTCGACGTTTTGGGTCAGGACCCTTCTTCAGGCACAAGGTGGATCCCTTTACCTGATGCTGCCTGATCTGCTGAGTGAGGGGCCTGTCCCACTTAGCCGTTCTTTTAGGCGACTGCCGGCGACTGTCATAGTCGTAGCAGGTCGCCGAAAAACCGGCGACTGGACCCTCCCCCCCTACGACAATGTCTACGACAAGCTACAACAACCTACCACCTAGTCGACGTCAAGCTACCGACAACCGGCGACCCAATTGTCGCGACTTAGGACGTCCACCTACGACCGCGCCTACGACAACCTACGGCCACACAGGCGGCAACCTGCGACAACCGAAGTCAACCTACGTCCACCCGCGACAAGCTACGACAAGCTACGACCGTGTCGGCGACAACTGAAGACAATTCACGTCATTTTGGCCTCCGGTTTTGACGCCGGTACCTGTCGCCGGTTGACGTAGGTAGTCGCCAATGGAATTCAACGAAGTCAGCACCGGCGACAACCTACATCACCTGGCGACAACCGTGCGACAACCTACATCACCTGGCGACAACCTGGTGATAGCCTACGACAGCGCCCCCGTCAGGAGACGTCAAGCTACGATCATTGATGTCAAACCAACAGTCGCTGGAAAATTTTAAACCTTTCAAAATCCAGCGGTGACCAGAAAAACGCTACGACTCTTTGGAGACGACTCACGACCATACAGGCGACACCCCGGCAACCATGTGGTGACAGCCTAGTCACCTGTAGTCGCCTAAAAAATCACCTAAGTGGGACAGGGGCTTTACTCCAATACTTTGTTTTCTGACTAACTTCTGGTCCAATTTCTTCCACTTTTGTGTGATGGTGATCTGATCAGATTCTGTTCTGACCACTTTCACCATTAATGGCAATCTCCTTGAGCCGACAATCTGTGCGATGGGAGAATATCAGCAACCCGCGGCCAGACCCCCGCCCGCAGGCCCAGCTCACCTGCCGAGAGAGGATGGAGCCGACGGAGGGCCGGGAAGCAGACCGTCTGTGAGAGGGAGTGCACAACCTCGACGGGGGGAGCAGGCCGCTGGAGGCCCTGCAGCAGCCTGGGGCTCGGCTGGACCGGGCGCCGCTCCCAGAGGCCGAGCGAGTGGACCGGACGTGGCCTACAGCGGTGGAGCAGTGGCAGAGGACACCACGGCTACGCTTGGCCCGGCCAACCCTGCAACGCAGCCAGGACAACAAACCTTCATGGTCAGGTCAAGAACCCTGCACCTACAACAACTGGGACTTGAGAATGGTGCCAAACCTGCTGAATCTCTATGCTGTCTCGGTGTACAACCGCGGCACAATGGTACTGTATCTGAGATGGGACACCCTCCAAAGACACTGTATGATATCCAAGCCTACTGCAGTCTACAAAGAAACCCACTATATCTACAGGAGCCGTCTGTACTACGGGCGCTGTCTGTACGGAGTTTGTACGCTCCCCCCGTGACCTGCATAGGTTTTCTCCGAGATCATCGGTTTCCTCCCACACTCCAAAGACATACAGGTATGTAGGTTAATTGACTGGGTAAATGTAAAAAAATTGTCCCTAGTGTGTGTAGGATAGATAGTGTTAATGTGCGGGGGTCGCTGGGCGGCGCGGACTCGGTGGGCCGAAGGGCCTGTTTCCGCGCTGTATCTCTAAATCTAAATCTAAAAATCACTCATTAGCTCCATCCAACATTGCCCATCTTTCATGCAATCGGAACACCAGACCATGAACTCGACTAAACCGATCCTTGAATTATTAAACCATCAAGATCAAGACCGACAAAGACTGTTTCCGCCACTCGCTATACCCCAGAACCATCCCCGTTTGGAATCCTTTGCCAACGCAAATAAAATCTGCTGCTGATAGTAAACCTTTTAAACTGTTGCTTGCAAATACTTGAATTTTACATCTGCAACTGCATGCGTGAGGGACTGCTCGTTTATAGCCCAACAGCAGCGGTTGGTGCAGTATCAACAAGACAAGATAAGACAAGATGATTATCTAAATGCTTATGTATAGTGATACTTGTACTGAACTGCATACAAAAGTGGAGTTTCACTGTACCTTGGAACATATGACAATAAAGTACCATTTAACCATTGAACCGTAAGGTGGCGCAGCGGTAGAGTTGCTGCCTTACAGCCCTTGCAGCACCGGAGTCCCGGGTTCGATCCCGACCACGGGTGCTGTCTGTACGGAGATTGTATGTTCTCCCCGTGACCTGCGTGGGTTTTCTCCGAGATCTTCCACGCTCCAAAGACGTACAGGTCTGTAGGTTAATTGGCTTGGTGTAAGTGTAAGTTGTCCCTTGTGTGTGTAGGACGGTGCTAGCGTGCGGGGATCGCTGGTCGGAGCAGTCTCGGTGGGCCGAAGGGCCTGTTTCCGCACTGTATCTCTAAACTAAACTAAACATTGAAGTCTCTGAAGTTATAGAAACATTTTTGGACTTTGATTAAAGTGGCAGTCAACTATTTGTGTCAAGCAAAGTCTGAAAATAATCTTATCTCCATGAGGGTAACTAGTCGGAAGAACTCCAAATTAGTTAGTCAGCAATGCCCACTATATATTATCACAAATGTAGTAGTAAACCGCAACTGGGCACATGTTGGAAATATGCCTTTGACCTTTTGAAAGGCCTACTTCCTAAACCAACACATATCACAAGTTCACAAGTTCACAAGTTATAGGAGTAAGAAGGGTCTCGACCCAAAACGTCACCCATTCCTTCTCTCCCGAGATGCTGCCTGACCTGCTGAGTTACTCCAGCATTTTGTGAATAAATCGATTTGTACCAGCATCTGCAGTTATTTTCTTATAATAGGAGTAGAATTAGGCCATTCGGCCCATCGAGTCCACTCCGCCATTCATTCAATCATGGCTGATCTCTGCCACCTAATCCCATTTTCCTGCCTTCTCCCCATAACCCTTGACACCTGTTCTAATCAAGAATTTGTCTATCTCTGCCTTAAAAATATCCACTGACTTGGCTTCCACAGCCCTCCATGGCAATGAGTTCCACAGATTAACTACCCTCTGACTAAGGATGTTCCTCCTCACCTCCTTTAATTCTGAGGCTATGACCTGTGGTCCATGTCTCTCCCACCAGTGGAAACATCCTTTCCACATCCACTCTATCTTTGCCTTTCATTGCTCTGTAAGTTTCAATGAGGTCCCCCCCTCAACCTTCTAAACTCCAGCGAGTACAGGCCCAGTGCTGTCAAACGCTCATCGCATGCTAACCCCACTCATTCCTGGGATCATTCTTGTAAACCTCCTCTGGACCCTCTCCACAGCCAGCACGTCCTTCCTCAGATACGGGGCCCAAATTTGCTCACAGGATAACTCGGTCAATATCGGAGTAAATCACACCAGGGCCAAGGGTACACGGGGTTTCTGTTCGTTTATGACAAAGCTGCTTCTGTATAGAACTAACGTATTTTCCAGCCATACCTATATATGGAGATAACATACTCCATATATGAAGCAAACATCATCGCCCAAACAATTTTTAAAAATTTCCCGGTTCACACGCAGGCATTTAAATTGCTCTGTCTTTAGCTAATTTAATATGAAGAGAGGTCTTATGAAACATCAGATCATGTACATATAAAGGCTTTGTTTTGCCCTAGCGATCTCTGTTTTCTTTGGAAATTCATACTGACCTCTTCAACTAGCGAATAGCTGGGAATACAGTCAGCACTGGTTTATTAATTTGAGACCTTCTTCCCGTACTCCTAATGTTTCAGCTCACGCAAAAGTTGGCAACAGTTGTGATTTCTTGCTTGCCTCTGCAGTAATAACACTCACAGAGAAATACAGCATGTAAACAGGCTCACAGGCCCAACTCGTTCAATACCACCTCCAGTTTAAATTCCATTTGGAATTTTTTTGGAGGACCAAGAACCAAGAATAGGGCGGCACGGTAGCGCAGCGGTAGAGTTGCTGCTTTACAGCGAATGCAGCGCCGGAGACTCAGGTTCGATCCTGACTACGGGTGCTGCACTGTAAGGAGTTTGTACGTTCTCCCCGTGACCTGCGTGGGTTTTCTCCGAGATCTTCGGTTTCCTCCCACACTCCAAAGACGTACAGGTATGTAGGTTAATTGGCTGGGTAAATGTAAAAATTGTCCCTAGTGGGTGTAGGATAGTGTTAATGTACGGGGATCGCTGGGCGGCACGGACTTGGAGGGCCGAAAAGGCCTGTTTCTGGCTGTATATATGTGATATGATGATATGATGATGATAATGCCGACCAGGTTTTATATCTGAGCTCGTCCCAGTTATCTGCATTTCACCGATGTCCCTCTAAGGGTTTTCTTTCCATGTACCTATCTCAATGTCTTTTCACCGTTGCCATCGTATCTGCCTCTGAAGCATCCTCCGTCACCTCATTCCTTACCGACACCACCATCTGTGTGAAGAAATTGCCCTTCAGGCCTCTTTAAAACCTTTTCCCTCTCATTTTAATGCTTTCTAATTCTGGATTTACCCACAGAGAATAAACTGTAATCATTACCCTTATTTATGCCTCTCATGATTTGGTACATCTCTATAAGATCACCCCATAACCTCCTATGTTCAAGAGTTAAGAAGTGTTTTATTGTCTTACTAGACCAAGTTGGGCCCAAACCTCTCCTGCATTGGTGCAGCACCCTCTCCTCTCCCCCTCCCCTCTTCCCCCCACCCCCTCCCCTCTTCCCCCCACCCCCACCCCCATTCCCTCCCCCCCACCCCCCTCCCCCTCCCCTTCTCCCCTTCTCCCCACCCCCCTCCCTCCAACCCCCCTCTCTCCCACCCACCCCCTTCTTCCCCACCCCCCCTGCCCCTCTCCCTCCCCCTCTCCCCACCCCCCTCCCTCCAACCCCCCTCTCTCCCACCCACCCCCTCCTTCCCCCCCACCCCCTCCCTCCACCCCTCCCCCACCCCCTCCCTCCCATCCCCTCTCTCCCCCTCCCCCCAACCCTTCCCCTCCCTCCCCCTCCCCTTATTATATTAAAGAATATAATAACGAGAGGGAAAAAAAGTTCAAGAAAAGAATCACCACAAGGCACTGACAACGTTACAAAGTACTCGTAAATATTGTTGGTGCCTTCTTCGCTTCCCCCCCCCCCCCCCACCTGCTCCCCCCCCCCCCCCCATCTTGTCACTCTTGTTCTTGACGCTCCTCCCCTACTGGGTTCATATATTCACATCCAAACATTAATATAGATGATAAATAACAGTGGGCCCACGAGATAGATCAACCATGATTGAATGGCGGAGTAGACTTGATGGGCCGAATGGCCTAATTCTGCTCCGAGATCTTATGGCTTTATGACCTTCACCCATCTTGGCATCTTCTCAACCACATTGTCACCCTCACATTACGTGTGCCAATTATGGTTCCCTCCAAGTCAGAAAGTCCTTGACCAAAACTATCCACCCTGGTGCAGGCCTTTTTAAAAAAAACTCACTTTGCTCACTTTGCAAGCATTTTCTTCACCAGTTTTGCTCATGAACGCATGAGGGTCTTAATTCCTACTCTGGCTCCCGTGTCGCGGGGACTTCTTGCTGAGTGGGTTAGATTGTCCACCCGTGTATTATAAGGCAGCTGGTATCACGCAAGGTCCAGACGTCACTTAAATCAACTGCTGGGGGGTGGTTAAACAATGCACCACATCCCCAGGAGAGGCAGCCTGAGCCAGTACAATCTTGGCCAGCCGTTCTCCCGTCCCAGAGCGAAGTAGGTCGGGGAGGTCCATTGTAGGGAGGCAAGGTTCCCAGTGCAGCAGTGTCTCACGTTACTACTGTGGAGTTTTGAGAGGCAATTTAATTCCTTTCAGCGCCACAAAATATATGAAAACATTTAAAATGTGACTTTTAGTTTAGTTTAGTTTTAGAGTTATAGACAGTAGACAATAGACAATAGACAATAGACAATAGACAATAGACAATAGACAATAGACAATAGACAATAGACAATAGACGCAGGAGGAGGCTATTCGGCCCTTCGAGCCAGCACCACCATTCAATATGATCATGGCTGATCATTCTCAATCAGTACCCCGTTCCTGTCTTCTCCCCATACCCCCTGACTCCGCTATCCTTAAGAGCTCTATCTAGCTCTCTCTTGAATGCATTCAGAGAATTGGCCTCCACTGCCTTCTGAGGCAGAGAATTCCACAGATTCACAACTCTGACTGAAAACGTTTTTCCTCATCTCAGTTATAAATGGCCCATCCCTTATTCTTAAACTGTGGCCCCTTGTTCTGGACTCCCCCAACATTGGGAACATGTTTCCTGCCTCTAACGTGTCCAACCCCTTAATAATCTTATATGTTTCGATAAGAGTTAGTTTAGTTTTAGTTTAGTTTAGTTTTAGAGATACAAGCCCTTCGGCCCACCGAGTCCACGCCGACCATCAATCCCCGCACACTAACAGCATCCTACCCACATCCGGGGCGAATTTACACATACACCAAGGCAATTAACCTGCAAACCTGTACGTCTTTGGCATGTGGGAGGATACCGAAGATCTCAGAGAAAACCCACACAGCTCACGGGGAGAACGTACAAACTCCGTACAGACGGCGCCCGTAGTCGGGATTGAACCCGGGTCTCCGGCGCTGCGAGCGCTGTAAGGCAGCAACTCTACCGCTGCGCTACCGTCGTGTAGCTCGAGGAGTAGAAAAGTTGCAAATTGTGAAGCTGGAGGAGGGAATGTAAATGGAGGGGGAGGGAAGAAACTGTTACAAGGTCAGTCTGGGTTCAGGGGAGGGGAGTGGGTGGGGGAGGGGGGCATGGAGGGAGAATAGGGTGGGGGATTTGGGAGAGATTGAGGAGGGGGAAGGGGGGTGTTTGTAGAATTACCTAAAATTGGAGAATTCAGTCTAGTTTAGTTTAGTTTAGTTTAGTTTAGTTTAGTTTAGTTTAGTTTAGTTTAGTTTAGTTTAGTTTAGTTTAGTTTAGTTTAGCTTAGTTTAATTTAGTTTAATTTATTGTCATATGTGCTGAGGTAGAGTGAAAAGCATTTTGTTGCATGGTATCCAGTCCGTCGAAAGACTGTGCATGATTACAATCAAGCCCTTCTCAGTGTACAGGTACCGTACAAAGGAAATAACATTTAGTGCAAGATAATGTTCAGTATAGTCCTATTAAAGATAGTCCAAGGGTCTCCAATGAGGTAGATGGGAGGTCAGGACCGCTCTCTAGTTGGCGGTAGGATGGTTCAGTTGCCTGATAACAACTGGGAAGAAACTGTCCCTGAATCTGGAGGTGTGCGTTTTCGAACACAATCGTCAATGGTCTGTCTCTGAGTTTCTACGCATTTATCTCTTTTTTCCCATTATTATTGGCATCGGGACCCTCAATAGTTTCAGTTTCAGTATCAGTTTCAGTTTAGTTTATTGTCATGTGTACCGAGGTACAGTGAAAAAACTTTTGTTGCGTGCTAACCAGCCAGCGGAAAGACAATCCATGATTGCAATCAAGCCATTTACGGTGTTCAGTTACATGATAATGGAATAACGTTTAGTGCAAGGTAAAGCCAGTAAAGTCCGATCAAAGATACTCTGAGGGTCCCTGATGAGGTAGATAGTAGTTCAGGACTGCTCTCTGGTTGCAGTTAGATAGTTCAGTTGCCTGATAGCAGCCGGGAAGAAACAGTCCCTGAATCTGGAGGTGTGTGTTTTTACACTTCTATACCTTTTGCCCGATGGGAGAGGGGAGAAGAGGGAGTGGCCAGGGTGCGATTTGTCCTTGATTATGCTGCTGGCCTTGCCGAGGCAGCGTGAGGTATAAGTGGAGTCAAAAGGAAGGGAGGTTGGTTTGAGTGATGGTCTGGGCTGTGTCCACAATTTGTTGCAATTTCCTGCGGTCTTGGATGAAGCCGTTCCCAAACCAATGTGCGATGCGTCCCGATAAATAGGCGACACAGTGGTGCAGCTGTTGGAACTGCTGCCACACAGTGTCAGAGACCCGAATTTGATCCTGACCTCAGGATGTGTGATGTGGTGTCTGATGTGGTGTTTGTACTTTCCTCCCATAACTGCCCAGGTGGTTTCCTCCGGGTGCTTCGGTTTCTTCCCACATCCCAAAGACATGCGGGTTTGCGAGTTCATTGAGTCGGAAGGACTCAATGCAGATGCTGGAGTAACTCAGGGGGACAAGCACCAATGGATTTCGTTTTGGGTCAAGACCCTTCTTCGGACTGACCACTTGAGTCTGAAGAAGGGTCTCGACCCGAAACGTCACCCATTCCTTCTCTCCAGAGATGCTGCCTGTCCCGCTGAGTTACTCCAGCATTTTGTGTCTATCTGTGGGTTAAATGACCACTGTAAATTGCCCCTGATATGTAGGGAGTGGATGGGAAAGTGGGATAACACGCCATGTGAATCGGTGATCAATGGTCGGCAGTGAGTCGATGAACCAAATAACCCATGTTTCCATGTTTCCATCTCTAAACTAAACTAAACTAAACTCAATGAACATGACATGATATCATGACAGGGCATTGGTGAGACCACACCTGGAGTATTGCGTACAGTTTTGGTCTCCTAATCTGAGGAAAGACATTCTTGCCATAGAGGGAGTACAGAGAAGGTTCACCAGATTGATTCCTGGGATGGCAGGGCTTTCATATGAAGAAAGACTGGATAAACTAGGCTTGTACTCGCTGGAATTTAGAAGATTGAGGGGGGATCTTATAGAAACTTACAAAATTCTTAAGGGGTTGGACAGGCTAGATGCAGGAAGATTGTTCCCGATGTTGAGGAAGTCCAGAACAAGGGGTCACAGTTTAAGGATAAGGGGGAAGTCTTTTAGGACCGAGATGAGAACGTTTTTTTTCACACAGAGAGTGGTGAATCTGTGGAATTCTCTGCCACAGAAGGTAGTTGAGGCCAGTTCATTGGCTATATTTAAGAGGGAGTTAGATGTGGCCCTTGTGGCTAAAGGGATCAGGGGGTGTGGAGAGAAGGCAGGTACGGGATACTGAGTTGGATGATCAGCCATGATCATATTGAATGGCGGTGCAGGCTCGAAGGGCTGAATGGCCTACTCCTGCACCTATTTTCTATGTTTCTATGAAATCTTACTCTTTTCTTTCCTCTGAATACCTTTTTTAAAAGCATCGCTTTATCAATTTCCCCTTCCAGCCATGCCCTCCATGTTTTAGCCTCAATGCCGACTCATTAAACGGTGCCTTAGGATGTACTTATTATTGATCGAGTTATGCAATGGTGTACTTCATTCGAGGTGAGCTCAATTATTGCTCACTGGCTCCATCTACAGGGGTCTTACCTGCATTGCCACTGAGCTTCATCGTCTGGCATCCTTTCTGTTCAGAACAATTGTGGCTGCATTGAGGGAAAGCAAATGGCTGAAATCAATTGCTGGCCGTGAGTAAAGCTCCATTGTAGTTGTGGGCTGATTGGCGTCGAGAACAACGGAAAGCAGTCAGCATCCAATTCATTCTGAGTATTAATCTGAAAACGACACGGCAACATTGGAACCGAGGGAGAATCAGGGCTTCCTTCTGTGTAGGAAGGAACTGCAGATGCTGGTTTACACCGGAGATAGACACAAAATGCTGGAGCAACCCAGCGGGACTGGCAGCATCTCTGGTGAGAAAGAATGGGTGGCGTTGTGGGTCGAGACCCTTCTTCAGACTGAGTGTCAGGGGAGGAGGCAAGACAAAGAGAGGATGTAGTAGGAGACAGGAAGACAGTGGGAGAACTGGGAAGGGGGAGGGGAAAGAGAGGGACAGAGGAGCAATCTGAAGTTAAGGCGAGAAAAGGGACAGAACAAATCAGAGCCGACGCTCATGAGCCAGGAAAGTGGAGCCCACAATGGTCCATTGTTGGTTATGGAAGAGGAGGTAACGAACAGTGAAACTTGCAGGATGGCTCAGGTGGGGATGGATGGATGGAGGAACAGGAAGTGTAAGGGTTACTTGAAATTAGAGAAATCGATATTCATACTGTTGGGTTGTAAGCTGCCTTCCTTCTGCATTGGATATTTCTGATTTACAAGAAGAGCAAAGTTACTTCGAGCAAATTAACAACAGGGATAGTAGAGCAGGAAATCTCAATGCAATTCAAGGAGAAACAAACAGGTTTTGTCATCAGGCACCAATCAATTTTAATGGAATGGTACCTATTGTATGGTAGCGCAGCGGTAGAGTTGCTGCTTTACAGCGAATGCAGCGCCGGAGACGCAGGTTCGATCCTGACTACGGGTGCTGCACTGTAAGGAGTTTGTACGTTCTCCCCGTGACCTGCGTGGGTTTTCTCCGAGATCTTCGGTTTCCTCCCACACTCCAAAGACGTACAGGTATGTAGGTTAATTGGCTGGGTAAATGTAAAAAAAATTGTCCCTAGTGGGTGTAGGATAGTGTTAATGTACGGGGATCACTGGGCGGCACGGACTTGGAGGGCCGAAAAGGCCTGTTTCCGGCTGTAGATATATGATATGATATGATATACTGTACAATATTGTTGTATTGTACTGCAGATAGCTAAGTTGGAAAGGCTGGAAATTTCCTGCTGAAAATTAATATTTGCCACAGTTTTTCCCCAATCTTTCTGATCAGCTACGTTTTTCGTGTCGGGATTTTGTTTCCTTTTTTGAGGTTCTTTCGAGGCAGTAACAATGGCAACTTGGAGACACAGGAGCTGCAGATGCAGGAATCTTGCGTTTTAAAAAAACTGCTGGAGGATCTCAATGGGCCAGGCAGCATCTGCAGAAGGAAATGGGCAGATGACATTCTGGGTCGAGATGCTTCTGCCTACTGTTTGTAGACTTCATACAAGGACAACCTGTGAGTTATAAGAAGTATTTAATAACAACAACAACAACAACAACAACAACAGCAGCAGCAACAACAACAACAACAACAACAACAACAACAACAGCAACAACAACAACAACAACAGCAACAGCAACAGCAACAGCAACAGCAACAACAACAATAATAATAATAATAATAATAATAATAATAATAATAATAATAATAATAATAATATATTCCTTTATTCGTCCCACACCGGGGAAATTTACAGTGTTACAGCAGCAAAGTGGATAGCAAGAGATCATTCATTATAAATAAAGGTAAAGACAAGGATAAATTGTATTCCTTAGCTGTTACTGTTGACTCGTCTGCTGGGAGCAGTGCTGGGAGCAGTGCTGGTTGTGCAGTCTCACAGCAGCGGGAAGGAAGGACCTCCTATATCTCTCCTTCACGCACTTGGGATGAAGGAGTCTGTCACTGAAGGAGCTACTCAGTGCAGTGACAGTGTCCTGCATGGGGTGGGAGTCGTTGTCCAGCAGCGATGTTAGCTTTGCCATCATCCTCCTCTCTCCCACCGCCTGCACTGAGTCGAGGGGGCAACCCAGGACAGAGCTGGCCTTCCTGACCAGCTTGTCGAGTCTCTTCCCCCTGCGATGCTGTTGCTCCACCAGACCACTCCATAGAAAGTGGCTGATGCAACCACCGTGTTGTGGAAGGTCCTAAGGAGTGCCCCCCTGCACTTCAAAGGACCAGAGTCACCGTAGCAGGTAAAGTCTGCTCTGGCCCTTTTTGTACATAGCGCATCGGTGTTTTTGGTCCAGTCGGAAAACATCTCAAGGCGCCTCACAGGAATGCCGTATCAAAATTGGTGGCCAAGTCGCATTTTTTGCCTGGCGCGGCTCGGCTGCGGGACTTTCCATCGCCCAGCACGGCTCGGCCGCGGGACCTTCCATCTCCTTGCGGGGGCTGCACGAGTCGGAAGCCTCGGTCGCCTCGGCAGAAGTCGAACTATCCGTCCGTGGGAGAAGCATGGGGGAAGAGAGAAGAATTTTTTTTTGCCTTCCATCACAGTGAAGGGGTGTCTGGAGGAGTCACTGTGATGGATGTTTGTGTTAAAATTGTGTGTCTTGTGTCTTTTACTCTGTACTGTTGTGGCTGCGTGGCAAATGATTTTCGTTCAATTCATTTTGAACGACAATAAAGGTAATTCAGATTCAGATTCAGAAGCAAAGAAATTGTGTTGGAGAGTCTCAATGAGGTCCAGCACAAAATTGGAGGAACAGCACCTCTTATTTCGCTTGGGAAGCTGACACACACGCAGTATGAATATTGACTTTTCTAACATCAATCAACCCTTGCCCTCCCTCTCTCTCTCTCCATCCCTCCCCATCCTAATTCTCTGACCAGCCTGACTGTCCCCTCTGCTTACATGTTACCTCTGTTTGCTTTGTTGCCACCTTCTCCTAGCTAACAATGATCTATTTATACATTTTCCTTGACCTTCATCCCCTTGGATGTCTCCTTTTCACACCTTACCCTTCCATATCTCTGCGTCTCCCTCTCCCCTGACTCTCAATATGAAGAAGGGTCTGTTTTTCCCGAAAAACGTCACCCATTCCTTCGATCCCAGAGATGCTGCCTGTCCCGTTGAGTTGCTCCACCATTTTGTGCGTGTTAACCAACACACTCTCCAACTCTTATTCTGCCTCTGCCCCTGGCCACGAATTGTTGCTTCAGCCTTGATACTGCAGACCTCCCAGCCAACATCCTGCCTCTGAAGAACTTGAACAGCAGCAACTTCCAAAGTAAGTTTGAAGCCCCCAAAGTAATGTTAAACCATGGCAGGCTTAAGGGCCTGTCCCAGTTACGCGATTTTTAAGGCGACTGCCGGCGACTGTCAAAGTCATAGCAGATCGCCAAAATTTTCTTTTACCCAACGACAATGACCACGACAATGCCGAGTCAGGTCGATACAAGTAACTTTTTTTGTGAAACTAGCACCTGGCTAACAGATTACACCGTCTTCGGAAACATCGTGAAATTCCCACGCTTACCCAACCGTCAAACTGTCGCCTCCAATCTACCTGTCAAATGTCCTGACGGTAAATAAATTGGTTAAACAAAACTATCTTCTGGTATCTTCAAATGCCTTTTCTTAATTTAATATTACGTGCTTCTAAATGCATCTGCGACAACCTAGCAAACCTGGGGACAGCATGCGACAGACAGCGCCCGCAGTAAGCTACGATACCTGGCGACAAGCCAGCTGTCGCCGAGAAATTTCTAGCAGGAAAATTATTCCGCGACGCGTCGAGATCCGCTACGATTCATTGAAGACTCCTCACGATCATGCCCGCGACACCCCGGCAAACGTCCGGCGATAGCCTAGTCACCGGCAGTCGCCTTAAAATCGCCTAAGGGGGACAAGCCCTTTACAGCACCAGTCTTGTCTTGGATGTGCAGAGCCAGTTTGTCCAACAGCCTGCAGGGAAAAAAAAATTCCCATTGACAATCGCTCATTGAAACATGCAGCCATGCATCAGGGACATGGGCAAACATGATTTGCCCATATTAGCAGCCTGTGAGATTTTGGGATACAGTTTCAACAGCTTCCTTGGCTCCGGATTTAGAGATTTTAGAAGCGCATTCCACCCCGGGAAGTCTGTTCTCTTTTTTCTCGCTCCAAGGTGCATGACCCCAATGTTTTAAAGGCAATTCATCTAAATTTCTTTGATGGTTATTGCATGCTAGCTGTTTGTGTTAGGCCGTCAGCTACTGTAAACTATTCAGCGTGACAGTTTGCAGATAACCATGCCCTCCGCTAATCGAAAGATGGGAATCTGCAACAATCCCGCACATAGAAACTGCGGGACACACAACGCAAAGACGTGGGCTTCCTTTAAATGAGATGTCGTTAGTAATTTCCCAGTATATTTCAGCATATAGATGTATCGGACTCTATCAACTGTCTTGATAGAGAATAGGCACAAAAAGCCGGAGTAACTCAGCGGGACAGGCAGCATCTCTGGAGAGAAGGAATGGTTGGCGTTTCGGGTCGAGACCCTTCTTCCGACGTTTCGGGCCGAGGCCCTTCTTGATACAGAATGCTTGCTTTTCCAGAGAAGGCATCAGCTTAAAAGCAGGTCTTGTCCTTAAATTAATTTTTGACCCATTTGGGAATAAAGCCAAGCTGTTCTCCTCCCAACAAAAGTGCAAAGTGTGGTTGTTATTATAGCTGGGTGCAAGGTCCAGTTAACATAGGGCCCTGTACAGGAAGGGACAGAGCCGGCTGTACCTTTTGAGAAGGCTCCGCTCCTTCAATGTCTGCAGTGAGATGCTCTACCAATCGGTGGCAGCCAGTGCCATCTTCTTCGCTGCCGTGTGCCGGGGCAGCAGGGCGAAGGCCGCGGACGCCAACAGGATCAACAAACTCATCAGGAAGGCTGGCTCCGTCCTGGGGGTGGAGTTGGATTCACTGGTGATGGTCTTGGAGGGGAGGATGCTCCTCAAACTGCGGAGCATCCTGGACAATACAGCTCACCCCCTCCATGACACACTGGTCAACCTGAGGAGCACCTTCAGCAACAGACTGGTTCCACCAAGATGCAGCACAGAACGCCACAGGAGATCCTTCTTCCCTGTGGCCATCAAACTGTACAACTCCTCCCCCTTCTGTCGTGGGGTAGACTGACTCCCCTCCCCCCACCCCACAGTGGCGCAGCGGTAGAGTTGCTGCCTTACAGCAAATGCAGCGCCGGAGACTCAGGTTCGATCCTGACTACGGGCGCCGTCTGTACGGAGTTTGTACGTTCTCCCCGTGACCTGCGTGGGTTTTCTCCGAGATCTTCGGTTTCCTCCCACACTCCAAAGACGTACAGGTATGTAGGTTAATTGACTGGGTAAATGCAACAACAAAAATTGTCCCTAGTGTGTGTAGGATAGTGTTAATGTGCGGGGATCGCTGGGCGGCGCGGGGCCTATTTCCGCGCTGTATCTCTAAATCTAAATCAATCTTTGCACAACCCAAATCCTTTACACTGATCACTTTAATTTCATGTTTCATGTATCTTGTGTTTTATGACTGTTGGCAGATCCATTTCCCTCCTGGGAT
The DNA here is from genome assembly GCF_053455715.1 of Rhinoraja longicauda. Taxonomy (NCBI): domain Eukaryota; kingdom Metazoa; phylum Chordata; class Chondrichthyes; order Rajiformes; family Arhynchobatidae; genus Rhinoraja; species Rhinoraja longicauda. Next base: position 104,424,407 of record NC_135954.1, on the reverse strand, counting down.
CAATAAAGATCTCTCGTATCATATTGTAGCACCAGGTTGGGATGAATGGTCACTGTCTCTTGCCGTATTCTGAGGTGTCCTCTACTGTTGCAACCACATCTCTTTCCACCAGTAAAGTCCAGCTTGAATGGTGGAAGCTATACAAGGGCTCACAAAGCATCCACCCACCTGCCCTATCGATCTTCTCCTGTCCCATCAGTGCTAGAGTCCCGGGGTTCCCTCATTGGCCTTACCAGACACCCCCAAGCAAACAAAACGCAAGGGCGTCATTGTTGAAGGTCGACACAAAATGCTGGAGTAACTCAGCGGGACAGGCAACATCTACGGAGAGAAGGAATGGCTGACGTTTCGCGTCGAGGCCCTTCTTCAGACTGAGAGTCAGGGGAAAGGGATTCGAGAGATAGAGATGGTGATATAAAGAGATATAGAACAAATGAATCTGTGGAATTCTCTGCCTCAGAAGGCAGTGGTGGCCAATTCTCTGATTGCATTCAAGAGAGAGCTGGATAGAGCTCTTAAGGATAGAGGAGTCAGGGGGTATGGGGAGAAGGCAGGAAAGGGGTACTGATTGAGAATGATCAGCCATGATCACATTGAATGGCGGTGCTGGCTCGAAGGGCCGAATGGCCTCCTCCTGCACCTATTGTCTATTGTCTATTGTCTATAAGATATGCATAAAAGTAACGATGATCAAGGAAGCGGTCCATTGTTGGCTGTGGGCTAGGAGAAAACGAGTTATACAGACAATGAAACTCACCAGGACGACAATGAAACTAGTCAAACGACTACGGGGTGGGAGGGACGGAGAGAGAGGCGATGCAAGGGTTACTTGAAGTTAGAGAAGTCAATGTTCATACCGCTGGGGTGTAAGCTGCCCAAGCGAAATATGAGGTGCTGTTCCTCCAATTTGTGTTTGGTTGGAGATATCAATACTCGTTCCGCTGGATTGTAAGCTGCCCTACCGATATACGAGGTGCTGCTCCTCCAAATTGCGTCATTGTTGAATCACTGGTACTGTCTAACCTGGAGGAGTGAGGGTAGACCCATTTGTTCTATATCTCTTTATATCACCGTCTCTATCTCTCGAATCCCCTCATTAGGGGTAGGTACAGGGGTGAGAGAAACTGGCACAGACGAGGAGTGGTTAGAAACCCGAAGAGTTGACAAGTTCACAAGTTGTAGGAATAGAATTAGGCCATTCAGCCCATCGAGTCTACTCCGCCATTCAATCATGGCTGATCTCTGCCTCCTAACCCCATTTTCCTGCCTTCTCCCCGTAACCCTTGGCACCCGTTCTCATCAGGAATTTGCCAGTCTCTGCCTTAAAAATATCCACTGACAGACCTCCGTGGCAATGAATTCCACAGATTAACTTCCCGCTCTGACTATAGAAGTCCCTCCTCACCTCCTTTCTAAAAGAGCGCCCTTTAATTCTGAGGCTCTGACTGAACGTGAAGTCTCGAAGGTAGGCCCCAAAAAGCTGCAGTAACTCAGCGGGACAGGCAGCATCTCTGGAGAGAAGGAACAGGCGACGATTCGGGTGGAGACCCTTCCACAGGCGTCAGGTTGAAGTATCCGCGGTTTTGAGGGGAGTTGTGGGGCAGAGGGGTTTATGTTGGATTGTTCTTGCAACGTGCACGCACAGACATGAAGGACCATGTTCAGCTCTTCCCATTTCCCATGGCTTTACCTTGACTCACATTGGGCGTGATTCTCCAGACTCTGGCTGCTTCTTGCAGGTTTAACGTCTGTCAATGGCAGTGAATGCCAACAATTTATTGCCCATCAGTCAGTGGAGGTGAGGAAGCCTGTCGGCACCTGGTGTTTTGCCAGTGTTTACTGTGCGGGGACCAGGTTAAAGAAAAACATGAGTAGATTGTTCCCTCCCTCCTTCCCCTAAGGCTGCTGAGAGAAACCTTCGCAAACTCTGGTTGCCAATGCTTTGCTTGAGAATAGTTGAAGAAAACAATTCAAAAACACTACGATGGGCACAAAGGGCTGGAGTAACTCAACGGGTCAGACTGCATCTCTGGAGCAAAGGAATAGGTGATGTTTCAGGTCGAGGCTCTTCTAACAGCGGAACCTCACCTATTCCTTTTCTACAGTCATGCTGTCTGACCCGCTGAGCTGATCTGATCTGCAGATCCAGAGCCAGCAACATTATGGGGGACCCCTACCACCCCAGCAACGGACTGTTCCAGCTGCTACGGTCAGGCAAACGCCTCCGCTGTCACGCTGTGAAAACAGAGGGGATGAGACGGAGTTTCTTCCCACAGGCCATCAGGACTGTTAACTCTCATATCACCGGGGACTAATTTAATTTATTGTATTAATTTATTTTTTGTGTTAACATTTTTTTTTTCTATTCTGTTTTGTAGTTTTAGCACAATCCGCAGGCGTTGACACTTTCATTTCACTGCACATCTTGTATATGTATGTGACAAATAAAGTCGACTTGACTTGACTTGAGCTACTCCAGCTTTTTGTGTCTATCTTCGGTTTAAACCAGCATCTGCAGTTCCTTCCTACACAGTCAAATTAAGTGACCATACCTGGGCAACGGATATTGAATTTCTGAATCTAATTTATACATAACGGTTAAATCAATGCAATTTTCTGGATTCATTACCTTGCTCTTACGAAAGTTTGTTTATTTTGCCCTTTAAGTGGACTGAACACTGAGTAAATCAACTAATTGCAATAAGAACTGATTAAAAATAAACATGTCAGGAAAGGAGCAGAGTTTACCAGATGGGATGTTGAGATGGTGCAGGAATACGGTGCTGAATGGCCTTTATTTGGCAGCATGGTGGCGCAGCGGTAGAGTCGCTGCCTTACAGCACTTGCAGCGCCGGAGACCCGGGTTCGATCCCGACTACGGGCGCCGTCTGTACGGAGTTTGTACGTTCTCCCCCTGACCGCGTGGGTTTTCTTCTAGATCTCCGGTTTCCTCCCACACTCCAAAGCCTTACAGGTTTGTAGGTTAATTGGCTTGGCGTAAATGTAAATTGTCCTTCGGTGGGCCGAAGGGCCTGTTTCCACGCTGTATCTCTAATTTAAACTTGATTTTAAGCAACTTCAATGTGAAACTGTATGGTCCTCCATCTAATAACCAAGCTGGACATAATGAATCCAGTCCTGAAAAATCAACTCTGTTTCACTTTCCACAGATGCTACCTGGTCTGTTGTGCGTTTCCAGCATTTTCTGTTTATGTTTGATATTTCCAAACTCTACAGGTTTTTGATTTTCATCTTTCTTCCACTCTATCTTTTCAAGCTTGGAACTTGCTTTATATTAGAAACAACTGAAAATGGCGTGAACAGATTAATCTAGGTTGACCTTACACATATAAACCACACACATGTGAAGACAGGAACTCCACAGATGCATCGGGTGCAGATTCCCCTTCTAAGGAGACTGGAGCGACTAGGCTTGTATACACTGGAATTTAGAAGGATGAGAGGAGATCTTATCGAAACGTATAAGATTATTAAGGGGTTGGATACGTTACAGGCAGGAAACATGTTCCCAATGTTGGGGGAGACCAGAACCAGGGGGCTCAGTTTGAGAATAAGGGGTAGGCCATTTAGAACGGAGATGAGGAAAAACTTTTTCAGTCAGAGAGTTGTGAATCTGTGGAATTCTCTGCCACCGAAAGCAGTGGGGGCCAATTCTCTGAATGCATTCAAGAGAGAGCTAGATAGAGCTCTTAAGGAGAGCTGAGTCAGGGGGTATGGGGAGAAGGCAGGATCGGGGTACTGATTGAGAATGATCAGCCATGATCACATTGAATGGCGGTGCTGGCTCGAAGGGCCGAATGGCCTCCTCCTGCACCTATTGTCTATTGTCTAAGAGCACACTTGCAGATGGAAATGTGTAGGAAGGAACTGCGGATGCTGGTTTCCATTGATATCAAGCATGTTTCTTTGGTGAGGATAGACACAAAAAGCTGGAGTAACTCAGCGGGACAGGCAGCATCTCTGGAGAGAAGGAACGGGTGACGTTTCGGGTCGAGGCCCTTCTTCAGACTGAAAGTCACGGGAAAGGGAAACGAGAGATATAGATGATGCTGCAGAGAAATATAGAACAATAAATGAAAAATTTCCAAAAATTAACGATGTTAAAGGAAACAGTCCATCATTAGCTGTTTGTTGGGTGAGAACAACGAGAAGCTGGTACGACTTGGGTGGGGGAGGGATGGTGAGAGAGGGAATGAAGTCTCAGATTTGGTCTCCTAATCTGAGGAAAGACATTCTTGCCATAGAGGGAGTACAGAGAAGGTTCACCAGATTGATTCCTGGGATGGCAGGACTTTCATATGAAGAAAGACTGGATAGACTCGGCTTGTCCTCGCTGGAATTTAGAAGATTGAGGGGGGATCTTATAGAAACTTACAAAATTCTTAAGGGGTTGGACAGGCTAGATGCAGGAAGATTGTTCCTGATGTTGTGGAAGTCCAGAACAAGGGGTCACAGTTTAAGGATAAGGGGGAAGTCTTTTAGGACCGAGCTGAGAAAGTTTTTTTTCACACAGAGAGTGGCGAATCTGTGGAATTCTCTGCCACAGAAGGTAGTTGAGGCCAGTTCATTGGCTATATTTAAGAGGGAGTTAGATGTGGCCCTTGTGGCTAAAGTGATCAGGGGGTATGGAGAGAAGGCAGGTACAGGATACTGAGTTGGATGATCAGCCATGATCATATTGAAGGGCCGAATGGTCTAGTCCTGCACCTATTTTCTATGTTTCTATGTTTCTATGAAGGGGTTACTTGAAGTTAGAGAAATCAATATCCAGCATCTGCAGTTCCTTTTTAGTGTAGTTTTAGTTTTAGTTTAGAGATACAGCGCGGAAACAGGCCCTTCGGCCCACCCGAGTCCACGCCGACCAGCGATCCCCGCACACTAACACAATCCCGCACACACTAGGGACAATTTACATTTTCACCAAGCCAATTAATCTACAAACCTGCACGTCTTTGGAGCGTGGGAGGAAACCGAAGATCTCGGACAAACCCCACGCATGTCACGGAGAGAACGTACAAACTCTGTACAGAAAAGGCCCAGTAGTCAGGATCGAGCCCGGGCCCCTGGGGCTGTAAGGCAGCAACTCTAACGCTGCGCCACCATGCCGCCATGTTCTTTGCTTTTTAACAGCACTTGTGGTCAGGATTGAACCCAGGTCTCCGGCGCTGTAAGGCAGCAAATTTACCGCTACGCCATTGCGTCACCCTCCTTCCTACACATGTGTTTCGTGAGGTTCGGCTTTCCCGCAAAGTGCTATTGGGGGCCTTATAAATGATCTACAAATGGACGTATCTGTTAAAATACGGAGGTACAGCCAAAACAGAAAAGCTTCATTTTTGTCACCATATAAGCAAGGACCAGTTCAGATGCCAGTGTCTGTGGGTCTTTTACATGTGGGTCAGAAAGCAGTTTAAAAAAAAAAGAATTAAAAGTAGTTGTCGTGTGGATATCTTTTTTAAAGAGAGATACTGGCGCATTCAAAGGTTCAGCAAAATGGCATAAATCCTTAGGTGTAAAATAACATTCTATAATGATTAAAATTAATGAGCTGCGCGGATTCAATCTACGTTTCTGTTGCCACTAGAGTTGTTGTCGACTTTGTTTGGGTTGGAACAGGAGAACACTGTCCTCTTCATTTAACGACCTGCGGACAAAAGATCGGCGGGCTGGGAGGAGGCAGATTAGGCCCAGCAGGTTGTCTTTAACCATTAAGTAATCAAACAAGGAACGGCATGTCTCTGGCAATGGTGGAGTTGACGCACGCTGTGAAGGTCTTTGGCTAGACAAACTAAAGCCCAGTGAGCACTGAATGCGACACAAACCAACCATCGCTGTTGGACTGCCTGCAGCATTCACGTTCCCTGGTGAAATGCTGCCCAGTCCAGGATGGCAAGTGAAGAGGATGTGTGTGTGGGGGGGGTTGTAGCAAGTGTCAAGGAAATGTTGAGTGACTAGGCACTGAGCCAAAAGGCTGTCTCGCCAGACTATCAAGTTGAGAAAGGAACCCGCAGCCTGGGAAAAGGGTACAGCCTTCACGTACAAAGCTGTGGCTTCGGAAAGCAAACTTCCGCCACAGATATAGACACAAAATGCTGGAGTAACTCAGTGGGACAGGCAGCATCTCTGGAGAGAAGGAATGGGCGACGTTTCAGGCCGAGCGAGACCCTTCTTCCACCACAGAGGGAGTTCTGAATGTTATTGTTTCACGTTCCAGTAACGTCCTTTCGTTATTACATCGGTGGGCTGGGGCTACATTGATGAACCTGTCGTTGAAAACAAGCAGCAAAACTCTGCCGCGCACTTGTGGCATTATGAAGAAGGGTCTCATCACCCATTCCCTCTCTCCAGTGATGTTGCCTGTCTGGCCCACTGAGTTACTCGGGCATTTTGTGTCTATCTTCGGAGTATAACCAGCATCTGCAGTTCCTTCCCACCCATTAATTACCAGTTGCTTCTTAAAGGGCCTGTCCCAATTAGGCGATTTTAAGGCGACTGCCGGTGACTCGGCTGTCGCCGAACGTTTGCCGGGGTGTCACGGGCATGATCGTGAGGAGTCTTCAACGAATCGTAGCGGATCTCGGCGCGTCACGGAAATATCTACCTGCGAGAAATTTCTCGGCGACAGCTGGCTTGTCGCCAGGTATCGTAGCTTATCGCGGGCGCTGTCGCACGCTGTCCCCAGGTCTGTTAGGTTGTCGCCGGTACAGAGGGCGGATGAATTTCATCGTCGACTACCAATGCCAACCGGAGACAGGTACCAGGATCAGGAGAAGACAAGGTCCGACAGGAACTGTCAAAACCCGTTTTGACAGCTGACAGAAGTGCAGATGCAACAGCCTGGTGTGGAATGGGGGGGGGAGACACGATGCTGTCAAAGGTGGGTGGACACTTGAACAAACCGACAGCATGGTCCGACCAATGAAATTTTTAGAATTAAATTTTAGATTTTTCTAAAATTAAATTTTTAATTTTTAATTTTTTACATATTTTGTAATCGTTTGAATTGTCCATTAAAAAAAAAAGATTTTGGCATGTAGTTATCCATCTTTCATAGGAATATAATTTGTTGTAATAAAGTTGATTTAAAAAAAAATAGAGTCTGAATTTATTGTGTTTCTAAGTACTTTATCATAGCATCCCATTCAAAGATTCTAGTCTCATTCATTTTGACCAACGAAATAAAACGCTGCCACAGGCACGGCACTATGACAACTCTTTTCATTCATTGATTTCGATCAATGAAGCAAACACATACACAAGCATTTCACTACGTTTAAAGGCAAACGCTCACACAAAGACAGACACTACTAACACAAAGACAGACAGAGTTACAGCGATGCTGTTAAAGGGGGTATGGACACCTGACCATAAGGACAGCAAGGTCCGGCCAGACCATTACCAACGTCCAGGGATCTCTCGTTTCCCCTCTCCCCTGACTCTCAGTCTGAAGAAAGGGTCTCCACCCCAAACGTCACCCATTCCTTCTCTCCAGAGATGCTGCCTGTCCTGTCCCGCTGAGTTACTCCAGCTTTTTAGTGTCTATTTTCTTCGACCTGACTGCGGCAGGTTACAAGGAATCGGATCTCCCGACAGAGGGAGGAAGAGTGGCCTTGGGATTTTCAGCGGGACTGGATACGTAAAAGATGTTGTACCGGGGAAGCTGATACAAAGACAGTGGGGACAACAGTATTGGCAGTCGGGTTCTCGCTGTCTTTCGGAAAAGTCCCGCACGTCACGTTAAAACCAGACTCCAAGTCTCCCACGGGAACGCATTGGTTCTGCTGGAGGATCACTGAAAAACCCTTGTCGCAGATGCATTTAGAAGCACGTAATATTAAATTATGAAAAGGCATTTGAAGATACCAGAAGATAGTTTTGTTTAACCAATTTATTTACCGTCAGGACATTTGACGGGTAGATTGGAGGCGACAGTTTGACGGTCAGGTGAGCGTGGGAATTTTGCGATGTTTCCGAAGACGGTGTAATCTCTTAGGCAGGTGCTAGTTTTACAAAAAAACTACCTTGTATCGACCTGACTCGGCATTGTCGTGGTCATTGTTGTGGTCATTGTCGTAGGGTAAAAGGAAATTTCGGCGATCTGCTACGACTTTGACAGTCGCCGGCAGTCGCCTTAAAAATCGTGTAACTGGGACAGGCCCTTAAGACTGGTGGGAGTATGATCTTTTTTCGCTTGATTAATAGCTTCCCTGACAGTGACATATAGGCGTATTACCTTCATGTGGTTATAATATTCAATTGTGGAAGAATGTTTTCAGATTAAGAAACTCTGCATTTTGTGATTCAATAGGTGCTTGCTGTCAAGTCAAGTAATTTATGGGCCCAATTTTCAAACAGGTCTGATCAACCTCAATCATTTTGAAACATACACATGAGGCTTTCCAAGGCCTAACTACTTTAGTACTTAGAAATACAGTACGGAAACAGGCCCTTCAGCCCACCGAGTCCACGCCGACCAGCGATCACCCTGAGCACTAACAAGATCCTACGCACTAGGGACAATATACAATTTTACTGAAACCCATTAACCTTCAAAGTTGTACGTCTTTGGAGTGTGGGAGGAAACTCGGAGCACCCGGAGAAATCAGCCATAATCACAATGAATGGCGGTGCTGACTCGAAGGGCCAAATGGCCTCCTCCAGCACCTAGTTTCTATGTTTACTGAGAAGAAATTAGGGGCAAATTAGAATTAAAACACAAAGTATGTGCTATAACACTAGGATAAGCGCTTAACCTAGAAAACCAAGTCCAAAGCCAAAATAGTATCTAAACTGAATATACCAACTTATGCTAAGGACAATAGCTAACTCCATATGCAACAAGCAGCTACTTGCATGTTAACAAGCTCATTAAAAAAAAACTGATCACGTGGATGCAAGTATATCATTGGGGTTATCAAGGTGGGCACCTCCCCTCATTGGTGTTTCATTGAGTTAGGCCCACGACACCTCAGGAAGGCTCAACAGTTGGTTCTGGCATTCCAGAACCACCCCACCACCCTCAATAACTGCTCTCACCACCTACAGTATCCACTAAATAAAGGAAACTACAGACGATTAACTCATTCTAACAAATGCTAAAACACTTCCATTTATCCTAACCCATCATTAAGCTCGTAACACCACAAATGCCAACCTGAAAAATAAATGAGAGCGCAAGTGAAAAGTGGCACATTTTTCTCATCACCCAAATGGCTGCCATCTGCACTTCCACTGCACACAGAAGCATGGGTGGCACGGTGGAGTAGCGGTAGAGTTACTGCCTTACAGTGCTTTTGGCTCCAGAGACCCGGGTTCGATCCTGACCAGGGGCGCTGTCTGTACGATGTTTGTACATTCTCCCCGTGACCTGCGTGGGTTTTCTCCGAGATCTGCGCTTTCCTCCCGCACTCCAAAGACGTGCAGGTATGTAGGTTAATTGGCTTGGTATGAATGTAAAATTGTCCCTAGTGCGTGTAGGATAGTGTTAATGCGCGGGGATCGCTGGTCAGTGCGGACTCGGTGGGCCGGAGGACCTGTTTCTGCGCTGTATCTCTTAAGTAAACAAAACTAAACCATGAAGAAGGGTCTCGGCCCGAAACGTCGCCCATTCCTTCTCTCCTGAGATGCTGCCTGACCCGCTGAGTTACTCCAGCATTTTGTGATACCTTTGATTTGTGATATCTCGGCATCTGCAGTTACTTTCCTATAAACCATGTCTTCTGTCATCAGCAACAGCAAGGAAAGAAGAGAGAGAGGGAAGCAGCAAGATCGGGATGGGAAGAGAGCCAGTCACAGCTGCACAAAATAGTGAAAAAATAACAATGAGATAACTCCTAATTGGCTTTCATCTCTGTCTGTATCTGAGCCAAATCCTTGCAGTTAGTCGACAAAAGCTGCCCGACCTGACCTGCATAATCCTGTGGTGTCCAAACAGAGCATTCCTGGTGTTTCTAATTCACAAAAACAACAAAATGCTTTTAGCAGCTGCCTCAGGAAGCCCACGGCCTCTGATAAGCTTCTACTATGTTAATACTCTCAACATTAAGAAGTTAGCTTCCACTTCCAGCAAGGCGGAGGTTGTTTAAGAACCCATCAGTCTAAAGAAGGGTCTCGACCCGAAACGTCACCCATTCATTCATTCTCTCCAGAGATGCTGCCTGCCCCGCTGAGTTACTCCAGCTTTTTGTGTCTATCTCCAGATGTTGTTTACTGCCATAATCCTCTTCGCAGTTGCCTTTGCGTGAATTTCCACTTGCGTACGTGAGTGTTCCTGGAGAAGGGTGTGTTCCGTGATCAAAAGGAACATTGCAGCAATCTTCCCAGCGCAAAGAGAGAGATGGAAAACAAACTTTTTTTTCATGAAACAAAACATTTACTGCAGGAAGAACACAGTGGGTCAAGCAGCATCCATGGGGTCAGAAGGGATGTGTGAATATCTTATTTGTGCAATTTGTGAATTCTTCCTCCCTCTCTGTGGCTGTGGAGGTGATGATTATTGCAGCTGAAGAAAGTGGTAAAGGAAAAATGCAAAACTACAATAAACACAGTGTGTGGCCACTTATAGTTTTAAACACCCATACTAATCATGAATCTATCTCTGCTATAAAAATAAATCATGAATCTATCTCTGCTTTCAAAAAAGACTGGAGCGGCTAGGCTTGTATACACTGGAATTTAGAAGGATGAGAGGGGATCTTATCGAAACATATGAGATTATTAAGGGGTTGGACACGTTAGAGGCAGGAAACATGTTCCCAATGTTGGGGGATTCCAGAACCAGGGGCCACAGTTTAAGAATAAGGGGTAGGCCATTTACAACGGAGAGAGGGAAAAAAAAATTTCAGTAAACCTGTGGGATTCACTGCCTCAGAAGGCAGTGGAGGCTAATTCTCTGAATGCATTCAAGAGAGAGCTAGATAGAGCTCTTAAGGATAGTTGAGTCAGGGGGTATGGGGAGAAGGCAGGAACGGGGTACTGATTGAGAATGATCAGCCATGATCACATTGAATGGTGGTGCTGGCTCGAAGGGCCGAATGGCCTCCTCCTGCACCTATTGTCTATTGTCTGTTGCCTATTGTCTATTGTCTATCCATTGACTTGGTCTCCACAGCCTTCTGTGGCAAGGAATTCCACAGATTCACCACCCTCTGACTAAAAAAATTCCTTCTCATCTCTTTCCTAAAAGAACGTCCATTAATTCTGAAGCTATGAGCTCTAGTCCTAGACTCTCCCACTAGTGGAAACATCCTCTCCACATCCACTATCCAAGCCTTTCACTATTCGGTACATTTCAATGAGGTCCCCCCCTCATTCCTTTAAACTCCAGCGAGTGCAGGGCCAGTGCCGACAAACACTCATCATGTTAACCCATTCATTCCTGGGATAATTCTTGAAAACCTCCTCCTCAGTAGAGCAGGCAAAATAATAAAAGATCCATCCCACCCCGGCCACCGTCTGTTTGTTCATCTGCCCTCTGGTCGACGTTTCAGGTCGATCAAATCCCGAACAAACAGACTTAAGAACAGTTTTTACCCCAGGGCCATACGAGAACTGAACACTACCTTGCACTAGGCAACACCGTTAAAAAATCGGTCATATAATTGTATTTAATTGTATTTATGTATTTATTTGTTTTTGCATTTATTGCATATATGTTTGTACGCACCGTCAGGATTGGCTATTTTTTAATTTCGTTGTACTCGTTGCAATGACAATAAATGAATATTATTATTATTATTATTATTATATTAGACCCTTTCTGGAGCCAGCACATTCTTCCTCAGATACGGTGCCCCAAAATTCCTCACAATATTCCAAATGCGGCCTTACCAGCACCCTGACAGCGAATGCAGCGCCGGAGACTCAGGTTCGATCCTGACTACGGGTGCTGCACTGTAAGGAGTTTGTACGTTCTCCCCGTGACCTGCGTGGGTTTTCTCCGAGATCTTCGGTTTCCTCCCACACTCCAAAGACGTACAGGTATGTAGGTTAATTGGCTGGGTAAATGTAAAAATTGTCCCTAGTAGGTGTAGGATAGTGTTAATGTACGGGGATCACTGGGCGGCACGGACTTGGAGGGCCGAAAAGGCCTGTTTCCGGCTGTATATATATGATGATATGATATGATAACATTACATCCCTTTTTTGTATTCTAGCCCTCCCGAAATAAATGCTAGCATTGCTTTTGCCTTCTTTACTACCGATTCGACTTGCAGGTGAAAAAGGAACTGGTGTGAGAGGGGAGGTGAATACCAAATTAAAAGAGTTATATATGAATGCACAAATATCTGAAATAAAGTGGATGAGCTTGAGGCTCAGTTAGATATTGGCAAGTATGATGTTGTGGGAATTACAGAGAAATGGCTGACAAGGGGATCACAGCTGGGCACTGAATATTCAGGGGTATACAACCTATCGAAAAGACAGACAGGTGGGCAGAGGGGGTGGGGTGGCTCTGTTGGTAAGGAATGAAATTCAGGCCCCAGAAGTTGGAGAGCCATTGTGGATAGACCTGAGAAATTGTAAGGGTAAAAAGAGCCTAATGGGAGTTATTTACAGTCCCCCAAACAGTTGCCTGGAGATTGGGTGCAAGATGCATCAGGAGTTAAGATTGGCATGTAACAAAGGTAATGCTGTGGTAGTTATGGGAGATTTCAACATGCAAGTAGACTGGGCAAATCAGGTTGGTTCTGGACCCCAAGAAAGGGAGTTTGTGGAGTGCCTCCGAGATGGATTCTTAGAGCAGCTTGTACTGGAGCCTACCAGGGAGAAGGCAATTCTAGATTTAGTGTTGTGTAATGAACCAAATTTGATAAGGGAACTCAAGGTAAAGGAACCATTAGGAGGTAGTGACCATAATATGATAAGTTTTAATCTGCAATTTGAGAGGGAGAAGGTAAAATCGGAAGTGTTGCAGTTGAACAAAGGGGACTATGGAGGCATGAGGGAGGAGCTGGCCAAAGTTGACTGGAAAGGGACCCTTGCGCGATGACACTGGAACAACAATGGCAGGTATTTCTGGGAATAATACAGAAGTTGCAGGATCATTTCATTCCAAAGAGGAAGAAAGATTGTAAGGGGACTAAGAGGCGACCGTGGCTGACAAGGGAAGTCAAGGACAGTATAAAAATAAAAGAGAAGACATAGCAAAGATGAGCGGGAAGCCAGAGGATTGGGAAACTTTCAAAGATCAACAGAAGGTAACTAAAAAGGCAATACAGGGAGAAAATATGATGTATGAAGGCAAGTTAGCCAAGAATATAAAGGAGGATAGTAAAAGCTTTTTTAGGTATGTGAAGAGAAAAAAAATAGTTAAGACAAATGTGGGTCCCTTGAAGACAGAAACAGGTGAATTTATTATGGGGATAAGAAAATGGCAGATGAGTTGAACAGGTAATTTGGTCCTGTCTTCACTAAGGAACACACAAACAATCTCCCAGATGTACTAGGGGACAGAGGTCCTGGGGTGACGGAGGAATTGAAGGAATTTCACATTAGTCAGGAAATGGTGTTGGGCAGACTGATGGGACTGAAGGCTGATAAATCCCCAGGGTCTGATGGTCTACTTCCCAGGGTACTCAAGGCACTAGAAATCGCGGACGCATTGGTGATCATTTTCCAATGTTCTATAGATTCTGGATCAGTTCCTGTGGATTGGAAGGTAGCTAATGTTATCCCACTTTTCAAGAAAGGACGAAGAGAGAAAGCAGGGAATTATAGACCATTTAGCCTGACATCGGTGGTGGGGAAGATGCTGGAGTCGATTATCAAATAAGTAATAATGGCGCATTCGGATAGCATTTAAAGGATCGGTCCAAGTCAGCATGGATTTACGAAGGGGAAATCATGCATGACAAATCGTCTGGAATGTTTTGAGGATGTAACAAGCGAGTGCCAGTGGATGTGGTGTACCTGGACTTTCAGAAAACCTTTGATAAGGTCCCACACAGGAGATCATTGGGCAAAATTAGAGCACATGGTATTGGGGGTAGGTTATTGACATGGATAGATTTTGGATTTAGTGTTGTGTAATGAACCAAATTTGATAAAGGAATTCACGGTAAAGGAACCATAGTGACCATAATACGATAAGTTTTAATCTGCAATTTGAGAGGGAGAAGGTAAGATCAGAAGTATTGCAGTTGAACAAAGGGGACAATGGAGGCATGAGGGAGGAGCTGGACAAAGTTGACTGGAAAGGGACCTTATTGGTTGGCAGACAGGAAACAAAGAGTAGGGATTAACAGACCTCTTTCAGAATGGCAGGCAGTGACTAGTGGGGTGCCGCAAGGCTCGGTGCTGGGACCGCAGCTATTTGCAATATACATTAATGATTTAGATGAAAGAATTAAAAGTAACATTAGCAAATTTGCAGATGACACAAAGCTGGGTGGCAGTGTGAACTGTGAGGAGGATGCTGTGAGGATGCAGAGTGACTTGGACAGGTTGGGTGAGTGGGCAGATGCAGTATTATGTGGATAAATGTGAGGTTATCCACTTTGGTGGCAAGAACGGGAAGGCAGATTATTATCTGAATGGAGTCAGGTTAGGAAAAGGGGAACATTTTCCAGATAGAAATTTCTCGGCGATAGCTGGCTTGTCGCCAGGTATCGTAGCTTATTGCGGGCGCTGTCGCATGCTGTCCCCAGGTTTGCTAGGTTGTCGCAGATGCATTTAGAAGCACGTAATATTAAATTAAGAAAAGGCATTTGAAGATACGAGAAGATAATTTTGTTTAACCAATTTATTTACCGTCAGGACATTTGACAGGTAGATTGGAGGCGACAGTTTGATGGTCAGGGTAAGCGTGGGAATTTCACGATGTTTCCGAAGATGGTGTAATCTCTTAGCCGGGTGCTAGTTTCACAAAAAAAGTTACTTGTATCGACCTGACTTGGCATTGTCGTGGTCATTGTCGTAGGGTAAAAGAAAATTTCGGTGATCTGCTACGACTTTGACAGTTGCTGGCAGTCGCCTTAAAAATCGCGTAACTGGGACTTGCGTTCTTTCCATTTGACAGCAAGGGAGTGAGGATGGAGGTTCGGGGGAGAGGGAGACAGGCGAGGGGGAGTCAGGACAACTTTTTGACCTTTGACTCTCCCTTCACATGTGAAGGCCGGCCAACTTCCAGCCTGGCAGTCGTTGTGGGAAATCCTCTGCTAATGTTGCCGGTGCGGCCTATCAGCTGAGTTACTTCCCCTGATTTGGCAGCAAACGGTGTCCTTTTCACTTCTGAGCGCTGATCCCAAGTCGTCTGTGATTTCAAAAAAATTGGCTCCTGGCTGGGCCCGCAATGAGGCAGAGCTAGGCCGCCGACCCTGAGTAATGGGAATGACTTAACGCTGGCTGAAATAATGATAGGGGGAGTAACAAAAAAACGCTCGTCCTTATGACCTGCTCGGTCGGTGTTTGTGAAGAAACCGAGGCTGCCCCATTAGTTGCCAATAATAATGACAAATTGCCCGCAGGTTCAACTGTGACGGCCTCCAGCAGATGTGCTGACAAGTTGCTCTGTGGGAGGGGGGGGGGGATATTCAGTGAGAGATCAGGCTCACAATGGATGACAGGGATCATTAATGAAGACTGAATAGCAGCAGGTTTCCATGCAAGCCTGAGCCCCTTTGCTCAGAAGGATTATTCAGTGGGTTGCTGGTTACACGTTCCGCTCCCCTGCATTCCTCGCATGTGCTCCTGGTAACAATCGTCGAGAAATGCGCTTCGCATTCCAAAATTAGTTTACTTTACTTCACTGTTGTCACCTCGTGAACCGAGGTACAGTGAGAAGCTTTTGGTCTGCGTGCTGTCCAGCCAAAGAAAAGACTGTACGCGAATACGTTAGAGGCAGGAAACATGTTCCCAATGTTGGGGGAAGTCCAGAACCAGGGGCCACAGTTTAAGAATAAAGGGTAGGCCATTTAGAACGGAGATGAGGAAAAACTTTTTCAGTCAGAGAGTTGTGAATCTGTGGAATTCTCTGCCTCAGAAGGCAGTGGAGGCCAATTCTCTGAATGCATTCAAGAGAGAGCTGGATAGAGCTCTTAAGGATAGCAGAGTCAGGGGGTATGGGGAGAAGGCAGGAACGGGGTACTGATTGAGAATGATCAGCCATGATCACATTGAATGGCGGTGCTGGCTCAAAGGGCCGAATGGCCTCCTCCTGCACCTATTGTCTATTGTCTAATACAATCAAGCCCTCCGCAGTGCAAAGGATAAACGGTGTAACGTTTAGTGTAAGGTATAACATTGAAGTTTGCTGAAGTCCAATTAAAGATAGTTCAAGGGCCTGCCAATGAATAAACTCAACGAGTCTGAAGAAGGGTCTCGACCTGAAACATGTCGCCCATTCCTCCCCTCCAGAGATGCTGCCTGAGTTACTCCAGCATTTTGTGTCTAGCTCCGATTAAAGATAGTTCCAATGTCTCCAATGAATAAAGTCTGATTACGTATAGCTCAAGGGACAGCGCGTCCAGCTCCACTTGTCATAAGTCAAACTTGCCGTGACCTTCCACCTCTGTTTAACAAGAGGGCCAGCTTGCGATTCTTTGCTCTGTGGGGGAGTGCCAGGTTAAATAAACTGTCCGATGTGGTCTGTGGCTTTTGGCTTCGTGTCGCGGCAGATTGACAGCATTCTTTCACTGGTGGGATTAATCAAGTCAAGTCACCAGACGAAACCTTTTGGCGCTGAACCCAGCAAGGAGTCTCTGCGCCAAACGGCCTCCTTCTGTGCTGTAACAATTCAGTGATTACGGGATTCTTGTTGACTTGAATCATCCCACCGGCAGCAAGTGGTCGAAACAATGTGCATCAGTGGGGGATTGCACAAATCCAGATCTGAGTATTAACTTTTTAGCTTGGTTTAGTTTAGAGAGGCAGCGCCGAAACAGGACCTACGGCCCAGCGAGTCAGCGCCGACCAGCGATCCCCGCACATTAACACTATCCCCCACACACTAAGGACAATTTACACTTCTACCAAGTATCCAAACCCAAGCCAATTAACCTACAAACGTTTTGAATACAAGCATTAAATGTGTCAGACAGGTGTTTAGTTTAGCTTAGTTTAGTTTAGTTTAGAGATACAGCGCGGAAGCAGGCCCTTCGGACCACCGGGTCCGCGCCGACCAGCGATCCCCTGCATATTAACACATCCCCTGAATATTAACACACACAGCTGCATATTAACACCAGGGACAATTCGGTTCACTGAACATTCAAGAGAGAGCTAGATAGAGCTCTTAAGGATAGCGGAGTCAGGGGGTATGGGGAGAAGGCAGGAACGGGGTACTGATTGAGAACGATCAGCCATGATCACATTGAATGGTGGTGCTGGCTCGAAGGGCTGAATGGCCTCCTCCTGCACCTATTGTCTATTGTCTATTGTCTTTGCCTATTGTCTATTGTCTATTGTCTATTGTCCGCGCCGACCAGCCACCACCCCTTACACTAGTACCATCCTACATACTAGGGAAGATTTACAATTTTACTAAAAGCAAATAACCTACAAAAATACATGTTTTTGGAGTATGGGAGGAAACCGGAACACTCAGAGAAAACCCGCGCAGGTCACAGGGAGAACGTACAAACTCTGTACAGACAGCACCCGTGGTCAGGATCGAACTTGTGTTTCTGGCGCCGTAAGGCATCAACTCTGCTGCTGCGCCACCAGTTTATTGGCCAGATCTGAAAGGGAATTGCTACATGTTGTTGTACAGATGGATTTTGCTGCAAAGATGTCTACGCACCACATATGGCATCAACAATGACTGATGCACTAGAAATTGGCCTAGAAATCTCATTACATTGTGAAATATTTAATTAAGAGTATTGTGTTCACCTTTGGTCACCTGACTGTTGGAAGAATGTCATTAAGCTGGAAAGAGTGCCGAGAAGATTCACATGGATATTGCCAGGACTTGACTTGAGCATTCATAATAATACATAATAATAATACAGAACTTTATTGTCATTCGGTATAAATACCGAACAAAATTACAGCAGTCACAGAACACAACAAAAAAGAAAAGAACACAGGACACACGACCCCAACACAAACATCCATCACAGTGACTCCAAACACCCCCTCACTGTGATGGAAGGCAACAAAACTTCCACTCTCTTCCCCCCGCGCCCACGGACAGGCAGCTCGACCCCTACCGAGGCGACCGACACGCACAGCCCCCGCAAGGGGATGGAAGGCCCCGCGGCCGAGCCGCACCGGGCACTGAAACGTCCCGCGGCCGCGCCGCGCCGGCGATGTTAAGTCCAGCGGCCTGTATATTGTAAATAGTTGCGGCCCCAGCACCGAGCCTTGCGGCACTCCACTCGCCACTGCCTGCCATTCTGACATGGATCCGTTTATTCCTACTCTTTGTTTCCTGTCTGCTAACCAATTCTCTATCCATGCCAATACCCTACCCCCAATACCATGTGCTCTAATTTTGCCCACCAATCTCGTGTGGGACTTTATCAAACGCTTTCTGAAAGTCCAGATACACTACATCCACTGGCTCTCCTGCATCCATTTTACTTGTCACATCCTCAAAAAATTCCAGAAGATTAGTCAAGCAGGATTTCCCCTTCACAAATCCATGCTGACGTGGACCAATCCTTTTACCGCTATCCAAATGTGCCGTTATTACTTCTTTAATAAATGACTCCAGCATCTTCCCCACCACCGATGTCAGACTATCTGGTCTATAATTCCCTGTTTTCTCTCTCGCTCCTTTCTTGAAATGTGGGATAACATTAGCTACCCTCCAATCCACAGGAACCGATCCAGAATCTATAGAACATTGGAAAATGATCACCAATGCGTCCACGATTTCTAGAGCCATCTCCCTGAGTACCGTGGGATGCAGACCATCAGGCCCCAGGGATTTATCAGCCTTTGGTCCCATCAGTCTACCCAATACTATTTCTCGCCTAATGCAAATTTCTTTCAGTTCCTCTGCTTCCCTAGATCCTCTGTCCTCTGGTACATCTGGGAGATTGTTTGTGTCTTCCTTGGTGAAGACCGAACCAAAGTACCTGTTCAACTCTTCTGCCATTTCCTTGTTCCCCATAATAATTTCACCTGTTTCGGCCTTCAAGGGACCCACATTTGTCTTTACTAATCTTTTTCACTTAACATACCTAAAGAAGCTTTTACTATCCTTCTTTATATTCTAGGCGAGCTTACCTTTGTACTTCATCTTTTCACCCTGTATTGCCCTTTTTGTTACCTTCTGATGTTCTTTGAAAGTTTACCAATCCTCTGGCTTCCCGTTACTCTTTGCTATGTTATACACCTTTTCTTTTAAGTTTTATTCCGTCCCTAACTTCCCTTGTCTGCCACAGTTGCCTCTTACTCCCCTTAGAATCTTTCTTCCTCTTTGGAATGAAATGATCCTGCATCTTCTGGATTATTCCCAGAAATTCCTGCCATTGCTGTTCCACCGTCATTCCTGCTTGGATCCTTTTCCAATCGACCTTGGCCAGCTCCCCTCTCATACCTTCATAGTCGCCTTTGTTCAACTGCAACACTGACACTTGTGATTTAACCTTCTCCCTCTCAAATTGCAGATTAAAACTTATGATATTATGGTCACTACCTCCTAGCGGTTCCTTTACCTTGAGTTCCCTTATTAAATCTGTTTCATTAGACAACACTAAATCCAGAATTGCCATCTTGGAGGCACTCTACAAACTCCCTTTCTTGGGGTCCAGAACCAACCTGATTTTCCAAGTCTACCTGCATATTGAAATCCTCCATAACCACAGTGGCATTACCTTTGTTACATGCCAATTTCAACTCCTGCTGCAATTTACACCCTATATCCAGGCTACTGTTTGGGGGTCTGTAGATAACTCCCATTAGTGTCTTCTTACCATTACAATTCCTCAATTCTATCCACAGTGACTCTACATCATCAATCCCTATGTCACCCATCGCAAGGGACTGAATTTCATCCCTCACCAACAGAGCTACCCCACCTCCTCTGCCCACCTGCCTGTCCTTTCTATAGGACGTATAACCCTGAATATTCAGTTCCCAGTCCCGATCCTCCTGCAGCCACGTCTCTATAATCCCAACAATGTTATATCTACTAATCTCTAACTAAGCCTCAAGCTCATCCATTTTACTTCTTATACTTCACGCATTCATATATAATACTTATAATCCATTACTCACCTCACCTTTCACATCGATTCCTATTTCACTTGGCCATACTCTCCTATCCTTTTCTGTCCCGTTAATTCTGGTGTCTTTCCTAACTTTTCCTATACTCTCTTTCTCTTTAGCTCCATCCTTGTCTTGCTAAGGAGACCCGGGCTCGATCCCGACTGCGAGTGCTGTCTGTGCGGAGTTTGTACGTTCTCCCCGTGACCTGCGTGGGTTTTCTCCGAGATCTTCGGTTTCCTCCCACACTCCAAAGACGTGCACGTTTGTAGATTAATTGGCTTGGTATAAATGTTTAAAAAAATGTCTCTAGTGGGTGTAAGATAGTGTTAATGTGCAGGGATCGCTGGTTGGCGTGGACCTCGCTGTACCTCTAAATTAAAATACTGCTTCAGTAACAATTGTGAAGTCCATTATTTTCTAGACCTGAAACGTCACCTGTTCCTTTGACCCGCTGAGTTACTCCAGCTTTTTGTGTCTATCTTCAGTTATTTTCACTATTGATCGGTCAAGAAATATATTTCCCCCGTAATTATGAACTTGCTTCAGAAGTCTGAAAGATTGATTAATATTTTGGGGTGGAGTAAATATCTCTAAATATATATTTATAAGGGATAAATTATAAGGGACACATTATGTAAGGGAAAATATAAAAATATTATATATATATATATACATATACGTATATACACACACACACACACACACACACACACACACACACACACACACACACACACACACACACACACACACATATACACACATATATATACGTATATGTATATATATTATATTTTTATATATACACACACACACACACACACATGTATATATATAAATTTATAAAATATAATATAAAATAAATATTATAATATTATATAAATATTAAATATATTAAATATAATTTTAGAAAGCCCCATTAAAAGCAATGGTGCTATTTTTATGTTGGGATTGTACACAAACACCATGAAGCCTCACAGCCTTGAACGGGGTCATAAGAAAGAAATGGTAGGAATCTTAAAATCATTCTCATGGAATGTTTCATCAGTAACAAGCATGCTTTTACCATGCAGAGAAAGATTGGTCACTGCACCTCTAAAGGACAGGTTGCAGAAGGAAGGACATGAGGTGCAGTCAAAGCAAATTGTGGGAAGATTCTGACATTATCTTTAGCCACTGGCCAAAGTGTATTTGGTTTAGAGTCGCATCAATGAATGCCCTTAAATAGAAGCTATTCAATTTCCAGGCAAATCAATGTTATTGAGAAATACTGCTTGAAGTTTAAGTGTTAGCTGATATTTGTTGTCCATATGCTTGTAACTTTACGAACTAAAAGTACTTCGTAGTATAACTTTTGATACGTTGCCAGATGTATTCATATACATTACCATTGCTTGAGTGGAAGACAATTCGGGGACCTTTCTTACTAGGGCGTGCAGCGTAGGTTTACTAGGTTAATTCCCGGAATGGCGGGACTGTCCTATGTTGAAAGACTGGAGCGACTAGGCTTGTATACACTGGAATTTAGATGGATGAGAGAGGATCTTATCGAAACGTATAAGATTATTAAGGGGTTGGACATGTTAGAGGCAGGAAACGTGTTCCCAATGTTGGGGAAGTCCAGAACAAGGGGCCACAGTTTAAGAATAAGGGGTAGGCCATTTAGAAAGGAGATGAGGAAAAACCTTTTCAGTCAGAGAGTTGTGAATCTGTGGAATTCTCTGCCTCAGAAGGCAGTGGAGGCCAATTCTCTAAATGCATTCAAGAGAGAGCTAGATAGAGCTCTTAACGATAGCGGAGTCAGGGGGTATGGGGAGAAGGCAGGAACAGGGTTCTGATTGAGAATGATCAGCCATGATCACATTGAATGGCGGTGCTGGCTCGAAGGGCCGAATGGCCTCCTCCTGCACCTATTGTCTATTGTCAATAAATATGAGTGGCTGAAGATCAGAAAGGGTTTCTTTGTTTCTGGGTCATTTTCTTAGATTAGTTTTAGTTAAAGTTATGAGAAAGATAAAAGTGATGATTTGGAGTTTCATTCTATTTCTTCCACTTAAAGAAAGTGGAAGTAAGAAAATTGCTCATCGTTCAGTTAAATTAAGTTAAGTTAAGTTAAGCTAAGTTAAATTTAGTTTAGAGGTACAACGCGGAAATAGGCCCTTCGGCCCACCAAGTCTGTGCCGACCAGCGATCCCCATTACATAACACACACTAGGGAGTGTCGAGAACCCTTCTATTTGTTGTGTTGCGATCTTCACTATAGGATGTTTCAACAGTAGCCATACCTCTTTTTGCTTTGATAAGAAATGCCATCCAAGAGCCTCCAAGCACCTCTGTATAATGACACACGTTTCTAGTTCAATTTATTCAATTAATTAAGATGGCGCGGTGGCAGAATGGTAGAGCTACTGCTTTACAAGTCGTCAAGTCAAGTTTATTTGTCACATACACATACACGATGTGCAGTGAAATGAAAGTGGCAATGCCTGCGGATTGTGCACAAAAAAGAATTACAGTTACAGCATATAAATAAAGTTAATACAGAGAAGACAAAATTTAGTCTCTGGAGTTATAAAAGTTAACAGTCCTGATGGCCTGTGGGAAGAAACTCCATCTCATCCTCTCCGTTTTCACAGACCTGCTTGCCTGACCGTAGCATCTGGAACAGTCCGTTGCTGGGGTGGCAGGGGTCCCTCATGATCTTGCTTGCTCTCGATCTGCACCTCCTGATGTATAGGTCCTGCAGGGGGGCGAGTGTAGTTCCCATGGTGCGTTCTGCCGAACGCACTACTCTCTGCAGGGCCTTCCTGTCCTGGGCAGAGCTGTTCCCAAACCAGACTGTGATGTTGCCGGACAGGATGCTCTCTACAGCCCCAGAGTAGAGGCAATGAAGGATCCTCAGAGACACTCTGAATTTCCTCAGTTGTCTGCTCCAGAGACCCGGGTTCGATCCTGACTATGGGTGCTTCTCTGTACAGAGTTTGTACGTTCTCCCCGTGACCTGCATGGGTTTTCTTCCAGATCTTCGTTAATTGGCTTGGTATAAATGTAAAATTGTCCCGAGTGTGTGTGAGGTAACGTTAAAGTGCGGGGATCGCTGGTCGGCGCGGACTCGGTGGGACGAAGGGCCTGATTCAACGCTAAATCTCTAAACCAAACTAAACTAAAAACTAGACTAAACTAAATTCAACACTCTGTCCCTTGTTACCGAGGAATCTGTCCAATTGACCTTCTCATGTGATCCTTTCATGCAAGTTGGCAGCAGGGTTCGTGATTTGGCAGCATTAACCTCTCCTGGAGGTGTCCTAACCTGAAGGAATTACAGAAGATACACAACGTACCTTCCATAACCATCCATTAGTGTATTACTGCACGGCACAGAACCACCCTCTCGTATTCCATGAGAATTTTACCGACACTGACACTTGAATATTGCTCGTCGCCTAAATTATGGAAAATATGCCTGCGATTCTTTTGTTCAGATCTTGCCTGATTTGATTCAATCAAAGTTCAGCTATCCCTCCAACAATGTACTGTGCTGATTTCTCCTGTAACCTAACCACAGAGAGACACAAAATGCTGGAGTAACTCAGCGGGACAGGCAGCATCTCTGGATCGAAGGAATGGGTGACGTTTCGGGGTCGAGACCCTTCTTCACGGCCGTGCAGGTGAGCATTGACTTGGGACATTGGAGATGTGAGGCAGTGGCACTCGCTGCCCCTGCAATGCTTCTACTCCAGAATCTGGCCTCCATCCTATGCCAATGCTTTGAAAACCTGCCAGCTGTCTCAACCAGTATGGTCTTGATCTCCCACAAAACAGGTCCCCGACTCACCATGCCAAGAATCGTAAATTACGGGTGCGATATAATTGAATGTAAAATTGGAACGATCTCGCACGCAAGCTCTTATTACTCATGCAGAGGCTAATTGCATTAAACTATCTCGCGTGAAACTGTAGCAAGCAGTAAATGCTAAATTGGTCTTTAGATTTATGGTCTGTCCTGTACAGCTTTCAGAGATTTAAAAAAAAATCTTTTCAATTGAATAATTTCTTCCTTTAAATTGTGGGAAGATAAAATAGAATTTCACCAATGATTAATTTGAAATCAATGAAATATTTTTCAATGAATTCTTAATTCTTCCCAAATCCATTAGTTTCCAGGAATTTTAAGACCAATTGTTCCCTTGAGATGCATACGTATGAAAATAAACACAGATGACAGGAATACGCCAAAAAGCAAGTGTGGGATTGGTGGAAGCTAAGTGTCCAGTTAGACTCCTGGTACCACAAACCATGTGCATTGCAATCAATCTCCAAAGACGTACAGGTATGTAGGTTAATTGACTGGGTAAATGAAAAAATTGTCCCTAGTGTGTGTAGGATAGTGTTAATGTGCGGGGATCGCTGGGCGGCGCGGACTCGGTGGGCCGAAGGGCCTGTTTCCGCGCTGAATCTCTAAATCTAAATTTAAAAAAAATCTATTTACTTCTTGTCAACAGCTTGCAATTACTATTACCCAGTTCTTCAAAGACTCAACAATACACTGTTTCATTTAACAGTGACAACAGTACCCGAAACGTCACCCATTCCTTCTCTGCAGAGATGCTGCCTGTCCCGCTTAACTCCAGCATTTTGTGTCTATCTTCGGTGTAAACCAGCATCTGTAGTTCCTTCCTACACAAACATGATGAAGTCCTTGTTAGAAGAATTGGCGGTAATTTGCATAAAAGTTATACAAATGGACAAACAAATATACAGATTAGGAATAGACCACTTGGCCCCCAAAAGCTTGCCCAATGGTTTAATAAGGTCATTAAACTCAACTTTACATTCTTGTCTACCCATGGTAACATTCCCTTTCTCCATTGCCTTTGTCCTATTTTCACACCTTATACTTCCTTATCTATGTATCTCCCTCTCCCTTGACATCAATCTGAAGAAGGGTCTCGACCCTGAAATGTCACCCATTCCTTCCCTCCAGAGATGCAGCCTGTCCCGCTGAGTTATTCAATGAATATCAATAGTCATTTATTTGTCACATACACATAAATGTGTAGTGAAATGAAAAATTACCCGCAGTTCAACAATAAGACCAATAAGAATAATCAATGAAAATGCAATGACACATACAATCATAAACTAACACCAAACAAAAGAAACATCCATCACAGTGAGTCTCCTCCAGTCACCTCCTCACTGTGATGGAAGGCCAGAATGTCTTTTCTCTTCCCCTGCCGTCTTCTCCCACGGTCAGGCTGTTGGAGTTGCCATGTCGGGGCGGTGGGGGCTCCCGACATTGAAGCCCCCGCCGGGCGGAGAAAATCCCGCGGCCTATTCCAGGCCACGCCGGATGGTGAAAGGTCCGCGGCGGGCCGACCCAAGCCCCGCGATTCGGAGCGGCCGAAGACGTTGTCGCTGCCGCTGCCGGAGCTCCCGATGTCGGCCCCCACCCAGGAGCCTGCGGGCTTCCGACGTCCACGCGGCCCGCGCCGGAGCCTCCGGAGACGAGTCGCAGCTGCTCCCGCAGCATCTGAAGGCAGCCAGCGCCGCAGGTGGTGAGTCCGGGCCGCGGGCTCTGCGAACCAGAGCCCAGGTGGTCACAGCCGGAGCCCGCCAGCTCCAGGTGTATGGCCGGTGGTAGGCCGCAGCGGGAGTGGAGACACGATACAGAAAACAAAGGTCGCGTCTCCGTACGGGAGAGACAATGTTACAGTTCCCACCCCCCCCCACACATAACACACAACCACAAACACTACACCATATTTAAACTACAATTCAGACAAAAACAACAAAAAACACAAAAGACAAACGGACTGCAGGCAAGCCGCAGCTGTGAGGGCCGCACTGGCTCCTCCTCCTGCTCCAACATTTTATGTCCATCTTCGGTTTAAACCAACATCTGCAGTTCCTTCCTGCACCTAACATTTCATCCCCTTGCTTGTCTAGAAAGGAAAACTGCCTTTAAAAACTATAAGAGATGTGGCTTCCACTGCCCTGTGAGAGAGAAAATTAAAAGGCTTCATGATTCTCTGAGTGAAAATAAGTTCAGTTCAACTCTTTTAACCGTTAAATAGTGACCCCTAGTCCTAGATTCCCACACAAGGAAACATCTTTTCCACACGCACCCTGATAAAACCAATAAGATCCTAAATATTTCAATCACAAACTCTTTCTAAACTCCAGAGGGTACAAGCCTAGCCTGTCCAACCTTTCTTCATGATATCAACTATATAATATATCTGAAATCTATTATCATGCTTCTGTGTGAAAATTTGACCTATGACCAGAGATAGCCACTGTGTTTTCTAGTGTTGTGTGGAGTGGTCCAAATACATAGCATTGCGGTTGACTCTTAAAAGTCTTCTGAAGTGGAAATCTGGAATAATTTGAGATGGGCAATAAATAGTGACCTTGCTACTGAGGACCAGGTCATGAAAAGCAAATTTAAAAATAGTAGAAACAATAGGTAGACACAAGGAACTGCAAATGCTTGTTCACAAAAAAAAATAGACACAAAGTGCTGAAGTAACTCAACAGGTAATGAATGAATGAATGAATGAATGAATGAATGAATGAATGAATGAATGAATGAATGAATAGGTTTATTGGCCAAGTATTGGCCAAGTATTTGCATATGCAAGGTAAGGCAACGTGTAGGAAGGAACTGCAGATGCTGGTTTACATTGAAGGTAGACACAGAGTGCTGGAGTAACAGCGGGACAGGCAGCATCTGGGATAGAAGGAATGGGTGACGTTTCGAGCTGAGGCAGCATCTCTGGAAACAATAGGTATTTGGATATCTGAGCTCTGGGTGAGGGCATGTTCAAGGTACATTGTTTAACTTAAAATTAACTGGATATGAATTTGATGCTCTGCACAGGCAGCGATCCGATGAAAAGGTTGCAGCCATGTTATACATCTGCATAATTCCTGACTCCATCCATCAAATGAAAATTAAATGGGTTTGATAATGATCTGATGACTGCCTTTATAGTGAAGGCAGATGCAGGCTTCATTACCTCGATTGGTTTCTGCTTTATTTAATGATGATTCCACTTGCCGACACCACTTAGCAATTACATTACTAGAAAATAGGTGCAGGAGGAGGCCGTTAGGCCCTTCGAGCCAGCACCGCCATTCGTTGTGATCAAGGCTGATCATTGTTTGATCATTAATATTGTTGATGTAATAAAACAATTCAGGTGAACATTTTCTTTTTTTTTAAATTATTTTTTCCAGTACACCCTGCATTTACAAAATAATTGCACTTGTAAGATATTTAGCAGGTGTACAAAATAGCACACTAAGAACAATACAATAGAACAAATCGTAGAACAAAAGTACAGCAAAGAAAAAAACACCAAAAAAAACAAAGCCATAAACAAAAACAGCAAAACATTCTTTAAATTTTTTAATATATATATCAATATATATATATATATTGATACAAATATTTACAGGTCAACCAGATCAGACAGTACAGTCCTCCTTAACATCCAAGATGCTCTAGGCTTTTTACACCACCACTGACAGAATGTGTCATGTCCTCAAGAATGTGTCATGTCTTCAGTCTGAAGAAGGGTCTCGACCCGAAACGTCACCCATTCCTTCTCTCCTGAGATGCTGCCTGACCTGCTGAGTTACTCCAGCATTTTATGAATAAAGAATTTTAAACTTGAAGTTTGGCTGGATATTGGAGGTGACTTTCAAGAGAGTCACGAGTCAAGAGTGTTTTAATGCCATGTGTTCCTGTTAGAACAATGAAATTCTCACTTGCAGCAGCACAACAGAATATGTAAACATAGTGCACTGTAAACAATATAATAAATAGGAGAGAAAAAAAAAGTTCAGCGTCAGTCTATATCCATATACATATGCATACATACATACATGTAATACATATACATACATATAATATTCTTGCTATTGAGGGCGTGCAGCGTAGGTTTACTAGGTTAATTCCTCGAATGGCGGGTCTGTCATATGTTGAAAGACTGGAGGGACTAGGCTTGTATACACTGGAATTTAGAAGGATGAGAGGAGATCTTATCGAAACGTATAAGATTATTAAGGGGTTGGACACGTTAGAGGCAGGAAACATGTTCCCAATGTTGGGGGAGTCCAGAACAAGGGGCCACAGTTTAAGAATATGGGGTAGGCCATTTAGAACTGAGATGAGGAAAAACTTTTTAAGTCAGAGAATTGTGAATCTGTGGAATTCTCTGCCTCAGAAGGCAGTGGAGGCCAATTCTCTGAATGCATTCAAGAGAGAGCTAGATAGAGCTCTTAAGGATAGCGGAGTCAGGGGGTATGGGGAGAAGGCAGGAACGGGGTACTGATTGAGAATGATCAGCCATGATCACGGTGAATGGCGGTGCTGGCTCGAAGGGCCGAATGGCCTCCTCCTGCACTTATTGTCTATTGTCTATTGTCTATAACTAGCTTTGAGTATCCCTTGTCTGGGGTGTAATCAGGGAGGGTGAAAAACAATAGGGGGCCAATAATAGGCATGAGGGAGAGCAAGAACATTGGACGATGGAGGACCCGGCGTGGGGGGACCGCCGTGGGGAGGGGGAGGGGGGGGAGAACAAAGGGGGACCTGCACGGGGGTACTTTGTAACTTTGTCAGCACCCATTACAGGCAACTATTTGCATACCTTGCGAATGCAAGCAGAGAATTTCACTGTGACCAATAAAGCATTCAATACAATTCATTTCAATTCTGAACTCAATTCAGTCTGAAGAAGGGTCGCGACCCGAAACGTCACCAATTCCTTCTCTCCAGAGGCGCTGCCTGTCCCGCTGAGTTGCTCCAGCATTTTGTGACTACCTTCGATTTAAACCAGCGTCTGCAGTTCTTTCCGACTCAAATCAATTCAATGTACATACAGTACATGCATATAATACCGGTAGCTTTGAGTCCCTTGTCCGATACAGTATGGACGTATGTGGATGTATTTTGACCTAAATATGGAGAGTAGGAAGAGGCCATTTTGCCTCTCGTGATGCTCTGCACACTTGTCTGACCTCCTTTGTTTGTACCACATTCATGCCCAAAACCCAAATCCTTGGTGGCAATCTAAAATTGATGGATCTCTGATCTACTGACCCATCAGTCCTCAAAAACATCACCCCAATCGCAGTTTCTAAATAATCAATTATTTTTTAAATTTTGTAGCTTAAAGCTATGCGGTCAAAAACATCTGGCCAGCAGACCTGCAGTTCAAAGCCTGAAGAGGGTCTCATCCCGAAACGTCACCCATTCCTTCTCTCCCGAGATGCTGCCTGTCCCGCTGAGTTACTCCAGCTTTTTGTGTCCATCTTCGGTCCAAGTCACCCCATCTCTGGCTTGAATTTTGCCGGAGGTGTGAGCCGCCTCCATTACAAACAAGCAGGCGAAAGAAATCTAAATAAAACAGCGGTCAGAATGGAAGTGGTTGTGATCAAAAATGACCGAATTGGAAATCGTCTTCACCAAGACCCGCGATCGAAAGCTCAACATCTTCCTCTCTCTCGCAAGTCATGTCGGGCAGCCTGAATGAATTGTCAGATCGGATTTGCTCCTAACCCCTTGATGCGTGTGTCATTACAAATGGTGTAGTGCATCCACTGCCAGGGTGTCACAGCGTGGCAATTCAATCAGCACTTGAAAAGATTCGGCTGCCGCATAATGTCATTCCATCAGCCTGTTCACATTCTGCTGTCATTTCCCACAGAGATTGTAATACTATTATTGTGATGTCTACATCCACTTGAAAATGCCAGATGGCAGCAGGAGTGTAACCCGCACGAGCTTTGAACATTGGACTCTTTAAACAGCGGGGGAATTGACTTTTCTGCGGATCCAAATTGCAGCGCTCATCTGAAACCTTCTTTGTTTCTTTTGAAAGATTGAAAGGACTCATTAGTGCCTAATTCACACCAGGGAACCTGGCATAAAGTGTGTGTGGATGGGATAGATTACTGTGTTTCTCAATGTACTTTGAGATGTTGTTATATAAGAAAATAACTGCAGATGCTGGTACAAATCGAAGGTATTTATTCGCAAAATGCTGGAGTAACTCAGCAGGTCAGGCAGCATCTCAGGAGAGAAGGAATGGGTGACGTTTCGGGTCGAGACGTTTCGGGTCGAGTCTGAAGAAGGGTCTCGGCCCGAAACATCACCCATTCCTTCTCTCCTGAGATGCTGCCTGACCTGCTGAGTTAATCCAGCATTTTGTGAATAAATACCTTTGAGATGTTGTTGCTACGTGCACACAAAACAAGTGTGCATTTTGTTAACACATATCGTTCTGTCAACCTTGCTCCCATGGCAAGGGGAGTTGAAAACAAGAGGGTTTTTAGGTTTAAGGGAAGTGGGAGGATTTGACGGGAAAGTATTTTGCGAAGAAAGTGGTTGATATCTGAAACTTGCCGTCAAAGGAGGTGGTGGATTCGAATACAATCGCAATGTCGAAGGCAAGGCATAGTAGATTTTAACTCTGTTTGCTTTTTTGTTACCATCTCCCAGCTAACAATGATCTCTTCTACATGTCCAATGATCTCCATCCCCTTTGACTCATTTTCACACCTTACACTTCCTTATCTCCGGATCTCCCTCTCCCCTGACTTCAGTCTGAAGAAGGGTCTCGTTCCGAAATGTCACCAATTCCTTCTATCCAGAGATATTGCCTGTTCCGCTGAGTTACTGCAGCATTTTGTGTCTATCAAAGGCAGAGTAGGCTATGGACCTAGTGCAGGCAAATACTATTTATTTTTTATGGAGTAAAGGTTGGCATGGACATGGTGGGCTGAAATGGTGGATGACAGCAATTTCTGTGCTGGAAGACGCCATGATTCTATGGTGACAGCAAACAATCCTTGGAATTGGTAAACTGTGGGATTAGGTCTTTTCCAGTGATTTAGCAACGTGATTTGCTTGGGCACCGTATCATAGGAAGGATGTGCTGGCTCTGGAGAGGGTCCAGAGGAGGTTTACAGGAATGATACCAGGAATGAGTAGGTTAACATATGATGAGCGTTTGTCGGCACTGGGCTTGTACTCGCTGGAGTTTAGAAGGATGAGGGGGGGACCTCATTGAAACATACAGAACAGTGAAAAGCTTGGATAGAGTGGATGTGGAGAGGATGTTTCCACTAGTGGGAGAGTCTAGGACTAGAGGTCATAAACCCTGGTTCTTGACTCCCCCAACATGGGGAACATTTTTCCTGCATCTAGCCTGTCCAATCCCTTAAGAATCTTATATCTTTCTATAAGATCCCCTCTCATCCTTCTAAAGGGCCTGTCCCACTTAGGTGATTATAAGGCGACTGCCGGTGACTAGGCTGTCGCCGAACATTTGCCGGGGTGTCGCGGGCATGATCGTGAGGAGTCTTCAATGAATCGTAGCGGATCTCGGCACGTCGCTGAAAAGATTTCCTGCTATGAAGGCCAACATGCCATTGGCATTTTTCACTGCCAGCTGTACCTGCACGTTTACTTTCAGTGATTGATGTACAAGGACACCCAGGTCTCGTTGCACCTCCCAATTCAAGGCTCCCCAAAACACCGAGCTGCAGAAAGTCTGGTCCTCCTTATAAATTGTGCTTTGACTGTAGGTAGGACACACACAGTCAACCTCATTGATAGGCTGAAGGCTTCCTGGTGAAGAATACACATGCATAGGCCACAGTCAAGCTGGGCTGAGAGCAGATAGTCCCAGTGAACAGTTGGGAGTAATTGTGGACCAGCGCACACGTGCCTCCCCAACTATATTTACCATGCAAGGCCAAAGGTGAATTTCGACCCTGATACCTCCAAAGATGCATCATGGAGTCAACGTAAGTCACAACTCTCTGGGTGAAAATATTTTTCCTCATCTCAGTCCCAAATGGCCCACCCCTTATTCTTACACTGTGACCCCTGGTTCTGGACTCCCCAACATGGGGAACATTTTTTCCTGCATCTAGCCTGTCCAATCACTTAAGAACTTTTTATGTTTCTATAAGATTTTCCCTCATGGTCTCTATGGCAGTGTGGTTTTCTCTGGATGATCAAGCCTTCACCCGCATCCCTAAAGGTCAATTAGTGGGATAAGTGGCCTCTATAAATTGCCCCTTATGTGTATTTGTGTGGTAGAATGGAGGGTGGGGAGGGTTGGCGAGTTGAGGGGAATGTGCAAAGAATAAAATGGGAAGAGTGCATAATTAAATCAAATGAGTTCTCAATAGTCAGTGTAGACACGATGGGCCGAAGGGCCTGCTTCCATGCTGCATGATTAGAGTTACACGGTTATGCAGCATAGAAACAGGCCCTTCAGCCCAACCAGTCCGTGTCCACCACGTAGCCTACCATAGCTGATCCCATTGTCCCATATATGGCCGATCATCCTCTAAACCCTTTCCTATCCATGAATTTATGAGGAGAGGGTGTCAATAAACAATGGACAATGGACAATGTACAATGGACAATAGACAATGGACAATAGACAATGGACAATAGACAATGGACAATGGACAATGCACAATGCACAATGCACAATAGACAATGGACAATGGACAATGCACAATGCACAATGCACAATAGACAATAGACAATGGACAATGGACAATAGACAATGGACAATGGACAATAGACAATGGACAATAGACAATAGACAATGGACAATGGACAATAGACAATGGACAATAGACAATAAACAATGCACAATGCACAATGCACAATGCACAATAGACAATAGACAATAGACAATGGACAATGGACAATGGACAATGCACAATGCACAATGCACAATGCACAATGGACAATGGACAATAGACAATGGACAATGGACAATGGACAATGGACAATGGACAATGGACAATGGACAATGGACAATGGACAATGGACAATGGACAATGGACAATGGACAATGGACAATGGACAATGGACAATGGACAATGGACAATGGACAATAGACAATGGACAGTGGAAAATAGACAATGGACAATAGACAATGGACAAGGGACAATGGACAATAGACAATAGACAATAGACACTAGACAATGGACAATAGACAATGGACAATGGACAATAGACAATGGAAAATAGACAATAGGTGCAGGATGTGGCCATTCGGCCCTTCGAGCCAGCACCGCCATTCAATGTGATCATGGCTGATCATTCTCAATCAGTACCCCGTTCCTGCTTTCTCCCCATACCCCCTGACTCCACTATCCTTAAGAGCTCTATCCAGCTCTCTCTTGAATGCATTCAGAGAATTGGCCTCCACTGCCTTCTGAGGCAGAGAATTCCACAGATTCACAACTCTCTGTCTGAAAACGTTTTTCCTCATCTCAGTTCTAAATGACCTACCCCTTATTCTTAAACTGTGGCCCCTTGTTCTGGACTCCCCCAACATTGGGAACATGTTTCCTGCCTCTAACGTGTCCAACCCTTAATAATCTTATATGTTTCGATAAGATCTCCTCTCATCCTTCTAAATTCCAGTGTATACAAGCCTAGTCGCTCCAGTCTTTCAACATATGATAGTCCCGCCATTCCGGGTAATTAGCTCAGCTGATACAGTCATTTTGCATTTCCTTGTGACATAGAGGTAGACCATTCACCCCATCTAGTCCATGCTGGACTCTTAAAGCAATCCCTATCCCTGCCTCTTATTTCCTGGCAGCCTGCTTCGCTCATGCACTCATTAATTCCCTGTGATTCATTTTGCCGCCCACCGAACGCAGGGGTTATTAACAAGTGGCAATTAATCCACCAGCCAGTTAATCACATCTGTGGGATGTGGGAGGAGATCAAAGCACCCAGGGGAATCCCTAAAGGAGACCATCAGGGCAAGCATCTAACAACAAGCACCGGAGATTACGATGGAACCCATGCATCTGGAGCTGTGAGTTTACAGCTCAATAGGTATCTGTTTCTTCAATTAGCGGGATAGAGGCTGCCTGACAAGTTGCATCGAGTAAGTAATTAGTAATAGCCAAAATAAAGCCAAACACCTGACGGGCGTCAAGGGCTTTGAGGAGAAGGCAGGAGAATGGGGTTAGGAGGGAGAGATCGATCAGCCATGATTGAATGGCATAGCAGACTTGATGGCCGAATTCTGCTCCTATCACTTATGGCCTCATGACTTATGATAAATAAAAAGTTTGCTGCTATTATTTTTTTTAATTATTATCGTCCCAGATAATTTCCACGCAGCCAGGCCAAAACTTACCAGAAACAAAATACATTTTTATTTCCACTGGCACTCTCATTGTTGATATTTCAGTTATCACACATTATTATCAGTTATATATTAACATTGAATTTTGGATTTCTCCCAATCTCCAGAATTGGAGCAGATTGCTATGAGATTGGATACCACGTGGGAAACAGGCTGATTTATCTGTTCCAGATGTGGTTTATGGGCTTCACAACAGGGGACGTATTAAGCTCGGATTTCCCCAAACTTTCTGGTAATCGGCTTTAGTTTGGGTCTGGATTACTTCAAGCTTGCTTCAGTCTTGTCCTGATCAGCATAACCACAGTTTAACTGTGGCGGCACGGTGGCGCAGTGGTCGAGCTACTGCCTCACAGCGCCAGAGAACCGGGTTCGATCCCGCCAAAGGGGTGCTTGTCTGTACGGAGTTTGTACGTTCTCCCCGTGACCTGCTTGGGTTTTCTCCAAGATCTTCGGTTCCCTCCCACACTCCAAAGACGTACAGGTTTGCAGGTTAATTGGCTAGTGTGTGTGTAGGATAGTGGTGGAAATTGTCCCTAGTGTGTGTGTAGGATAGAGTTGGTGTGCGGGGATCGCTGGTTGGCGCGGACTCGGTGGGCTGAAGGGCCTGTTTCCGCGCTGTATCTCTAAACTAAACTAAACTAAACTAATTGAAGTCATCAAGTTGATTGACACTGACAGTCTCTTGAGGAGATAACATGGAAACAATCAGAATCCTTTCCAACTCCACCACCTCAGAAATGTCCGAAAATAAATATAACCCAAACCACCTGAATATTTGTAAGTGACTATTCACAGACAGAAATGCGTCTAGTCTGTTGACGGTACAACAGTTCTCAGTTCTCCTTTACGTCGCACAGTGGAAAATAACGCCAATATCTTGAGCAACTGTTCAAAGTCGGAGCTCCTGTTTTCTGTCATCTTGGAGAATTAATGGATTGACAACATTTTAGCTGTAATTAGTATGTCACAACCATAGCCCAGCATTCCCAAAGATGCCTTGTGCATGGAAACAAACAAAAAAATCCCCTTCCTTTCAAATTATATTGAGATAAATGTCCCCTCTCGTTGGCCCCTTTGAAGCACTGAGTTCAATTTGGTGTGATGGTTGAGTTGCTGCCTTCTCTTCAAGCCTGGAGGTTTTTCTGTGTAACTAAACAATACTGTTCTGGCTATGATCGTTTGCCTAATGGAAAGTGGGCGAAGCAATTTTCAAGTCGATTGATCCCACATTTGCAGAACTTGAAGATAAAAGCAGACATCAAAACAACAAAAAAGATAAATTGTATTGAATGAGCCAAATGTGGTGCTTTCTAATTTTGTGGTTAACGCCATCAGATATGGAAGTGATAAAGTAACTTCCGTCTAAACTTCTGGAACAAAGTTCTCTACCCGTTTCTCAATGTATTTTATTTGATGCCAAAGCCTGCGAAGGGTTTGTCAGATTTGCTTTGAGTTAACTCCTCACTACCAAAACCTTCGAACATTAAGCACAGGACCTTGGTCTTCATTTGCTCTCAATGAAAAGCAACAAAAAAGAGGCATTTCTGGGTGTTCATGCAGAAATGTTATCGACTTTTGTAGAAAATACGATATGATACAATACAATACGATAGAACTTTATTTATCCCAGGAGGGAAATTGATCTGCC
Organism: Rhinoraja longicauda; assembly: GCF_053455715.1. NCBI lineage: Eukaryota > Metazoa > Chordata > Chondrichthyes > Rajiformes > Arhynchobatidae > Rhinoraja > Rhinoraja longicauda. Next base: position 104,388,368 of record NC_135954.1, on the reverse strand, counting down.
AACAGTCACAAAGCACAAAATACATGAAACATGAAATGAAAGTGACGAATGGAAAGGATTGGGGATGTGCAAAGATTGGGGGGCGGGGGGGGTGGGGGTGGGAGTCAGTCTCAGTCTACCCCAGTTTTGGTCTCCTAACCTGAGGAAAGACGTTCTTGCCTTAGAGGGAGTACAGAGAAGGTTCACCAGATTGATCCCTGGGATGGCGGGACTGACATATGAGGAAAGACTGGATAGACTGGGCTTGTACTCGCTGGAATTTAGAAGACTGAGGGGGGATCTTATAGAAACATATAAAATTCTTAAGGGGTTGGAGAGGCTAGATGCGGGAAGATTGTTCCCGATGTTGGGGGAGTCCAGAACCAGGGGTCACAGCTTAAGGATAAGGGGGAAGTCTTTTAGGACCGAGATGAGAAAACATTTCTTCACACAGAGAGTGGTGAGTCTGTGGAATTCTCTGCCACAGAAGGTAGTTGAGGCCAGTTCATTGGCTATATTTAAGTGGGAGTTAGATGTGGCCCTTTTTTCTAAAGGGATCAGGGGGTATGGAGAGAAGGCAGGTATGGAGAGAAGGCTGGATGATCAGCCATGATCATATTGAATGGCGGTGCAGGTTCGAAGGGCCGAATGGCCTACTCCTGCACCTATTTTCTATGTTTCTATGTTTCTATGACAGATGGGGGGAGGGGTTGTCCAGTGTGATAGCCACAGGGAAGAAGGATCTCCTGTGGCGTTCTGTCCTGCATCTTGGTGGGACCAGTCTGCTGCTGAAGGAGCTCCTCAGGTTGACCAGTGTGTCAAATTGACGCATTATTGAAATCGAATCTTAGAATAGTACAGCATGGAACATGATGGTCAGCCCAACTCAGCCACAACAACCAGTGGGCATGCTGCTGTATTAACGCCATTGCAGGCAGATGTGCAGCTTAAATTAGCATCATCGCGTGCACAGACATGGTGGGGCAAAGGGGCCTGCTTCTCTGCTGTACTGTTCTCGGATATATGTTCGGAGGAGAGGGTGCTGCACCATTGCAGGAGAGGTTTGGGCCCAACGGGTCCACTTGGTCTAGTATTTTATTAAATGGATAAGGGCACAGGAGAATGCAGCGCCAGAGACTCAGGTTCGATCCTGACTATGGGTGCTGTACTGTACGGAGTTTGTACGTTCTCCCCGTGACCTGCGTGGGTTTTCTCCGAGATCTTCGGTTTCCTCCCACACTCCAAAGACGTACAGGTTTGTAGGTTAATTGGCTGGGCAAATGTAAAAATTGTCCCTAGTGGGTGTAGGATGGTGTTAGTGTGCTGGGAACGCTGGGCGGAGCGGGCCCGGTGGGCCGAAGGGCCTGTTTCCATGCTGTATCTCTAAATCTAAATCTAAAAAATCTTCCATAGACCCCATATGTTCTTCCTTAGGCCCGAGGAACGGGGAACGCAGAGTTGGGGCTACAGTCCAATAAGTTCATCTTTATACTAAAACTTTTGTTTGTTTGTTTGTTTGTTCCTGAACTACAGCCAAAACTGTACACGATAGCGCAACAATTTTAGGCCCACCTTACCCACCGTCGTCCCTTTGGTGCCAATGGAAGAAGTTTGTGATATACTATTATGCGATATATGTGATATACATTAGCGTTCAAAAAATCAATGTCAGGGGGTTATGGTGTGAAGGTAAAATGGGGTTAGAAAGGAAAGATAGATCAGCCATAATTGAGAGGCTCGATGGGCCAAACTTTGATACTAATATTGAAATTAAATTACGTAGAGGAAAGACCTATTTTTGAAGTGCAGTAAAGCTTCTTAATGTTCAAAATATTATATAGATGGGTTAACCAGATGGTTATAGATTGGCAAATGGAATTTTGTAGTGAGAACATGTGAAACTGTGCACCTTGGAAGGAGGATGTTTTTGTTAAAAGTAGCATATTATCGAACAGATGAGAGTTTTCCAAGCTTTGAAATTTCGGGGTGTTTGGGCTTGCAAATCCATAATTCACAGCAGGCTAGTTTGCAGATACAACGAGTAATTCGGAAAAGCAAACTGAATGTTACTGTTTAAGTGCTAAGTTGGAAGATTCCAACAAGGGGACATAGCTTCAGAATTGAGGGACAAAGGTTTAGGGGTAACATGAGGGGGAACTTCTTTACTCAGAGGGTTGTGGCTGTATGGAATGGGCTTCCGGTGGAAGTGGTGGAGGCTGGCTCGATTTTATTATTTAAGAGTAAATTGGATAGGTATATGGATAAGAGGGGATTAGAGGGTTATGGTCTGAGTGCAGGTAGATGAGACTAGGTCAGGGAGAATGGTCGGCGTGGACTGGTAGGGCCGGACAGGCCTGTTTCCATGCTGTAGTTGTTATATGTAGTTATATGTTATAAGCAACTGAATGCAGACGAAGAGGGGTCTGAGGAAGGGTCTCGACCCGAAACATCACCCTATGGCGAGTCCGAAAACTTGTTGGTTGTAGAAGAAGTTTATTGCAGCCGCAATATTCGAATACAGAGTTAAACAACAAGGTAAAGGACAACCATCAAAAACTTACTGTCTTCTTCGAAGACTTCGCCGAACTGAACATTTCGGGCGCCAAAAGCGCACATGACCACGCTGGCCAATCAGCGATGTCGCTCTCTGGACCAATCCCCATGGTCGCGTTCCCACGTGACCTCGCTGGCCAATCTGAGGGTTCGACGACCTGGACCATTCTCTATGGTCGCTACATGACCCCCCCCAGAACCCGAGGTACGGAACCTAGCAGGGAGCCGGATTTCGTGACCATAACGAGTACAGAGAGGGGCAGCCTGAACCACAGGAGCCGGGGGTTCCGGACTTGGAGGAACTGCCGGAACGGGGGGTCCTGGAGGAACTGCCGGAACGGGGGGTCCTGCAGGAACTGCCAGAACGGGGGGTCCTGGACTGAGCGGAACTAACGGAGGTCGGCCTCTCCTAGGGGTTTGGCCGACCAGGACTGGTTGAGCCGGGACACCGAGACGAGCTCACTCTTGCCGCACATATCTAAGGTGAAGGTAGCCGTTCCCTTACGCAAAACCCGGAACGGCCCTTGATAGACCCTTTGTAACGGGGCGCGATGGGAATCTTTTCGCAGAAACACAAACTCACAGTCCTTCAGGGAAGGCGGTTCATGTACCATGGGACACCCATGACGTGAAGTCGGAACTGGAGCCAGGGAACCCACCCGTGCCCGGAGAGATGCTAACACTGATGGGACTGTAGGGAGCTGGTCTGAAGGGTCCGGAAACAAATCTCCGGGTACTCGAAGTGTCGAGCCATATACTAGCTCCGCGGACGACGCACCGAGATCTAGCTTAGGAGCAGTCCGGATGCCCAGAAGGACCCAGGGGAGCTGGTCTACCCAGTCCGGGCCTTCAAGCCTTGCACTGAGGGACGCCTTAAGTTGACGGTGGAACCTTTCTACAAGTCCATTTGCCTGGGGGTGATATGCAGTAGTGGGTTGTAACTTGGAACCGTACAGTTCTGCGAGCGCGGCCCAGAGGGACGAAGTGAACTGCGGCCCCCTGTCAGTGGTAATAACTGCCGGGACCCCGAAACGAGCTACCCAATGGAGGGCCAAAGTCCTGGCACAAGACGCTGACGAAATATCAGACAATGGGAAAGCCTCTGGCCACCGGGTGAACCGATCCACCACTGTGAGGAGGTGGGTGTAGCCCCAGGAAGAAGGCAAAGGCCCGACTAAATCCACGTGGATGTGGAAAAAACGACTTGCTGGGACCTCGAACTCCTGTACGGGGGGCTGGACATGGCGCTGGACTTTAGCGGTCTGACAGAGAACGCAGGAACGCGCCCAACCCGCTACCTGTTTCCGTAGGCCATGCCAGACAAACCGAGCTGCTACCAAAGCAGAGGTGGAGCGGATGGACGGGTGCGCCAGCCCATGAATGGCATCAAAAACCCGGCGCTGAAGGGAGAGCGGTACTACCGGCCTGGGACGGGGAAGAGAAACATCGCACCAGACTTTCGTGCCCTCCGACCCGCAGGCTACCTGAGCCAACTTCAATCCCGAAGTGGTGGACTGGTATGCCGAAGCGGTATCCGCTAGAAGCTGTGCCTCCGCAAGCTCCTGGGGATCCACCTCGCAGTCCACCGCCGAAATAGGGGAAAAAGCAGGTCTAGACAGGGCGTCAGCAACGGCATTAAGCTTACCCGCGACATGACGGACATCGGTGGTAAATTCGGAGATAGCAGTCAGGTGCCGCTGCTGGTGGGCCGACCATGGGTCAGACAATTTGAAAAATGCAAATGTTAATGGTTTGTGGTCCGTAAAGGCCACAAATGGGCGGCCCTCAAGGAAATACCTGAAATGACGAACAGCTAAATAGAGAGCCAGAAGCTCTCGGTCAAATGCGCTATACTTCAGCTCAGCCGAATTTAGTTGCCGGCTGAAAAACGCCAAGGGCTGCCAACGGCCACTGACCTGCTGCTCCAAGACCCCGCCCACCGCCACGTCAGAGGCGTCAACCGTCAGGGCCGTGGGGGCGGAGGGGCTCGGGTGGACCAACATGGTGGCGTCTGCTAATGCTGCCTTAGCTGCTGTAAAAGCCGACTCTGCGGCCGGGGACCATATCAACTCTACCGGTTTTCCGGCAAGGCACTGGAAAAGTGGGCGCATGACTCGCGCAGCTGCCGGAACGAACCTATGGTAGAAGTTAACCATGCCTACGAACTCCTGTATTCCTTTTACTGTGGTGGGCCTGGGAAATGCCCGGATAGCCTCCACCTTCTCGGGCAAAGGGGAGGCGCCGGCAGGGGTAATTCTGTGCCCTAGAAAATCAAGAGAAGGGAGGCCGAATTGACACTTGGAGGGTTGGATAATGAGCCCGTGGTCTTGGAGCCGCTGGAACACAGTCCGCAAGTGGACCTGGTGTTCCTGCACTGAGTGGCTGGCTACCAGGAGGTCGTTACCGCGGACATCAGGGACCAGTGAAAAAGCCCAGAGAAAATCTGCGCCCAGGATCGCTTGTCTGACGTCTGCTATGATGAATGGCCATTCGTACGTGCGGAGGCCTAACACGATGGACATCTTCCGTATACCGAAAGTGCGAATTGGGCTGCCATTAACCGCGATGAGGGTGGGACCTGTCTTACCCGTTCTGGTTTCGAGGTCGGTCGGCGGCACTATACTGACGATGGCTCCCGTGTCCACCAAAAATTCTGTGTCCGTGAATCGATCGTGGACGTAGAGGCGTCGGTTCTGGCCAATCGTAACTGCCCCTATGTACGATCGGCCGAGGCATTTCCCGCGAAGGTACAAGGTGAGCGGCAGTTGCGGGATTCGCTACCCCATCGTAGGTGATAATAGCACCAACCGCGCTTGTGCGGATCTTTTTGGCGGGCTTTCGGAGAACTGGCGGGAGACGCGGCGCCATCTTGATGTCGCTGTGGCGTGGTCACTGATGTCGAGACCTTGTAGATCGAACCGCTTGCCTTGTTTTTAGCCGCTATGAGCGCGTCCGCTTTCGCTGCATATGCTTCGGGGTCCTTAAAAGAACAATCCGTGAGCAGCAGTCGGACATCCTCAGGAAGCTTCTCTCGGAATGCCTGTTCGAACATAAGGCAATCCGTATGCTCACCGGCTAGCATCATCATTTCGGCCATGAGAACGGAAGGCCGTCGATCTCTGAGGTCCGGTAGGTGCAGAAGTCTTGCAGCGCAATCATGCCTATTAAACCCGAAGGTTCGCAGTAACACTTTCTTCATGGCCTCGTACTTGCTTTCCACAGGCGGATTAACGATGAACCGCATCACACGTGTGGTCGTCTCCGGTGATAGAGCGCTGATGAGGTAGTAGTACATCGTCAAGTCGTCCGATATCTTCTTTATATGAAATTGAGCTTCGGTGTGGACAAACCAAGATTGCAGTGTATGTGTCCAAAACAACGGAAGGTGAACGCTTACCGCGCTTAACTCCGGTGTGCCCGGCGCGGCAATCAACAACGAGGCGTCGTGTCCCTGCATAGTCGGTGATCGTCCAGATCACGTCGGGGTCACCAATATGGCGAGTCCGAAAACTTGTTGGTTGTAGAAGAAGTTTATTGCAGCCGCAATATTCGAATACAGAGTTAAACAACAAGGTAAAGGACAACCATCAAAAACTTACTGTCTTCTTCGAAGACTTCGCCGAACTGAACATTTCGGGCACCAAAAGCGCACATGACCACGCTGGCCAATCAGCGAAGTCGCTCTCTGGACCAATCCCCATGGTCACGTTCCCACGTGACCTCGCTGGCCAATCTGAGGGTTCGACGACCTGGACCATTCTCTATGGTCGCTACAACCCATTCCTTCAATCCAGAGATGCTGCCTGTCCCGCTGAGTTATTCCAGCATTTTGTGTCAATCTGTGATGGTTGGAGGTTGGTTTCAATGATATTCGGTATTGGCGAGGCACATCTGGAATATTAAGACCTTTCAAAGGAGGATGATAATGCACTGGAAGTAGTTCAGAAAAGGTTTACCAAATGAAAACTTGGAACGGGCAAGTTGACTGATGCAGAAAGGTTGGGCAGGCTTGGTTTATTTCTGGAGTTTAGAAGAGTGAGAGAACTTGATTGAAGCACTTATAGACAATAGACAATGGGTGCAGGAGTAGGCCATTCGGCCCTTTGAGCCAGCACCACCATTCAATGTGATCATGGCTGAGGGAGGGAGGGGGGGGAGGGGGAGAGAGGGGGTGGGAGGGGGGAACAGCAGGGAGAGGGGGAGGGGGAGGGGAGGAGGAGAGGGGGGGAGGAGGGGGGATAGAGGGAAAGGTGGGGAGGGAGGGAGGATAAGGGGATTGATGGGGAGGGCGGAGGGCGGAGGGGGGGAGGGGCGGAGGAAAGGGTGCTGTACCAATGTAGGAGAGGTTTGGGCCCAAAGGGTCCACTTGGTCTAGTATTTTATTAAATGGATAAGGGCACAGGAGTTCATGCCAATCCATCAGTTTATATGAGCTACCGGGTCACAATTTAGTGCATTTAAGTGGCTTCTGTCCCATTTATTTACATCTGCTATTTGAGAAGAATTGGCGCGTGATTCTTCATCCAAATTAAGTTCTCCCATTGCTGATTTCCCATTCTCCCATTGCTGAGTCGATTCATGGGGACAGGGAACAGACAGGAAATGGGCTGACAGGAAAAGGGAAGAGTAGGCAGTGGGTAGAGAGGAAGGGAGTAAAGGGGAGAGAGCAAGAGAGAGGAGAATGACATGGCTTTGTTTCTCTTCCCACCCACCCAGTCCCTGGACGGTTTTGTGTTCATCCACACTCTGTAGGCATATCATATCATCATATCATATATATACAGCCGGAAACAGGCCTTTTCGGCCCTCCAAGTCCGTGCCGCCCAGTGATCCCCGTACATTAACACTATCCTACACCCACTAGGGACAATTTTATTTTTTTTACATTTACCCAGCCAATTACCCTACATACCTGTACGTCTTTGGAGTGTGGGAGGAAACCGAAGATCTCGGAGAAAACCCACGCAGGTCACGGGGAGAACGTACAAACTCCTTACAGTGCAGCACCCGTAGTCAGGATCGAACCTGAGTCTCCGGCGCTGCATTCGCTGTAAAGCAGCAACTCTACCGCTGCGCTACCGTGCAGCATCTATTTATTGGGATGCTGTCGGTGAGTTGTTGCCTTGCAGCTCGCAGTTTGCGTGGTGAAGCTACTCACATGTCAGCACAGTAGAGTGGCTTCATATGCCTCTTCAGAACTCAGCTACCAATCAACCACATTGCTGAGCATCTGAAGAAAGCACAGAAGCAGATCGCATGAGGCAGGGTGGCCCCGTGGCGGAGTTACTGCCTTACAGCGCCGGAGAGCCGGCTTAGATCCAGACTCCGGGTGCTTGTCCGTGTGCAAAACTGGGATAACTTAAACTGGGTGTATGGGTGACCATTGGTCGGTGCAGACTCAGTGGGCCGAATGGCCTGTTTCCACGCTGTATCTCTAAACTAAAACTAAAGTAAAATGTGAAAACTTTGCAGGTAAAGGAATGTTAGGCAAGTGAGAGGCTTCAGAAAGTGAGATGGCAAAGATCAGTCACAGCAAGTCCCTGATAAGGTGAAAGGCGAGACTGTCAAGTTGAGGGAACCCTGGTTGATGAGAGTAGTTGAGGCCCTGGTCAGGAAATAAAGGAGACTGAACAATTTAGACAGTCAGGATCATGCTATCAATCTTCTAACTGACGGGAGAGGGGAGAGGAGAGAATGACTGGGGTGTGGGTGGTCGTTGATTATCATGATAGCTTTCCCGAGGCAGCATATGTACGGTCTGATCTGCCTGGATAACACACGAAACAACGTTTTCTATTGTACCTGCCTGCATGTGACATACGATGAAAGAATGGATCGACTGGCTTAGGTCCATGGTGAGACCACACCTGGAGTATTGTGTGCAGTTTTGGTCTCCTAATTTGAGAAAGGACATTCTTGCTATCGAGGGAGTGCAGCGTAGGTTCACCAGGTTAATTCCCGGGATGGCGGGACTGACATATGATGAAAGAATGGGTCGACTGGGCTTATAATCAATGGAATTTAGAAGGATGAGAGGGGATCTTATAGAAACATATCAAATTCTTAAGGGATTGGACAGACTAAATACAGGAACCATGTACCCAACAATGTTGGGGGAGTCCAGAACCAGGGGTGACATTTTAAGAATAAGGGGTGGACCATTTAGGACTGAGATGAAGAAAAACTTTTCACCCAGAGAGTTGTGAATCTGTGGAATTCTCTGCCACAGAAGGCAGTGGAGGCCAATTCACTGGATGTATTCAAGAGAAAGTTAGATATAGCTCTTAGTGCTAACAGAATCAAGGGATATGGGGAGAAAGCAGGAATGGGGTATTAATGTAGGATGATCAGCCATGATCATATTGAATGGTGGTGCTGGATCGAAGGGCAGAATGGCCTACTCCCGCACCTGTTTTCTATGTTTCTATGTTTCTAATAGTAAGCCAATGCCTAAACCAATATGAATTGGGTTGGACAAAGGGATGACTGGTTTGCGAATTGAACATGTACACTTCCATCAGGTGTGCAAGGCTGGTTTGGTGGCATTACTTGAGGGAATAAATGGTTATTGTTGCATATGAAAACCTTGCCTGGTCTTTATCGAATGTGATGTTTTATGCCGTGAAGTGAGATATTGGCTTCAAACTCTCACCCAGAGAGCTGACGAGGGATTTGGGGAGTTGATCCCTGACCTGTTCCAATTCTCCGGGTTCTGGGACTTTCATTGCAGCCCGGATTTGATCATTAGTTTTAGTAAAACACTTCGCTTGCCAGATATTCCGTACAGGCTAACGCTTCGATAATCGTCGAACCTCAAGATAAGTTTGGCACGAATGCCATTTATATTCCATTCCAGCTAGCAAAACTTCCTCTCCGGGGAACAGAAAAGTACTATTCTTCTGGGGTAGTAAAGTGATGGATAACAATGAGGAGGAAAGTGCTCATTGTTAAACATTTATGTTAAGAGTCCCAGGGCTATGTTTTATTGGCCCTGCATTATCATTTGGCTGCACTCCAGCATACAAATACAATTCTCGTGCATGTAAACAATGCATCCTATTCCCCATTAGTGTAAGTGCATATTTCCTGTCTATTTTTGCCGTGCAGAGGGCGGAGATTGTAATAATGCATTTGTTAAAGGGCATCGGGTTTTCTCTCCCATTCCCTGCAAGCAAATAGCATGCCGCTGACCCTGTGTCAATGAAGTTTCCCGTTCAAATTTACCATCCCTCTTAAAGAGTGGTTCATTACTGTTGCAGCTCCAGGGGTTCTGGTACACCGTTGGACTTTGACAAAGTGCCCAGAAATTATCTTCTTGAGGTGTGTAAAATCATGAGGGGAATTGATGCAAAGAGGTAGATGCACACAGTCTCTTGCCCAAAGTAGATGAATCGAGGACCAACCAGAGGACATAGGTTTAATAGACAATAGGTGCAGGAGGAGGCCATTCGGCACTTCGAGCCAGCACCGCAATTCAATGTGATGGCGGAGCTCCGGCAGCGACAGCGTCTTCGCCCGCCCCGAATCGCGGGGCTTGGGTCGGCCCGCCGCGGACCTTTCACCGTCCGGCGCGGCCTGGAATAGGCCGCGGGATTTTCTCCACCCGGTGGGGGCTTCAATGTCGGGAGCCCCGACCGCCCCGACGGGGCAACTCCAACAGCCTGACCGCGGGAGAAGACGGCAGGGGAAGAGAAAAATACATTCTGGCCTTCCATCACAGTGCGGAGGGGACTGGAGGAGACTCACTGTGATGGATGTTTCTTTTGTTTGGTGTTAGTTTATGATTGTGTGTGTTATTGCATTTTTATTGATTATTCTTATTGCTCTTATTGTTCAACTGCGGGTAATGTTTCATTTCACTGCACATTTATGTGTATGTGACAAATAAACGACTATTGACTATTGACATGGCTGCTCATTCTCAATCAGTACCCCGTTCCTGCCTTCTCCCCATACCCCCCTGACTCTGCTATCCCAGCTTTGGCAGGGAAGCTCAAAGTACAGCCAACATTTCTGCTGCTGAGCACTGACAATTAGACGTTCTATCCCGTTTGATGTGTGATGGTGCATTTGGCCATCATTTGAAAGGCTGCCTCATGTTGCAATTGTTATTTTACATTTCATCAGATTACTATCCACTGATGGAATGAGTAAATGATTCAAAGAGTGTGGATTAAGTCCAATGAAGCAAACTTATGGTCTCGCCTTTCCCCCTGCAGGCAAAAAAGAAATACCATCGAGCATATTCCATTTTAAGGAACAATCTTTTCAAAGGGGATAGTTTTGCAAGGGAAGTGTCCAAATGTTGACTCTTTAATAGATTTCACCGGACATGTGTCATCCCACCCTGCCCACCCTCCACCACCCCCCCCCTCCCCTGGCATGTTTACCTGCAACCATAGGAATGCAAGACGTCTCCCTTCCCCTCCGCCCTCACCTCAATCCAGGGACCTAAACAGCTCTTCCAGGTGAGGCAGAAGTTCACCTTCACCTCTTCCCGACCTTGTCTATTGCATTCAGTGCTCTCCATTGGCCTCCTCTGTATCGGTGAGTCCAAGCAGAGACTCGGCAACCTCTCTGATGACCAGTGGAATCGCCCGATTGTCAGCCATTTTAATTCCCCTCCTCACATCCACACCAACCTGCCTGCCATTTTAAGGAACAATCTTTTCAAAGGGGATAGTTTTGCAAGGGAAGTGTCCAAATGTTGACTCTTTTATAGATTTCACTGAACGTATCCAGCAGAGAGCAAAGCGGACTTAATTTGATTCTCTCTGTTCAATGTAAATGCAGCAGGCGTAGCCTCAAAATGGAGGGTATGGCCCAGGTAAGCTGATGATATGGCCAATGCTATTTTGAACAGAGTCACCAATATATAATCCTGATTCCGATAAGCTATTTTTAACTTAAAAACGGAAGTCCTATGGCTAGTTAAGCCCCTTTATGCTACATTAGGTAATACCTAGAACGCTATATTAGATAATACCTATTAGGATGTACAAACTCCGTACAGACACGCATCCGTAGTCAGGATCAAACGCAGGTCCCAGGCGCTGTAAGGCAGTAGCTCTACCGCTAAGCCGCCATGCCGACAACTGTTTGATCTTTCTTTTCAACCAATTACCAGACCAGTTAAGATGAAACTGAATGACAATGGATTTATTGCTGGCACAGAGCACAATGCATATATTGCGAAATAAATCATGTGGAGATATTTTGTCTTCCCACTTGTAGAATGGCATCTTTCGCACATTGGTGGAGCACACAATCGGAAGCTAATCATTTGAACAGCTAAACGTTTGAGTCAGCCTTTGGCGCAAATTAAGCAACAAGTGGGCGCTATTCACAGGGCTAAATGCCTGGCAAATTTTGCTTTGAGGTCGTTTTGTTCACATAATGACCAGCCATTTGGAAATGGCATTCCCAGGCCGCCCTTTGTATTCATAGGCCAACACTCTGCTTGGAAGCACAAACACAAGTCGATACTATTGTGGTCTTCTGCCCATGTGTCAGACTAACGAAGCATCTGAGAGATTCAGCTTTATCTTTCTCAGTATTAATAAGGAAAGCATAAGGAAACTAATTTCAAGAAAAGGGGTAAATTGTGGATAGACACAAAATGCTGGAGTAACTCAGCGGAACAGGCGGCATCCCTGGATAGAAGGAATGGGTGATGTTTCGGCTCGAGACCCTTCTTCAGGCAGGGGAGCGGGAGACGCAGAGATAAGGAAGTGTAAGGTGTGAAAACGAGACATCAAAGGGGATGTCAATCAAGGAAAATGTAGAACAGATCATTGTTAGCGAGGAGAAGGTGACAATGAAGCAAACGGGAGATAAAATTCAATCGGGGACAGTCAGTGGTCGGAGAACTAGGAAAGGGGAGGAATGGAGAGAGAGGGAAAGCAAGGGTTACTTGAAGTCAGTGTTCATATCGCTGCGTAAGCGAAATACGAGGTGCTGTTCCTCCAATTTGCGCTGGGCCTCACTTTGACAGTGGAGGAAGCACAGGACAGAAAGGTCAATGTGAGAATGGGAGGGGGAGTTAAAATGTTTGGCAACTGGGAGATCAGGCGGACTGAGTGGAGTTGTACGGCGATATACGATCGCCGAGCCTACGCTTGGCTTGGTCGCGTGGGTCAAGAAAGGAAGTTGGATAAAAAAAAGTGGGATGCTCAGTCAGGGTAATGTAGCAATGGTCTGAAGATGGGTCTCGACCCAAAACGTCACCCGTTCCTTCTCTCCAGAGATGCTGTCTGTCCCGCTGAGTTACTCCAGCATTTTGTGTCCACCTTCGATTTAAACCAGCATCTGCAGTTCTTTCCTACACGTAATGTAGCAAGTTGGCTTGGGGGGAAAAAAATCCAAGACTGATTCTGCTTGCCAGGTGTTGGCAGGTGCTTGCCACAGTATCACTCTGTGACTCTATGACTCTACCATCACGCAATAATCTTTATTTTGAAATTCTCTCACAATTTCATTCAAATCGATCTTAGACACTGCATGATAGAGGCACACTGTCTTTATTTTTATTTACAATGAATGATCTCTTGCTATCCACTTTGCTGCTGTAACACTGCAAATGTCCCCGGTGTGGGACGAATAAAGGAATATAATATTATTATTATCCCAACGTTTAAGAAGCAGACCGGTGCATGTTTAGGATAGGTTTGGAGGGATATGGACCAAATGCGGGCGGGTGGGACTAGTGTTGTTGGGACATGTTGGTCGGCGTGGGCAAGTTGGGCCGAAGGGCCTGTTGCCACGCTGTATCACTCTGTGACTATGACTCTATCACACGCAATAAACTTTATTTTGTAATTCTGTCAAAATTTCATTCAAATCGATCTTGGACACTGCATGACGTGGAAAGGTTTAAACTGAGATTAACCCTTTCCACATCATGCAGTGTCTGTTTTATTAACTTTACAATAATGCCCACAGGTCTACAACGAAGTTTGACCCCTCTTCTTTTGTTTGGGCCCAGATTACTGTAATCTAACAAACATAGAAACATAGAAAATAGGTGCAGGAGTAGGCCATCCGGCCCTTCGAGCCTGCACCGCCATTCAATATGATCATGGCTGATCATCCAACTCAGTAACCCGTACCTGCCTTCTCTCCATAAACCAATTGGATTTAAACAAACTTCCTCTAAATGCAAGCTGACGGTCTTACAAATTTCTTCCTTTATTTATTCATGGGATTTACTTCTCACGCTAACAAAAAAATACTCTCGGCTACACAGAGGAAGCTGGGCAGAGGTGCTTTTAGCCACTTTGGCCATCCGTGGTAGGAAGATCTTCCAAGGCTCATAAGCTTCTGTTATTATTGTAGTTCAATACTGGCAGCTGTTCCTCATGCTGTTTACAAAATGGCAGAGACCTATTTTGGACTTTGCCAAACAACCCCTCTGAAAGGCAGGAACGAGAGGAAACAGATTCGGGGCAATGGTTGAGCAGCAGAATGCTGCTATTGATAACGCCGTATGACAAGGCCAAATCAGTCACGGTGTTTAAACAAAGCGTTTGACAGTGGGAAGCTTTGCTTTGCTAGCCTCCTGGGGTTTTGTAGGACGTTAACCACGAAATGAATGAATCCAACTACTAATACGATCATCAGAAAATCTCAGACCTTCCCTAACCCAGTCATCAGAGGCCATCAGTAATAGGTTCATGATGGGTGTTCACCATTCCAATGACCACCTTCCTGGGTGTTACATTAATTACAACCGGGTTTTAGAATTGGTACTCATGGGGTTTCTACACAACAATATTTAAAAGTCAGGGTGACTCATTGTAGTATCATCAAAGGAAAGGATTTTGCACAAAGACACAACTCCTTGGAAGTTAATATAGCATGAAATTGATAATCAGTAACAGATTACTGATATTATCGTTACCCTGGCATCATTTCTGTTGATATTACTTGTAGCCAGGTGGTGCCAGGAGTCTCAGCCTGGCCACTTCTTCTCCCCTCTACCATCAGGCTAAATCTACACCACCAGATTCAGGGACAGCTTCGTCCCAGCTGTTATCGGGCAACTGAATCATGCTACCACACGACTGAAGAGCAGTGCTGAACTACTATCTACCTCATCGGTGACCCTCGGACTATCTTTATTAGGACTTTGCCTTGCACTAAACGTTATTCTGTCTTCATGTATCTAAACACTGTAAATGGCTTGATGGTAATCATGCATTGTCTTTCTGCTGACTGGGCAGCACGCAACAAAAGTTTTTCACTGTACCTCGGTGCACGGGACAATAAACTAAAATGTAACTGTAACTGTACCTGCTGTCAGTGTATTGTGCGCCAAAACTTTCACTATACACAGTGTCTGAATGGAGTGTTCAGCAAAACGATCGCTGAACCTGCGCTTGGTTATAGGAGCAAAGAAGTCCTTCTGCAGTTGTACAGGGCCCTAGTGAGACCGCACCTGGTGTACTGTGTGCAGTTTTGGTCTCCAAATTTGAGGGAGGATATTCTTGCTATTGAGGGCGTGCAGCGTAGGTTTACTAGGTTAATTCCCGGAATGGCGGGACTGTCGTATGTTGAAAGACTGGAGCGACTAGGCTTGTATACGCTGGAATGTAGAAGGATGAGAGGGGATCTTATCGAAACATATAAGATTATTAAGGGGTTGGACACGTTAGAGGCAGGAAACATGTTCCCAATGTTGGGGGAGTCCAGAACAAGGGGCCACAGTTTAAGAATAAGGGGTAGGCCATTTGGAACGGAGATGAGGAAAAACTTTTTCAGTCAGAGAGTTGTGAATCTGTGGAATTCTCTGCCTCAGAAGGCAGTGGAGGCCAATTCTCTGAATGCATTCAAGAGACAGCTAGATAGAGCTCTTAAGGATAGCGGAGTAAGGGGGTATGGGGAGAAGGCAGGAACGGGGTACTGATTGAGAATGATCAGCCATGATCACATTGAATGGCGGTGCTGGCTCGAAGGGCCGAATGGCCTCCTCCTGCACCTATTGTCTATTGGTCTTGCTGATATATAGAAGTCCACACCTGAAACAGCAGATACAGTAGATGAGGTTGGAGGATGTGCAAGTGAACCTCTGCCTCACCTGAAAGGACTGTCGGGGTCCCTAGATAGAGGAAGGAGGTATAGGGACAGGTGTTGCATCTCCTGCAGTTGCTGGGGAAAGTACCCGGGGACGGGGGACGGGGACGGGGGGGGGGGGACGGGGGGGGAGGGTGGTTGGGTTAACCAGGGTGTACAGGTGACAATAAAGTATCAATCAATCAATCAATCAATCAATCAATCAATCAATAGATGCAGGTACCAGAGTCGTAAGGAACAGAAAACCAGGGTCCATAATGTGTAAATGCTCTGCCAGGGAGCAAAATCCATTGGTGGAGAAACAGATGGTTGGGGAGCAGCGGGCGAGTGGTGAAGCCATACCTCTGGCCTCTGCTGACATCTGAGAAATAAATTTGATTTCTTTTTGAAACTTTGGAACCCATTCACTTTAAAACTAGGATTAAGAATTGGAAATATTTAATTTCAGGATTGTTTTGATACCCTTAAAAAGAATTTAATAAGAAATTAGCCGGAAGTGTTTCCTTCTTGTCTCCAGGTTTCCTTCTTTCTTTCTTTCTTTCTTTCCTTTTTTATTTTTATTTCTTTATCTTTCTTCTTCTCCTTTTTCCTCTTTTTGCTAACTGGGGGGTGGGGGGGAGGGGGGTTGTGGGTGGGGAGATAATACAGAACAATACAGGTATAATCGAATTTAAAATGTATAATCGAATTTATAATGTAGGTACCATCGCGTACTATGAGTTCATACATGTATTTGTTTGGTTAAAATTTAAATAAAATTAATTTTAAAAAAGAGCCCCCGGCCAAGTTGGGGACGGGGGCGAGGAGAGAGGGGACCGAGTGGGTACGCGGGCAGCCAGTGGATGCTTGTGAGATTGTTCAAATGCCCAAGGCAGCACGACCAGGAATGAAAGACAGTTCTGAAAAAGACTTGCATTTACATAGCGACGATAGACACAAAATGCTGGAGAAACTCAGCGGGTCAGACAGCATCTCTGGAGAGAAGGGATGGGTGATGTTCCGGGTCGAGGCTCTTCTTGACCCGAAAGGTCACCTGTTGCTTCTCTCCAGAGATGCTGCCTGTCCCGCTGAGTTATGTCCATTGTGTCCATGCGCAAGGCCTAGCCTGAAGTGCTCCAATTTGACAATGGCCCCTGTGAACACACTTCATCCGAGGAGGTTGTTTAATAATAATGTCCGTGAAAGTTGAGAGAAAACAGGAAGTGGAAAGGCCAAGGCCGTGAGAGTGGTGGAGCCACCTTTTGTCGGGAGCCCACAGTCAGAGTGTGTGAAGGAACTGCAGACGCTGGTTTAAACCGAAGATAGGCACAAAAGGCTGGAGTGACCCAGAGGGACAGGCAGCATCTCTGGAGAGAAGGAATGGGTGACGTTTCGGGTCGAGACCGAAGGTCCTGAAGAAGGGTCTGGACCCGAAACGTCGCCCATTGCTTCTTGCCAGAGATGCTGCCTGTCCCGCTGAGTTGCGTCTGCCAACAATCGGTCGCTTGTTCTATTCACCTCTTGTAGCTCCTTGGTTCTGTGTTCCATTTTGTTTTACCTGGCCTCCATTGCATTGGGCGTCACTAGCCTGATTTTACACTGGCTTTAACGTTCTGCGGTGCCAATCAGGGGTAAAGTCTGATCTGACTGCGGAATTAATCGTGAGCCATCCGTCCCCATTGACGGTTTCAGAATGCATTTAGACTCTCATTCACACAAGCAGTGTTGCACATATTGCAATGTGAATGCCCAGCACCTAAGTTGTCCTTCATAGGATTATATATTTGTCCATAGATCAGGAGAGAGTGGGAAATTCGGAAGAGCAGTACTGGCCAACCCCCTAGTTATCAGTTTAGTTTATTGTCATGTGTACCGAGGTACAGTGAAAAGCCTTTGTCGCATGCAATCCAGTCAGTGGAAAGACAATACACGATTACAATCAAGGCATTTACAGTGTATAGATAAATGATAAGGGAATAATGCTTTGTGCAAAAACATAAATTGCAGCAGAATCCAATCAAAGATAGTCCGAGGGTCACCAATGAGGTAGACCGTAGTTCAGCACTGCTCTCTGGTTGTGGGTAGGATGATTCAGTTGACTCATAACAGCTGGGAAGAAACTGTCTCTGAATCTGGAGGTGTGCGTTTTCACACTTCTGTACCTTTTGCCCAATGGGGGAGGGGAGAAGAGGGAGTGGCCAGGGTGCGACTCGTCCTTGATTCTGCTGCTGGCCTTGCCGAGGCAGCGTGAAGTGTAAATGGAGTTAATGGAAGGGAGGCTGATTTGTGTGATGGTCTGAGCCTAGGCCAATTGCCACACCTCAATCAATGTCACTTTAAAGAGGATGGCTGGTCTTCAGTACCTTTCTATTTGTGGGATCTTGCTGTGTGCAAATTGACTACTGTGTTTCTTACCTTGCTCTAATGGCCATGCACCAAAGGTACATCACTGTCTGGAAGGGGCTTTGCAAGAGGTATTTCTACTGTGGAAACGATTTCCCACAAATATTGTAAGGAGTGGTTTAGTTTAGTTTAGAGATACAGCGCGGAAACAGGCCCTTTGGCCCACTGAGTCCGCGCCGACCAGCGATCCCCGCACATTAACACCATCTGGACACACTCAGGATAATTTCACATTGATACCAAGTCAATGAATCTACAACCTGTATGTCTTTGGAGTGTGGGAGGAAACCAAAGATCTCAGAGAAAATCCACGCAGGTCATGGGGAGAATGTGCAAGCTCAGTAGAGCCAAGCAGCCCTAGTCGGAATCGAACCCAGGAACCACGGCTCTGGTGCTGTAAGACAGCAACTCTACCACAGTGCCACCGTGCCTTCCTAGCCGGCATTCAAGGCAGTGGTAATATTTGGATAATATTCTGAAGACAGCTGATATCACAGGTGACTATGTGTAGGAAAAAGACCTGCAGGTACTGGCTTAAATCGAAGGTAGACACAAAATGCTGGAGTAACTCAGAGGGTCAGACAGCATTTCGGGAGAGAAGGAATGGGTGACATTTTGGGTCGACACCCCTCTTCGGAAGAATGCATTGAATGCATTTATACCTCTTCTGACGAAGGGTTTCGACCCAAAACGACACCATTCCCTCTCTCCAGAGATGCTGCCTGTCCTGCTGAGTTACTCCAGCATTTTGTGTCTATCTTCAGTAATAAGAGGAATGGTAGGTTTTTATAGTCAGGGGGTGGTGTTTGCTGTAATGACTGACTAAGCTCAGCCAACGCACAATTCTGGACAATATTAAGCACGCAGGAATTTACATCATGGAGTTCAGGTGCTAATGAAAATCATCCATTCATTCATTCAATCATTCATTCATTCATTCATAGTGGAAGTCAGAAAGAATAGGTATAATGAGTTAGGATCAGCTGAAGGTTATAAAATAGTGGATAGCAGCAGGATTATGAAATCAGAAGGTGATAAATACAGGATATTGTAGCTTGACGAATAACAGTGGTACAGCTCACAGCTCCAAGGATGGGGTTTTTACATGTACAACATCATCAGAGGAATAGATCGGGTAACCACACAGTCTTTTGCCCAGAGCAGGGGAATCGGGAACTAAGAAGTCATATGTTTAAGGTGGGTGGGGGGGGGGGGGGGGGGGGGGGGGAGATTTAATAAGAATCTGAGGGGTAACTTTTTAACACAAAGGTTGGTGGGTGTATGGAACAAGCTGCTTGAGGAGGTGGTTGAGGCAGCTATCACAACATTTAAGAAACATTCAGATAGGATCGGTTTAGAGGAATATGGGCCAATATCAGGCAGATGGGCCTGGTGTAGATGGGGCATGTTGGTTGGCGTGGGCAAGTTGGGCCGATGGGCCTCTTTCCAAGCCGTATGACTCTGTGATGCTATAACCCTGACTCTGAGCGTTGTGAGGAGCTTGCACAAATTGCCGGTTCTCTCTCCTTGGCCCTGCAGGTTTTCTGTGGGTGGTCTGGTTTCATTCCAAGTTACAAAAAATGTGCTGTCAGGTTAATTGGTAGTTCGATTACTTGTAAAGTACCCCCCCCCCCCCCCACCAGTGTAAGTTCATGGCAACAAACTAAACATCTAAATCATGATGTAGTGTATCTAGACTTTCAGAAAACTCAACGCATCCTTCCTCAGATATGGGGCCCAAATGTGCTCACAGTACTCCAAATGCAGCCTTATAGAACCTCAGCATCACATCCCTGTTTTTGTATTCCAGTCCTCTTGATATAAATGGGAGCATCGAATCTGCCTTCCTTACTACCGTGTTTCGGGACCGTAAAGGCAGAATAACAACCGTCTTCCTCTCATGAGATTTTGAGCAGCCCTTAATTTAAATGATAACGATGCCTGCTTAGTCTGTCGTCAGAAAACAATAAACAGCCCGTTGGTAATATTTTTGGTGTCAGCACTGTGTAAACAGAAGTTGCCCCGCAATTACACTGCTTGGCTTCCTTCATTTTCGCTGGCATCCAACATAATCAGGGCGGACGCCATTGTAGCCGCAAAAACAATGCGTTTCCTTCAAGCTTTCCTGCTGAATAATTACTTCCCGTGCTTATCTGCTCTCTGTTTCCCGTGGCTTATTCCCATACGTTTCTGATGCATGGGAGGAGTGTTAAAAACCCCCAGTGACACAAGAACCAGCCACACTTTCCGCCTTAATTGCCTCACATTGTGGTGGCCTCCGATTCCCTCGAAATAGCAAAAACTAAAAGAGCGCAATACATCATTTCCCAGCACAACATGCCATTTCCTCTTCCTCCTTTGAGGAAGACGAGGACATGGATTAACAAGGGTGTCACCAGGACTGGACAATTTCAGCCACGAGCAAAGGCTGTTTTCTTTGGAAGAGGGGAGCCGGTGGTGGTGGTGGGGGTGGTGGTGGGGTGGGGGATGGGGGGGGGAGATTTAACTGAGGTCCAATAAATTTACGAGCGGCCTGCAGAGAACCGGAAAGGAAGGATCTAATTCCTGGAGCAGGATAGTCAAAGACACGATGGACTAAATTGAAAGTAATCAGTGAAAGGATTAAGGTGGAAGAATGACATATTTTGCACACTTTTCAAAAAGTCCCATTGCACTTTACGCACAAATTATTTTCTCCCGGCTCACATTTCTCTTGTCACGGGGAAGAGGCCGTTCGGTCCATTGAGGATATGCTGGCTCTCGGAGCAATCCCATCAGTCCCAATCCTCCACATATTTCCCTGTAACCTCTTCTCTCCCACAGGCCCACCAACTATGTTCTGACACTCCTACCACCCACCCTGACTAGACTAATTTACAGTAGACTGTTAACCTACTAACCAGCACGTCCTGGGGAGAGAATAGAAACCATTTCATGGGGACGCGTCGCAGCTTAGTTTGGGAACAGCTCCATCCAAGACCGCCAGAAAATGCAGCAAATTGTGGACGTAGCCCGGACCATCACACAAACCAACCTCCCTTCCATTGACTCCATTTATACATCACGCTGCCTTGGCAAGGCCAGCAGCATAATCAAGGACGAGTCACAGCCTGGCCGCTCCCACTTCTCCCCTCTCCCATCAGGCCAAAAGTTATAGAAGTGCGAAAACGCACACCTTCAGATTCAGGGACAGTTTCTTCCCGGCTGTTATCAGGCAACTGAATCATCCTATCCACAACCAGTGCTGAACTACTATCTGCCTCATTGGTGACCCTCGGACCATCTTTGAGCGGACTTTACTGGCTTTACCTTGCGCTGAACGCTGTTCCCTTGTCATGTACCTATACACTGTAAAAGGCTCGATTGTAATCGTGTGTTGTCTTTCCCCTGACTGGTTGGCACGCAACAAAAGCTTTTCACTGTACCTCCTTATACGTGACAATAAACGAAACTGAACTGACCTAACTGGGCGAGCGTGCTAACTCCATGCGAGCTGCACTGGAGGTCAGCTTGGTTGCTTGGGCAGCACATTGGGCCAGCTAGTAGAGCCATTGTCTCACGGTGCAGAGAGACAAGTTTAATGCTGACCTTGGGTGCTGTCTGTGGAGCTCAAACATTCTCCCTGTGGCTCCATGTATTCCCCCCCCCCCCCCCCCTTGCGGCAAGAGGGGTTGAAAGCTCAATTATCATATCATATCATATCATATATCATATCATATCATATATATACAGCCGGAAACAGGCCTTTTTCGGCCCACCGAGTCCGCGCCGCCCAGCGATCCCCGCACACTAACACTATCCTACACCCACTAGGGACAATTTTTACATTTACCCAGCCAATTAACCTACATACCTGTACGTCTTTGGAGTGTGGGAGGAAACCGAAGATCTCGGAGAAAACCCACGCAGGTCACGGGGAGAACGTACAAACTCCTTACAGTGCAGCACCCGTAGTCAGGATCGAACCTGAGTCTCCGGCGCTGCATTCGCTGTAAAGCAGCAACTCTACCGCTGCGCCACCGTGCCGCCCTAAATCACCCCTCATGTGAATAAAAATCCATCTAGGTTCTTGATTAGTACAGGTGTCAGAGGTTATGGGGAGAAGGCAGGTTGAATGGGGTTAGGAGGGAGAAATGATAGATCAGCCATGATTGAATGGCAGAGTAGACCAAATGGGCCGAATGGCCCAATTCTACTCCTATTCCTTGTGATCTTAGATTTATAATCTAATAATTTAATTATTTTTACTATCATTTTTAAAGAGCAAGATAAAAATAATTGTTTCAAAACAAGTCAAGAGTCAAGTGTGTTTTATCGCCATTTGTCCCAGACAGAACGATGAAATTCCCGTGAATGATTGCGATGTTTGCGAAACCCGTTGCCTGGACAACCTTATCTCTCATCGAACCAGTGAGATCGAATCCCTCATCGAATCCTGCGTTCAGAAATTGTATTTAACACGCGATTAGTGTAAGTGGGTAGACACAAAATGCTGGGGTAACTCAGCGAGACAGGCAGCGTCTCCAGAGATGCCGCCCGTCCCGCTGAGTTACCCCAGCATTTTGTGCCTACCTTCCATTTAATCCAGCATCTGCAGTTTTTTGTCCGACACAATTTGTCCGCTCCATTGCAAAGTCTCCTCAGGGCGCGCCTACTTTGGAGAAGTTCTCCTCCTCTCTCCGACGAGAGTTCTGCAACACCCTCTCACTCTGCCCCCGCTCTGTGATTCCTTCCTCCCGCTCTCCGACACTGCGACCACGTTGTAACGCAGACTCGCTACCACAGCCACCTGTGTTTTCTCGGTGCTTGCCTGCGCCTCCACCTTCTACCTCGTGGATCCCAGCTCTGGTTCCAGACCTCCCAGTTCGGACCCAACCCGGACTACAGGCTCCGTCAGTCGACCTGCCGCTTCTCGCTACAGTTCTCATTCCGCGCCCTGCGTTCCACAATGGCCGCCATGCGCCGGCACCAGCAGGCCCTTGCTCCGACCCTCCCGCAGCTCCAGGTCTCAGTCACCCACACCTGCAACGGACCCCAACTGCATAAAAGACTACTTTGCCTACTTTGGAGAAGTTCTCCTCCTCTCTCCAGAGATGCAGCCTGTCCTGCTGAGTTACTCCAGTATTTTGAGTCTACCTTCGATTTAAACCAGCATCTGTAGTTCATCCCTACACATTGCATAAGTGGGTGATTGACGGCTGGCGTGGACCCAGTGGACTATGGGGACAGTTTCCATAAAGTATCTCCCTATGACTCTTATAGAGTCTTTTTTTTTTACAAACAGAGATTACACATACTTTTAAACAAGCCCAAATTAATCCTTTATTCTCTGGTTCCAATTGTTCGTAGGTTATTTATTTCCAGGATTTATAGATTTCCTTTTACATTTTTGGCAGTACACTTGGGGAATCAGGTTTACATTTCCAATTGTGGAATTACCCGCATTGTTGCATCAAATTTCACTTCGGGAGACAATGTCATATCGGCACGGTGGCGCAGCGCTGGAGTTGCTGCCTTACAGCGAATGCAGCGCCGGAGACTCAGGTTCGATCCTGACTACGGGCGCTGTACTGTACAGAGTTTGTACGTTCTCCCCGTGACCTGCGTGGGTTTTCTCCGAGATCTTCGGTTTCCTCCAACACTCCAAATGCATACAGGTTTGTAGGTTAATTGGATTTGTAAATGTAAAAATTGTCCCCAGTGGGTGTAGGATAGTGTTAATGTGCGGGGATCGCTGGGCGGCGCGGACCCGGTGGGCCGAAGGGCCCGTTTCTGCGCTGTATCTCTAAATCTAAATCTAACTTACCTACACACACACACACACACACACACACACACACACACACACACACACACACACACACACACACACACACACACACACACACACACACACACACACTCCAGTGCTTAACTGAAGAAGTGCTGCTGTGTGATTCTTCCGTCAGTCTTCAGATAAAACCCTTAAGCCCATCGGCTTGTTCTAGTTTGCCAGAGGCTCGATAAGAGATAAAGTTATCCCAGTGTCCGTGCAACTAGTTTTTCAAACATCTTACTTATCCACGAGAGTTTCAATAGACAATAGACAATAGGTGCAGGAGGAGGCCATTCGGCCCTTCGAGCCAGCACCACCATTCAATGTGATCATGGCTGATCATTCTCAATCAGTACCCCGTTCCTGCCTTCTCCCCATACCCCCTGACTCCGCTATCCTTAAGAGCTCTATCCAGCTCTCCCTTGAATGCACTCGGAGAAAACCCATTCGGTCACAGGGAGAACGTGCAAATTCCGTACAGATGCCACCCGTAGTTGGGATCAAGCCCGGGGCTCTGGTGCTGTAAGGCAGCAACTTTACCGTTGCACCACTATGCCACCCGGTTCCTGTGCTGTACTATGTTCTCATCCCAGCTGTTTCTGTGATACGGGATTCCACACTCTTACCCTTCCGTGAGTGAAGAAGTTCTTCTTTCATCTCTGCTCAGCCTATTGCTGACTATTTTAGTCTTGGGGAAATTCTGCTTTCAACACGGTCATCCTCACCAAGCTCATCACCAAACTCCACCAGCTAGGCCTCACCCTCGTCGTTATGTGACTGGATCCTGGACTTCCTGCTGGAGAGACCGCAGGCAGTGAGAATGGGCCCGCACCTGTCCTCCACTATCACCCTGAGTACCGGCAAACCACAGGGCTGTGTTCTGAGCCCCATGCTCTACTCCATCTTCACACACGACTGTGTTCCTGCATTCGACACCATCACCATCGTCAAGTTTGCAGATGACACAACGGTGATCGGGCTTATCACCAACGGTGATGAAACAAAATACAGAGCGGAGGTGCAGAACCTGGCGGACTGGTGCTCTGATAACAACCTGTCCCTAAACATCTCCAAGACCAAGGAGCTGATCATCAACTTCTGTAGGTCACATAATGGGGAATACGCTCCGAGCTTTATCAACAGGGACAGTGTGGAGAGAGTGTCCAGCTTCAAGTTTCTGGGCACTCACATTTCGGAGGACCTCACATGGTCCACTAACACTGCTGCGCTGGTCAAGAAGGCACAACAACGACTGTTCTACCTAAGAACACTGAAAAAGTCTGGTCTACCCCAACAGCTGCTGACGACCTTCTACCGCTGCACCATAGAGAGCATCCTAACACATGGCACCCCTGTGTGGTACCTCAGCTGCACGGAGGCAGAGAGGAAAGCTCTTCAGCGGGTAGTCCATAGAGCTCAGAAGATTATCGGAACACAGCTACCAGCCTTGGAGGGCATCTACAACACACGATGCCTCAGAAAAGCCACCAGCATCCACAAAGACTCTTCACACCCCTGCAACAGTCTGTTCGAACTTCTACCATCGGGCAGACGATACAAGGCCTTCTACGCCCGCACCTCCAGACTCAGGAACAGCTTCATCCCCAGGGCCATAGCTGCTATGAACTGGTCCTGCTGAGCCGGATGGTCACATCGCACAGTGAACCGGCACAGACCTATTTGCACTTTATTCTGTTATAAAACTGTCTCTAATTTTGTTTCACTGGGTTGTCTAAATGTATGCTGATTAGCTAATTAATTTATTGCATTGTATGGGAGGCGCATTCCCAATCTCGTTGTACCCCTTTACAATGACAATAAAGATATATTGTATTGTATTGTACAAGCCGAAAATATTGTCCAGAAATTTGTCATTAGTGGGTAATATTAAACACACCATATTAGCGTGTTGGACTCTGCCTCTGATATTCACTCCAAATGAATCAATGGAAATTAATTTTGGAGGCAGTATGCAATCGGTTGATACCATTATATTGCTTCAGGGGATAACGTTCTACATAATCTTCTGTGCTTATGTTAGAGTCATAGTCATAGAGTCATACAGTGATACAGTGTGGAAACAGGCCCTTCAGCCCAACTTGCCCACACCAGCCAACATGTCCCAGCTACACTAGTTCCACCTGCCTGCGTTTGGTCCATATCCCTCCAAACCTGTCCTATCCATGTACCTGTCTAACTGTTTCTTAAACATTGGGATAGTCCCAGCCTCAACAACCTCCTCTGGCAGCTTGTTCCATGCACCCACCACCCTCAACTCAACGAATCAGGCAGCACCAAAGATACTAGAGGAACAAGATGGATCACTCTGCTGAAATCGCGTGTACTGAAGTGTCGTACGCAAAGGAGCGTAACGTCCGCCATTTTAGTGGGCAAAACCCGCCGTTCGCTATGGCTCTCGCAGTGTAATCAGTGTTGAGGGGGAACAGTATGTGTGATGATACCACTAAAATTCAGAATATATCTCATCTGTCAATTCACAGATTATTGTTATTTTTCTTTTTAAATGTTTCTGCAAGTTTCTGCCTACCAAAATGGCGCCGTGACGTACCATGGTTTTTAGGGTGGAGTGGTCCATCTTGCTCCTCTAGTATCTTTGGGCAGCACCTCTGGAGAGAAAGGGTGGGTGACGTTTCATGTCGGGACCCATCTTCAGACTTCTTCCGCCATTGTAAATTCTGAATGTCTTGTCTTAAAACAAGACATTTGGTTCACCAAGTCCATGCCACAACTGAAGATGTGTCTGAAGATCACCTAGTGGTCATCCCCAAGGACAACACCAGTCAATTGTAGTGGGGATTGTAACATCCAGTCCTCCTATTCAATCTGGGCAATAATCCCCCCCCCCCCCCCCCCCCCTCCTTATATCCTTGCAACCTATTCTCTCTCACATGTACCCATCAATATCACTTTGATTCTTTTTTGCCATTGACCTAAACTCAGAGATACTGTCATTTACAGTAGCCAAATAACTTGCCACAATGCCTTTGGGAATTGGGAGCAGCAGAAGGGAAATCACAGAGAGGGACAGTACAAACTATGCATCTGTGATCAAAGCTGCAGTGCCATTTTAACCGAGATATTTGTTCACACAGGGGACAAAGTGGACCGTGAAGAGAAGATACCAATTTGAACGCACAAAAAAGCCGCAGTAACTCAGCGGGACAGGCAGCATCTCTGGAGAGAAGGAACGGGTGACGTTTCGGGTCGAGTCCCTTCTTCAGATGTCTCTCGACCCGACCTCTCTCCAGAGATGCTGCCTGTCCCGCTGAGTTACTCCAGCTTCGTGCGTCTATCTTCGGTTTAAACCAGCATCTGCAGTTCCTTCCCACACATATTAACTTGTATCTCTGGCAAATAAATGAATGGAAATAAAAATTACCATCCATTGAAGATTTTAGTTTAGAGAGATACAACGCCTGAACAGTTAAGTCAGAGGGTGGTGAATCTGTGGATTTTTTTGCCACAGAAGGCTGTGGAGGCCAAGTCTGTGCATATTTTTAAGGCAGAGATAGATAGATTCTTGATTAGTACAGGTGTCAGAGGTTGTGGGGAGAAGGCAGGAGAATGGGGTTAGGAGGGAAAGGTAGATCATCCGTGATTAAATGATTAAATTAGACTTGATGGGCCGAATGGCCTAAGTCTACTCTTATCACTTATGACATGACCTTATGAACAGGCCCTTCGGCCCACCGAGTCTACACCGACCAGCGATCCTGCACATTAACACTATCCTACACTCTCTGGGAACAATTTTACATTTGTAACCAAGCCGATTAACCTACAAACCTGTACGTCTTTGGACTGTGTGAGGAAACCGAAGATCTTGGAGAAAACCCAGGCAGGTCACGGGGAAAACATGAAAACTCCGTACAGACAGCACCAGTAGTCGGGATTGAACCCGGGTCTCTGGTTCTGCAAGCGCTGTAAGACAGCAATTCTACCGCTGCGCCACCGTGCCGCCCGGATCTGCCAGAACCTTTCTTTCCCCGGTGTACGATGGTCAGGAAAAGAGTGTCGGGTAACGAATGGACAGCCAAACCTCTGCTTCCTGTCTACTACCACCAAGAGGGAATGTTTTTTTCCTCCCTAGGCTTCCTTACCCTCTGTTGATTCACGGTTTGCAATGATGTGACTGAGGCTTGCTTCTTGATGGAGTCAATCAATTTGCGTTTGGGCCGCAATTTTGTTTTCAAGCCTGCTTCACATTTGAACATTTCCGTGGAGATTCTTGAACTCGGTTTTAACCAGAGTGATGAGAGATCTCCACTGGAAAGTGCTGACAGTGCATATTGCCCCAGGAGCAACAATTACCTGAAAGAAATTTGGACACCTCCCTTGGCAATCAAAGAACATTGTCTGTAATTACTCTCCTGTCAACGCTCATGTGCTTTCACCAGCATCAATTTGTCACCCTTTAACCACGGCACACCCTTCAGTTACGATGTTTCACCTTAATTGGCAACGTGTCCATTGAGCTAACGTGGTCGTCCGATTAAACATGTTGGGTTTCTAATACTGTGTGTCAGAATGTAATCCATGTGGAAAAACGAATCAGTCAAGGATAGGCTCGGGTTACTTCTCTGGAATGTCATCTCCACAGTATCCTTCAGTGTGCGGAGAAGCCGGGAGCAGATTGCCTCTTGATTACGTCGTCAATTGGTTTATAATTTCTTTTGCAAAAGGGGGCTTTCTGCTGCCCGCTTCCTTTCAAACACCCAGCTGCGTTTTATGCGCTGATTTTTCTTCTTTGATGGTTGCAATTGAGATAAGCGTCAAATTTGAATTGAATGCAATTGGAAGTCCAGTTTGATTTTTGTTTTCTAATAATGGTGGTCGGCAGCCTTTTATCGCTGAGTCCCAAGATTAAAATCGCCCGCAGTCTCAAGAACGGGGAAGTTCTCCACTCATTGAACGGCGGAAGGAATTGCAATTTACTTTTACTTATTAACAATTGACCATGTGTATCGTATTTTGATTGTTAAAAGGCGTGGCAGTTTCTGTGATTAAATGGCCTTTATTTACGACCTTGCGTTTGTCAATGGTTCAGGCACAAAATTATTTTCTAATTTCCTTGAAGTTCAGTGAGTTCCGTAAGTACTAACATGGAATTGGTATTGGTATCGGTTTGGTATCGTCACGTGTATCGAGATAGAGTGAAATATTTTGTTTGCGTGCTATCTAGTCAAATCAATGAGTCTGAAGAAGGGTCTCGGCCTGAAACGTCACCCATTCCTTCTCTCCAGAGATGCTGCCTTGTCCCGCTGAGTTACTCCAGCATTTTGCGTCTATCTTTATTCAAATCACATGGTGCACCTGTACAATCAAGCCATACAGCATCTCAGCGGCGGAGGGGAAGAGACTCGACAAGCTGGTCAGGAAGGCCAGCTCTGCCCTGGGTTGCCCCCTCGACTCAGTGCAGGTGGTGGGAGGGAGTAGGATGATGGCAAAGTTAACATCGCTGCTGGACAACGACTCCCACCCCATGCAGGACACTGTCACTGCACTGAGTAGCTCCATCAGTGACAGACTCCTTCACCCCAAGTGTGTGAAGGAGAGATATAGGAGGTCCTTCCTTCCCGCTGCTGTGAGACAGCACAACCAGCACTGCTCCCAGCAGACTAGTCAACAGTAGCAATAACAGTTAAGGAATACTCAGAAAACTGATGACAATTTATCCTTTGCTGCTGTAAATTTCCCAGGTGTGGGACGAATAAAGGAATATATTATTATTATTATTACACAGTGCATCAGTTAGTG
This sequence comes from Rhinoraja longicauda, assembly GCF_053455715.1. NCBI lineage: Eukaryota > Metazoa > Chordata > Chondrichthyes > Rajiformes > Arhynchobatidae > Rhinoraja > Rhinoraja longicauda. Next base: position 104,358,790 of record NC_135954.1, on the reverse strand, counting down.
CAAAGAGAAAAATACCAGTGTGCAGAATACAGTGTTACTGCATTTGTGGAGAAAGCACACATAAAAAAGTGCAAGAGCTGCAATGAGGTATTTGGAAGATCGGGTCTCCACCCTTATCTTATGAAAGGTCCATTCAATAGTCTGATCATAGTGTCATGTTCTGAGCTCATGAAAGGTGCTTTTGAAATAAAAGCTGTATTTTAAGAAGACAATAGGGTCTATTGGTGATAATTGGTGGAGGCAGACCATTGTAGGAATGCCCATAATAGAAATAATGGATCTCATATTTCGCTTGGGCAGCTTACAACCCTGCGATATGCATATTGATTTCTCTAATTTCAAGTAACCCTTGCATCCCATCTCTCTCTGTCCCTCCCCCACCCAAGTCGATGTACTAGTTTCAAAGTTATCTTGTTTGAGTCTCATTGTCAGTAATTCATTTTCACCTAGTCCACAGATTGCAATGGCCGGTTCCCTTTATCACCATAACTTTTTTTGCATGTCTTTCATTCATTTGTTCTATATCTCTCTGTATCCTTATTGTTTTGATGTGTTTATGCTTTATTCTTAATTGTTAACTATGTCTGTGTTGCCATTTGTGAGCAGAGCATCAAGGCACATTCCTTGTATATGCACATACTTGGCCAATAAACTTATTCATTCATTCATTCATTGTTCTGTCTTCATTAACCATGAGTAAGGCACTGGGAAATTGGAGCATGGTTAATCGTGTGCCTTCATTTAAAAAGAGCTGCGAGGACAAGCCAAGGATCTACAGGCCAGTGGATAAAATAGTTGAAGTAGGTTCTGCAAGGCAGGAACTAATTGCATTTCGAAAGGCAAGGACTGAGTGGGGAATCAGCACGGATGGCTTTGTGCATGGGGAATTTATGTCTCACGCATTTGAGATTTTTGAAGAGGAGACCAAGAGCAGACGATACAAAGATTGTTGGCGTTGTGGATCGTGAAGAAACTTTTAGAAGATTGAGGGGGGATCTTATAGAAACTTACAAAATTCTTAAGGGGTTGGACAGGCTAGATGCAGGAAGATTGTTCCTGATGTTGGGGAAGTCCAGAACAAGGGGTCACAGTTTAAGGATAAGGGGGAAGTCTTTTAGGACCGAGATGAGAAAGTCTTTTTTCACACGGAGAGTGGTGAATCTGTGGAATTCTCTGCCACAGAGGGTAGTTGAGGCCAGTTCATTGGCTATATTTAAGAGGGAGTTAGATGTGGCCCTTGTGGCTAAAGGGATCAGGGGGTATGGAGAGAAGGCAGGTACGGGATACTGAGTTGGATGATCAGCCATGATCATATTGAATGGTGGTGCAGGCTCGAAGGGCCGAATGGCCTTCTCCTGCACCTATTTTCTATGTTTCTATGTTTCTATGACACATGTATGGGCATGCAGTGGCAGATGGAGGCTAATCCAGACAAGTGCGAGGTGTTGCACTTTGGGAGGTCAAATGTAAGTCCAGACATGTAAAGCGAGACGTGCCCGTGCTCACGCTTGCCCACGAGTACAACGTGTACTCAATAAATGGAATATAGTGCTTAAATCTAAATAATGCTGATATTCAAAATCCAGAGTGAAAGCACAATGCTGGAAATATCAACACATTTCTACAACATATGCGGACGCAGAAAATATTATTTGGTGGCCTTTCATCAGGACATGAGAACAATCAGATGAAAACCAAGGTCAATATCTGAGAGCAGAGTTCCATCTGGTGGAGTTGGCTGTGGTCATTCCTCTCAATGCTGAGGTGGTGCATTGCATTGGTGAAATGGTGTTAGTTATTCCTGTTGGAGACTTCTGCTCGCGATGCTGCTGCCATGGCTGGTGTAGGTGTTGAGGTTTAGCCTTGGAGATTTTCTGTTTCATCAGATACAGGGTGGGTTGAAGCTGGATTCAGACGTGCCCAATTAGTTCAACCATCTTGCTCTCAATGTTATGCCCTTGTGCCATCTAGCTTTGTCATCTAGCATTAGTTTAGATTCACGTTTCAGTAAGTGGATCCTGTTCGTGCGCTGTTTGCCCTCTCTCTGCCTGAACCACTCCTCTGCCTGTTCCATCTTCGCCTCCATATTCATCGCCTGCTCCACAGTTTGCTGCTTTGACTCCAGGGACGTTGATTCTGTCTGCCTCGCCTGTGGAATCACCTGCCCTCCCCCCGGATAAGAAGAATGGAGATGGTCTCTATCGTACACATGCTGGTCGTGTTTGCCGGCCGGTTGTGAAGTACGTCCTTGTATGCAAAAGTTTTGCAGTTTATTAATAAGGCGCACAACAGAATTAGATCAGATAATTCAGCTTTAACAATGGTGAAGCTCCTGCTGAACAGCAGCGTTTTGTGTCATCGAGGCGCTTTCCTATTCATGAGAAGCAAGTAAAAGTTATGCCCAAAGGGCAACATTGACAAATCCTCTAAAGGCACTCTTTTTGTGTTTTCTTCAATCGTTATCAGAAATAATCGTGAACACGTAAATGTAATAAAAAGATGCAATCTCCAATGGAAGGTGTGAAGCGCTCTGCATTACTTTGGCTAATCCAATGGTTATATGGCTATGTACAGAAGGAATTGCAAATGCTGCTTTAATATCGAAGGTAGACACAAAAAGCTGGAGTAACTCAGTGGGTCAGGCAGCATCTCTGGAGAAAAGGAATAGGTGATGCTGAAGAACAGTCTCGATCCGAAACGTCACCTATTCCAACCTTGCAAGAGTTTAAACATAGAAACATAGAAAATAGGTGCAGGAGGAGGCCATTCGGCCCTTCGAGCCAGCACCGCCATTCATTGTGATCATGGCTGATCGTCCTCAATCAATAACCCGTGCCTCCCTTCTTCCCATATCCCTTGAATCCACTGGCCCCTAGAGCTCTATCTAACTCTCTCTTAAATCCATCTAGTGATTTGGCTTCCACTGCCCTCTGTGGCAGAGAATTCCACAAATTCACAAATCTCTGGGTGAAAAAGTTTCTTCTCACCTCAGTTTTAAATGGCCTCCCCTTTATTCTAAGACTGTGGCCCCTGGTTCTGGACTCGCCCAACATTGGGAACAGTTTCTACACAATGATCTGCCTCTTTCATTCTATCAATAGATACAGGCTGCACGGTGGCACAGCGGTAGAGTTGCTGCCTTACAGCGCCAGAGACCCGGGTTCGATCCTGACTACGGGTGCTGTCTCTATGTAGTTTGTACGTTCCCCCCACGACCACATTGACATTTTCCCGGGGTGCTCCAATTTCCTCCCACATTCCAAAGACATACGGGTTTGTCGGCTTTGGATGTAAATTGTCCTTCTCGCGTGTAGGATAGTGCTGGAGTACAAGGATTGGGTTGGCCCAGACTCGATGGGCCGAAGGACCAGTTCCCACGCTGTATCGCTAAACTAAACTAAACTAAAATAGTGTTGAGAATTGCAAACAAAAATTATATGTCCTCGCCATTTCCTGCTTTAGTGCAAACATCAGAATATCTGTTTATAATAATTATATTCTTGTCTGGTGTCAACGTTGTGAATTGATGCTTTGTGCCGACAAAAGACATTGTTGAAGGTGTCCAAACTGGCATAAAGTATCCATTCCATGTTTTGACCAATTTCACAATTATCCTTTGGCTTAACGTTCATATTTATATAGCTAGTAATGCTGATGTCCATTTTGTGCCTTTAGTGTATGCACAAGTGTTTGCAAGAGAAAGGTATTCAAACTTTCAGGCTCTCTGTCCAAACACACTTTTCACAAAACAAACGGAAAGCTGGTCAGTCAAGCACAAAGCCACTTCAGGCAGGCAGCGACAAAGTATTAAATGAACAAAAAAGTCACTTAATCAACGACCTGCTTCCACCTCCACCACCCTTCCTTCATATCTGGAGTTCCCTTTTTTGTTTAGTTTAGTTGCGTTCAGAGATACAGCACAAGAACAGGCCCTTTGGCCCACAGAGTCCACGATCCCCACACATTAACACAAGCCTATAGACAATAGACAATAGGCAATAGGTGCAGGTGGAGGCCATTCGGCCCTTCGAGCCAGCACCGCCATTCAATGTGATCATGGCTGATCATTCTCAATCAGTACCCCGTTCCTGCCTTCTCCCCATACCCCCTGACTCCGCTATCCTTAAGAGCTCTATCTAGCTCTCTCTTGAATGCATTCAGAGAATTGGCCTCCACTGCCTTCTGAGGCAGAGAATTCCACAGATTCACAACTCTCTGACTGAAAAAGTTTTTCCTCATCTCCGTTCTAAATGGCCTACCATTTGTGTGTAAATCAAGCCTACACACACTAGGGATGATTTACACTTACACCAAGCCAACTAACCTACAAACCTGTACGTCTTTGGAGTGTGGGCGGAAACCAAAGGGCTCGGAGAAAACCCACGCAAGTCACAGGGAGAACGTACAAACTCCGTACAGACAGCACCCGTAGTCGGGATCGAACCCGGGTCTCCGGAGCTGCAAACGCTGTAAGGCAGCAACTCTACCGCTGTGCCACCGTGCCACCATCGCCTTTCCATGCCTCAGCTCTTCTCATTGTTCTTCAATTGTATTCCACAATAAATTTCACCTAAACTTCAGTGATTTCCAAATGAAGTTCTGTCCCAAAATTCGAAGCCAGTCACATTTCTGTAACAAAAACATTCAAGACATTGATGGTGTAATTAGTTGCTCGGGCTGGGATTTCTCTGCAGAGCAGAGCTATTAAAACCTCAGGTCAATGGGAGTGAATTTCCCAAGCAAAGTTGCCAAACAGATTTGCACTGTGAATAATGAGTTTGCCCGAAGATCTGACATTGAACTTGTACCATCAATGTAAGAGAGCTTCACCCTTGGAAATACCCGATCAAATCTCCAGAATGGCATGCTGTGATAAGTCCAGAATTTATTGCTAATGAGTTCCACTTCAGAAAGAGATTTAGATTTAGATTTTTGTTAGATTTAGAGATACCGCGCGGAAACAGGCCCTTTGGCCCACCGAGTCCGCGCCGTCCAGCGATCCCCACACATTAACACTATCCTACACACACTGGGGACAATTTTTAAAAAACATTTTACCCAGTCAATTAACTTACATACCTGTATGTCTTTGGAGTGTGGGAGGAAACCCGAAGATATCGGAGAAAACCCACGCAGGTCACGGGGAGCACGTACAAACTCTGTACAGACGGCGCCCGTAGTCAGGATCGAACCTGAGTCTCCGGCGCTGCATTCGCTGTAAGGCAGCAACTTACCGCTGTGCCACCGTGCCACCCATATGACTTTCATAAGAAGGGTCTCGACCCGAAACGTCACCCATTCCTTCGCTCTAGAGATGCTGCCTGTCCCGCTGAGTTACTCCCCCCTTTTGTGTCTATCTTTGACTTTCATAAGCGTTGATTGTTTCCGTAAGTTCTAAGATTGCAATGGGTAACAAGACTGGACCTTTGGGTAAAATGCTAAATTGAAGGAAGGCTAATCAGAACAGCGTTAGGCAGGAGCTGGAGGGAGTAGATTGGGAGCAGCAGTAACTGGGGCAGGTCTACATCTGGCTTATGGGATTTGTGTGGAGGCCAGATGGTCAGAATACAGGACCGATATGTTCCTGTGAGAGGGAAAGGTTCAGGATCCTGGGATGTTGAAAAAATTGTCAATAAGAGCAAGGAAGCATTTATCAGGTTTAGGAAGCTGAAAATCAGACAGGGCCCTTGAGGAATACAAAGGAAGTCGGAATGGACATCACCAGGGGATCAAGAGAGCTAAAAAGGGCCACGTATGACCAAGGCAAGTAGGATTAAGGAAAATCCCGAGGCAATTAATGCACCCATTAAAAACAAGAGAGTCGCTAGAGAGAATGTAAAGCCACTCAAAGTAAAAGGGGTAAATTCTGCCTGGAGCTGGCGAAAGATGGCAAGGTACTAGACAAGTTCTTTCCATCAGTATTCACCAAAGAGAAGAATATGAAGGATAGTGAGATCACTCAACAAGGCTATCTTTGGGGTAGAGGACCTCAAGAGTACCGCCAGACTGCTGGCAGAATCTGTGGACTTAGTGTATCAAATATTTCCTAAGATAATGGAGTAAATGGAATTGGTGGTGACTAGTTTCTGTCATGATGGAAACTTCAGGAACGTCAGAACCATGCATGCCCATTGACAGCGAAATGCTTTTGCTGCATGCTAACCAGTCAGCAGAAAGACAATACATGATTACAATCGAGCCATACGCAGTGTACAGATGCACGATGATGGGAATAAGGCTTAGTGCAAGATAAAGCCAGTAATGTCTGAGCAAAGATAGTCCAAGTGTCACCAATGACCCTCTGCCACTTTCACTAAATGGACAATGTAGAAACATTCAGGGGAGCGATGATAGCAAACTTGCTGGATTTTTTGCATTTTACATTGTTGAAACTAGCGAGAAATTTGTGCAATTTGTAAAATAAAAAAACCTAATCATAATTATGTTGACACTGTGACATAATGGGTATACGTTGTATTAGTAATCAGGCAAAGAAATGCAAAACACAACCAGCATGATAGCAAAATCAAAGACATATCAAATGCAAGGGTGGTAACAAACTAAATATTTTTTACTCATTCTATCGGCTTTTATTAACAATTGCTATTGAAGTGAAAGAGTTTGGTATTCAAGATGGAATCCGATCGAAAGGCCCACCTGTTTATTGCCATGGTTTTACACATTTGCCAGGATCGGCTCTTTCTCAGGGTTTTCCCAATGTCAATTGTGTTTGGAACTTGTGCCATGTTTCCCATGTGGCAATGCTGCACTGTGCACCATCTGCAATTTGCACCACGACGACTCATTGAGCTTCTGTGAAAAAGCACCTCCTTAACTCAGGCTATTGAGCAGGGCAATGGCAATATATTTGGCAACGTATGGCGATATATGGCAACCACAGAGTGTGCAGTTCTGATCGGCCCATACCGGGTGGCACGGTGGCGCAGCGGTAGAGTTGCTGCCTTACAGCGAATGCAGCGCCGGAGACTCAGGTTCGATCCTGACTACGGGTGCTGTACTGTACGGAGTTTGTACGTTCTCCCCGTGACCTGCGTGGGTTTTCTCCGAGATCTTCGGTTTCCTCCCACACTCCAAAGACGTACAGGTTTGTAGGTTAATTGGCTTGGTAAATGTAAAAATTGTCCCTAGTGTGTGTAGGATAGTGTTAATATGCGGGGATCGCTGGGCGGCGCGGACCCGGTGGGCCGAAGGGCCTGTTTCTGCGCTGTATCTCTAAATCTAAAAAAATCTAAAATCTCAGGAAAGATGTGGTGGTGCTGGTAAGGGTGGTGTGGAGGTTTACTACTAGAATGCCTCCTGGATTAGAGGGTATTATCTAGGAGGAAGGTGATGTTGGAAGGAACTCCAGATGTTGGCTTACAGCGAAGATAGACAGAAAACGCCGGAGTAACTCAGCGGCACAGGCAGCATCTCTGGGGGGAAGGAATGGGTGACGTTTCAGGTCGAGACCCTTCTTCAGGCTGGGGGTCAGGCGAGAAGGAGACGTAGAGATATGGAAGGGCAAGTTGTGAAAACGAGAGATCAACGGGGCCGAGGATCAAGGACGAAGTATTTTCCATTCCTTCATTGTTGTCGGGTCTATTCTTGAAAAATCTACCAACAACACAATGGGACTACCCCCATCAGGCAATCAAAAATAGTTTAAACGATAGCTGGAATTATTGACCAGACGTCCAATTTCTGATCTTCCTTGGAGTCAGTCTGGGCACATTCATCCTTGAGTGTAACCTTACACCTACATGCCTATCAGGGTGCGTTGACCTCTAATCTTGGAAGGTAGACATTATACTTTGGTTCGGTACTCACCAAAGTGCCATCAAGTGATATTGATGAGACACCAGTGAATAATTATTCAGAGCATCTTTGATCTTCGGAGCCACAGGCAAAATTGCCCGGCACAGAAGAAAGCCACAGGTCATGAGGTACCCATTTGTCAGATTCATTAGGAAACCTGTAAGGTTTCAACTGCCTTCAGTAACTCTTGATAAACCTTTGCCGCGTCCACTTGACTGGCCACAAAACCAGTCAGATCAGATCAAACCTTTACCTTCAATTTGCATTTTACCTTCTACCTTTCTACGTAGTTTTGTACACATTAAAATAGATTGAGGAGAGCCAGTCAACATTTACACCTGGAATCTTGTGCAATATAAACTCTAAGATGGGCGGCACGGTGGCATAGCGGTAGGGTTGCTGCCTTACAAGGCCAGAGGCGCAGGTACCATCCTGACGACGGATGCTGGTCTGTCCAGAGTTTGTATGTTCTCTCTGTGACCTTGTGGGCTTTCCCCGGGTGCTCTGGTTTCCTCCCACACTCCAAAGATGTGCAGGTTTGTAGGTTAATTGGTTTTGGTACAGATTGTAAATTGTCCCCAGTGTGTGTAGGATAGTGCTTCTTCTTATAGACAATAGACAATAGACAATAGGTGCAGGAGGAGGCCATTCGGCCCTTCGAGCCAGCACCGCCATTCAATGTGATCATGGCTGATCATTCTCAATCAGTACCCCGTTCCTGCCTTCTCCCCATACCCCCTGACTATGCTATCCTTAAGAGCTCTATCTAGCTCTCTCTTGAATACATTCAGAGAATTGGCCTCCACTGCCTTCTGAGGCAGAGAATTCCACAGATTCATAACTCTCTGACTGAAAACGTTTTTCCTCATCTCCGTTCTAAATGGCCTACCCCTTATTCTTAAACTGTGGCCCCTTGTTCTGGACTCCCCCAACCTTGGGAACATAGTTCCTGCCTCTAACGTAGCCAACCCCTTAATAATCTTATACGTTTCGATAAGATCTCCTCTCATCCTTCTAAATTCCAGTGTATACAAGCCTAGTCGCTCCAGTCTTTCAACATATGACAGTCCCGCCATTCCGGGAATTAACTAGTAAACCTACGCTGCACGCCCTCAATAGCAAGAATATCCTTCCTCAAATTTGGAGACCAAAACTGCACACAGTACTCCAGGTGCAGTCTCATTAGGGGCCTCTACAACTGCAGAAGGACCTCTTTGCTCCTATACTCAACTCCCCTTGTTATGAAGGCCAACATTCCATTGGCTTTCTTCACTGCCTGCTGTACCTGCATGCTTCCTTTCAGTGACTGATGCACTAGGACACCCAGATCTCCTTGTACGTCCCTTTTTCCTAACTTGACACCATTCTTGCGTTTGAGGCAGCACAAGTTATGAAGCTGCTTCTGCTTCTGCTGTCTCTGTTTGTTGTCGTTCGCCTGACTGGGGTCAGTTGACAGGGCTCACCACGGGGAGGTCAACAACGTGAGCCCCAGGGTAGTGCTAGAATATGGGGGTCCACGCTGTGTCTCTAAACTCTAAACTCTAAAACTTACAGAAGGAAGAAATCATTTCACTTTTCTAATAATACCCTGTTATTAGCACTGTTAACAAATAAGTGTTAATGAGGTTTTAGCAAAAAAAACGAGATAACATATTTTGTGTTCCATATGTCTGTCAGATTTGAAACAGATGTACATATTCATGGACAATCTAGATAAGATCATGGGTGGATTTTTCAAAAGCCAGGTGATATTTAAAATATTGAGTAAAAGATATGAAGGAAAAAGGTTTATTTCTGCACAGACATTATTTATGATCTGAAATTCATTGCTTGTATGTATGGTGGAAACTGAATCAAACTGCGCCTTCAAAAGGGAATAGGTTCAAGGTTTCAAGGTCAGTTTATTGTCACATGTACCAGTTAAGGTACAGTGAAGTTTGAGTTACCAGACAGCCATACTAAGTAAAAAACAACAAGACACACAACCACATAAAAGTTAACATAAACATCCACCACAGTGGATTCCACATTCCTCGCTGTGATGGAAGGCAATAAAGTTCAAACTTCTTCCTTTTTGTTCTCCCGCAGTCGGGGCAGTCGAACCATCCGGATTCGGAGTGATCAAAGCCCCCGCAGCCAGCGGTCGAAACTCCCGCGTCGAGGTGGTTGAAACTCTCTCCGCGGCATGGAGCTCCCGAGTTGGCCTCTTCTCTTTTCTAGCCTTAGAGGGAGTACAGAGAAGGTTCACCAGATTGATCCCTGGGATGGCAGGACTTTCACATGAAGAAAGACTGGATAGACTGGGCTTGTACTCGCTGGAATTTAGAAGACTGAGGGGGGATCTTATTGAAACATATAAAATTCTTAAGGGGTTGGAGAGGCTAGATGCGGGAAGATTGTTCCCGATGGTGGGGGAGTCCAGAACCAGGGGTCACAGCTTAAGGATAAGGGGGAAGTCTTTTAGGACCGAGATGAGAAAACATTTCTTCACACAGAGAGTGGTGAGTCTGTGGAATTCTCTGCCAAAGAAGGTAGTTGAGGCCAGTTCATTGGCTATATTTAAGAGGGAGTTAGATGTGGCTCTTATGGCTAAAGGGATTAGGGGGTATGGAGAGAAGGCAGGTACAGGTTACTAAGCTGGATGATCAGCCATGATCATATTGAATGGCGGTGCAGGCTCGAAGGGCCGAATAGCCTACTCCTGCACCTATTTTCTATGTTTCTATGTTTCTCACCAGAGACCGCGGGCTTCACGACATTAAAGCCCACAGGCCCCGCGGTTGGAGCTTCGATCCCTGGCAAAGGGATTGCAGGCTCCGCGATGTTAACGTCCCGCAGACCCCCGCGGCTTGGAGCGCCAGGCCGGTCTCCAGGAAAGGCCACCAACTCCACGATGTTAGGCCGCAGTGGGGACGGAGATACGATACGGGAAAAAAATGCATCTCCGTCGCGGTAAGTGATTGAAAAAAAGTTTCCCCCAACTCCCCCCCCCAAACCCCCACCCCCCACATAAAACAAACCAAGGAACACTAAAACATACTTTTAACACACACTAAAGATAACAAAAAAGAAGAAAGAACAGACGAGGCAGCCACTGCTGGAAAGTGAATAATTTGTAAGGTCTCAGGGGAAGGGTCAGTTGGGTGTCACATGCAAGGAGTCAGGAGGCAGGATGGGTTGAATCGCCTGCTTCTTCACCAGAACAATTCTATGATTCTATTGAAAGTACACCACCCAAGTATACACCCAAGATATCACCCAAGATCTAAAGAAGTAGCAGAACTAGTCTGAAACTCTAAATGGGATATTACATTACATAAGTTCAAAAGTTCATAAATGATAGGAGCAGAATTAGGCCATTCGACCCTTAAAGTCTACTCCACCTTTCAATCACGGCTGATCTATCTCTCCCTCCGAACCCCATGCCTTCTCCCCACGACCTCTGACACCCGTACTAATCAAGAATCTATCTATCTCAGCCTTAAGTATATCCACTGACTTGGCCTCCACAGCCTAAAGAATTCCACAGATTCACCACCCTCTGACTAACAACACATTACATTCAATTAAAGTCAAAATTGCTAATGTGGCACTGGGAGGTTTAGAAACCATTTTCTTAACTTGATTTAAAGTTTATATTCCATAGAAACATAGAAACATAGAAAATAGGTGCAGGGGAGGCCATTCAGCCCTTCGAGCCAGCACCGCCATTCAAAATGATCTGAATAGTCAATAGTCAATAGTCACACTGCCACCCAGCTTTGTGTCATCTGTAAATTTGCCAGTGTTACTTTTAATTCCATCATCTAAATCATTAATATATATTGTAAATAGTTGCGGCCCCAGTTATAATGCAGCAGACTCATCAATTTGTGTTTGCAAGCAGATACTGGCAGTTATTTAACATGAACCTGGAGCTTGTCCACAAAAAACGTACAGCCGATCAACGAAGATAACTTGGCATCATATGGAAGCATAGAAAATAGGTGCAGGGGTAGGCCATTTGGCCCCTCGAGCCAGCACCGCCATTCAAAATGATCTGAATAGTCAATAGTCAATAGTCATTTATTTGTCACATACACATAAATGTGCAGTGAAATGAAAAATTACCCGCAGTTCAACAAGAAGACCAATAAGAATAATCAATAAAAATGCAATAACACATACAATCATAAACCAAGATGGAAGGCCAGAATGTCTTTTCTCTTCCTCTGCCGTCTTCTCCCGCGGTCAGGCTGTTGGAGTTGCCACATCGGGGCGGTCGGGGCTACCGACATTGACGCCCCCGCCGGGCGGAGAAAATCCTGCGGCCTATTTCAGGCCGTGCCGGACGGTGAAAGGTCCACGGCAGGCCGACCCAAGCCCCGCGATTCGGGGCGGGCGAAGATGCTGCCGCTGCCGGAGCTCCAGATGTCGGCCCCCACCCAGGGGCCTGCGGGCTTCCGACGTCCAGGCGGCCCGCGCCGGAGCCTCCGGAGACGAGTCGCAGCCGCTCCCGCAGCATCCGAAGGCAGCCAGTGCCCAGAGCCCGGGTGGTCCCAGCCGGAGCCCGCCTGCTCCAGGTGCATGGCCGGTGGTAGGCCGCAGCGGGAACGGAGACACGACACACAAACAAAGGTCGGGTCCCCGTACGGGAGAGACAATGTTACAGTTCCCCCCCCCCCACACATAACACACAACCACAAACACTACATCATATTTAAACTACAATTAAGACAAAAACAACAAAAAACACAAAAGACAACGGACTGCAGGCAAGCCGCAGCTACGAGGGCAGCGCTGGCTCCTCACGGCTGATCATCCAAAATCAGTGCCCCGTTCCTGCTTTCTCCCCATATCCCTTGATTCCGTTAGCCCTAAGAGCTATATCTAACTCCCTCTTGAATACATCCGGTGAATTGGCCTCCACTGCCTTCTGTGGCTGAGAAGTCCACAAAGGAACAAGGAACTGCAGAAGCTGGTTTACCAAGGAAAGACATTAAAAGCTGGAGTAACTCAACGGGTCAGTCAGCATCCCTTGAGAACAAGGATTGCTGTTGCTTTGGGTTGGAATCCTTCTTCAGACTGACTGCCGGGGGTGGGGGAAAGACAAAACATTAACTCAGGCGATGGGGGTGGTTTGCTGGGGCATGGTGGAAGTTAGTAAAGTTGCTCCAGAGACCCACGTTCATTCCTGACTGTGTGTCCTGTCTGTGTGGAGTTTGCATGTTCTCCCTGCGACAGGCATTTGGCCCACTACATCCATGCCAATCATTTTGACCTTCTACACTATTCCCATTTTCCTACAATAGCTTCTTATCCTTCCATGCCTTGCCTATACAAATGCCTCCATAATGTATTTAATGTCACTGACAATGCATGACCAAATATCAGCAAGTCTCCCTGTAAAGAAAACTTTCCCCTCAGATTCCTTTTCTATCTCTTTCCACTCACCTTAAACCTGGGCTCTCTTGTCCAGTTCAATTTAGTTTCTTGTCACGTGTATCGAGGTTCAGTGAAAAGCATTTGTTGCGTGCTAACCAGTCAGCAGAAAGACAACGCATGATTACAATCAATGCATTTACAGTGTATAGACGCGTGATAAGAGAATAACGTTTAGTGCAAGGAAAAGCCAGCAAGGTCCAATCATGGATAGTCCGAGGGTCATCAAAGAGGTAGATAGTAGTTCAGCCAATTAACCTACAAACCTGTACGTCTTTGGAATGTGGGAGGAAACGAAAAATCTCGGAGAAAGCCCACGCAGGTCATTGGGAGAACGTGCAAACTCCGTACAGACAGCACCCGTGGTCGGGATCGAACCCGGGTCTCCGGCGCTGCATTCGCTGTAAGGCAGCAACTCTGCCGCTGCACCGCCGTGACTGACCTTGTAAGCAACTTCTTTTAAACCAGGCGACATCTTGGTGAATCTCCTCCTCCTCCTCCACGCTCTCCCTCTCCAGTGCGGTCACGTCCAGCCCGTGGTGAGCTCACCGAGAAGGAAGATGGAGCCGGCGGCCAACGAGAAGGAAGACCCATGGCTGCGTGTGGCGGCAGACTTGGTTTACTGCCATGGGAGGAAGGCCTGGTGGGGCCGCTGCCTGCCGGGGGAAGCTCGTTAGAGTGGAGAGTCGAGGAGGGAGCTGCTAATGGCAACGGCAGCATGGAGTGGGCCAGCAGGAGAGGGACCGGCATATTGCCTCCAGCGTCTTCACGGCGGGCTGCATTAGGCACCACCCCAGGACACAGAGGTGGTCAACAGCGGAGAAGGTCGGGGTCGCAGGGGCCTGGGGCTTAATGTACCTGGATGTGGACTGGACTTTACAAGTTCACAAGTTATAGGCCATTCAGCCCATCGAGTCCACACCACCATTCAATCATGGCTGATCTCTGCCTCCTGATCCCATTTTCCTGCCTTCTCCCCATAACTCCTCTGTACAGAGTTTGTACGTTTTCCCCGTGACCAGTGTTATCTCCGAGATCTTCGGTTTCCTCCCACACTCCAAAGACGTACAGGTATGTAGGTTAATTGGCTTGGTAAATGTACAAAATAAATTGTCCCTAGTGGGTGTAGGATAGTGTTAATGTGCGGGAATTGCGTGGCGGCGCGGACCCGGTGGGTCGAGGGGGCCTGTTTCCGCATTGTGTCACTAAACTAAACTAAACTAAACTAAACTAAACTAAACTAAACTAAACTAAACTAAACTAAACTAAACTAAACTAAACTAAACTAAACTAAACTAAACTAAACTAAACTAAACTAAACTAAACCCTTAGGAAAGAAAACTGCAGATGCTGGTTTAAATCGGAGGTAGACACAAAATGCCGGAGTAACTCAGCGGGTCAGGCAGCATCTCAGGAGAGAAGGAATGAGTGACGTTTCGGGTCGAGACCCTTCTTCAGACTGATGTCAGGGGATGGGGTGGGCCAAACATAGGGTGTAGTATGAGACAGGAAGACTGGTGGGAGAACTGGGAAGGGGGAGGGGATGGAGAGGGAAAGCAGGGACTATCTGAAGTTAGAGAAGTCAATGTTGATATCGCTGGTGTGTAAACTATCCAAGTGAAATATGAGGTGCTGTTCCTCCAATTTGGGCTAGGCCTTACTCTGGCAATGGAGGAGGCCAAGGACAGAAAGGTCAGATTGGGAATGGGAGGGGGAGTTGAAGTGCTGAGCCACTGGTAAATCAGGTTGGTTAAGATGGACTGAGCGGAGGTGTGCAGCGAAACGATCGCCAAGCCTGCACTTGGTCTCGCCGATGTAGAACGGTTGACATCTGGAACAGTGGATACAGTAGATGAGGTTGGAGGAGGTGCAGGTGAACCTCTGCCTCACCTGGAAAGACTGTTTGGGTCCTTGGATGGAGTCGAGGGGGGAGGTAAAGGGACAGGTGTTGCATCTCCTGTGGTTGCAGGGGAAAGTACCTGGGGAGGGGGTGGTTTGGGTGGGAAAGGACGAGTGGACCAGGGAGTTATGGAGGGAACGGTCTCTGCGGAAAGCAGAAAGGGGTGGGGATGGGATGATGTGGCCTGTAGTGGGATCCCGTTGGAGGTGACGGAAATATTGGAGGATAATATGTTTTATGCGATGGCTGATGGGGTGGAAGGTGAGGACAAGGGGGATTCTGTCCTTGTTACGAATAGGTTGGAGGGGGAGCAAATGCGGAGCTTCGGGATATAGATGAGGCCCTAGTGAGAGCCTCATCTATAATGGAAGGGGAGAAACCCCGTTCCCTAAAGACTGAGGACATCTCCGATGCCCTAGTATGGAACACCTCATCCTGGGCGCAGATGCGGCGTAGACGGAGGAATTGGGAGTAGGGGATAGAGTTTTTACAGGAAACAGGGTGGGAAGAAATGTAGTCAAAATAGCTATGGGAGTCAGAAGGTTTGTAGTAGATGTCGGTCACTAGTCTGTCTCCTGTGATGGAGGTGGTGAGATCCAGAAACGGCAGGGAGATGTTGGAGATGGTCCAAGTAAATTTAAGAGCAGGATGGAAATTAGTGGTGAGATTGATGAAGTCAGTGAGTTCTACATGGGTGCAAGAGGTAGCACCAATGCAGTCGTCAATGTAGCTGAGGTAGAGTTCTGGGATTTGGCCAGTATATGCCTGGAACAGGGATTGCTCGACGTACCCAACAAAGAGGCAGGCATAGCTGGGGCCCATGCAAGTGCCCATAGCCACGCCTTGGATTTGGAGGAAGTGGGAGGAGTCGAAGGAGAAGTTGTTGAGGGTAAGGATTGTTGAGGGTAAGCCTGAAGAAGGGTCTCGACCCGAAAAGTCACCCATTCCTTCTCTCCGGAGATGCTGACTGACCCGCTGAGTTACTCCAGCATTTTGTCTAATCTAAACCCTTGATTTTATATTTTTAGATTTAAAGATACAGCGCGGAAACAGGCCCTTCGGCCCACCGAGTCCGCGCCGCCCAGCGATCCCCGCACATTAACACTATCCTACACACATTAGGGACAATTTTTACATTTACCCAGTCAATTAACCTACATACCTATACGTCTTTGGAGTGTGGGAGGAAACCGAAGATCTTGGAGAAAACCCACGCAGTTCACGGGGAGAACGTACAAACTCCGTACAGACGGCGCCCGTAGTCAGGATCGAACCCGAGTCTCAGGCGCTGCATTCGCTGTAAGGCAGCAACTCTACCGCTGCGCCACCGTGCCGCCCCGTTCTAATCAAGAATTTGTCTATTTCTGATTTTCTTATCTCTGAAAGTT
This sequence comes from Rhinoraja longicauda, assembly GCF_053455715.1. Classification (NCBI taxonomy): domain Eukaryota; kingdom Metazoa; phylum Chordata; class Chondrichthyes; order Rajiformes; family Arhynchobatidae; genus Rhinoraja; species Rhinoraja longicauda. The sequence goes on along the minus strand of NC_135954.1, from coordinate 104,342,266 downwards.
TGGACTTTAGACTTTTTTTTTCCCCCTTTGTAAACGCCGCCAAAAAACATGGCGACTGGGCATTTGTGGTTGTGCAAAAAGATTTCACTGTGTTGTACATTCGTGACAATAAAGAGCCATTGAACCATGGTGTGCTGACCAGAATTGCATACAGTACTCAAAGTGAACTGGAATCAGTGTTTTGTAAAGTTGCGACATAATCTCCCAACTGTTATATTCTATGCCCCAACCTATGAAGCCAAGAATGCAACAAGCCTTCTGCATCATTTGTGTTGTCACTTTCAGTGAATTATGCACTCAATGGACTTCTCCTCCACATTAACATTTCTCAGTGTCCTGTCATTTACTGTGCACGGCCAATTCCTGTTTGATTTCCCAAATACACCCCCTTGCAGTGTCACGTTTGAATTCCATCAGTCAAAGCAATGTGCAGGAAGGAACTGCAGATGCTGGTTATACATCAAAGATAGACACAACGTGCTGGAGTAACTCAGCGGGACAGGCAGCGTCTCTGGAGAGAAGGAATGGGTGACGTTTCGGGTCGAGACCCTTCTTCAGGGCTGGTTCCTCAGCCGATCAGAGTAAAATTCATCAGGCATTAGATTAATTAAACACAAAAGCCATTTTGTTTGTAAATTGTTAATACCAGGAAAGTCTCAGTAGTGAAGTCTTCAGTCTGAAGAAGGGTCTCGACCCGAAATGTCACCCATTCCTTCTCTCCCGAGATGCTGCCTGACCTGTTGAGTTACTCCAGCATTTTGTGAATAAATCGATTTGTACCAGCATCTGCAGTTATTTTCTTATAAGTCTCAGTAGTGGAAGTGCACAGAGCGTTGATCTGCATCTGAAACAGAGACGTGTTGACATTCCGGGTGCAATTATTTTCTAATGACGTGGTCCACTTAAAATGTTAACCTATGTTTCTCCCTCCAACACCAAACGAGATGTTTGTGCATTTCCAACATTTTTTTGTGTGTTATTTTAGTTAAGGCTGAAATAATTTGATTGATGATAAGGTCCCTCTGGGGGGCCAGTCTCTTTCCTCAGGCAACGCGCTACGCCAGCGAGAAACTCCCAATCTAGGCTAGGAACACTTTCTTGGACTGAATGGCGGGATGATTTATTACCGGTGAAGGTTGCTACTTCCTGACCTCTGAGAGAATGATTAGTGATGACAGGTCTGACCCTTATATTTGGTACCGTTCATGCAGTTGGGTGGGTTAAAAACCCTCAAGAGGCAAAGTTGCAAATACAGAACAAATGTGAGGCCCATTTTGGCTTTAAAATAGAATTAATACGCTGTTTCTCTGCAGAAAACTGCAGAGCCATGATGTTTAGAAAAGCTGTAAGCTTTGGTTCTCTGAAATTTAAAAAAAAACATACTACTGAGGTTAACATTTGACTTTTTCGTACTTAGTATTTAAGCATTTGATCCAATAATTTGACACGTACCTATTCTCAGATATTCACTCCAATGTTCGAGCATCAATGGAAGAATTGGGACATGCTTGACGATGAATGGATGGATCGACTGGGCTTATATTCACTGGAATTTAGTAGAATGAGAGGGGATCTTATGGAAACATGTACAATTCTTAAGGGATTGGACAGGCTTGATGCAGGAAAAATGTTGGGGGAGTCAAGGATAAGGATTCTTGTTTAAGAATAAGGGGTAGGCCATTTAAGACTGAGATGAGGAAAAACTTTTTCACCCAGAGAGTTGTGAATCTGTGGAATTCTCTGCCACAGAAGGCAGCGGGGGCCGATTCACCGAAGAGAGGGTTAGATTTAGCTCTTAGGGCTAACGGAATCAAGGGATATGGGGCGAAAGCAGGAACGGGGTACTGATTTTGGATGATCAGCCATGATCATATTGAATGGCGGTGCTGGCTCGAAGGGCCGAATGGTCTACTCCTGCACCTATTTTCTATGTTTCTATGTTTTTATGATGACCATCCCAGTTATTTACAATTCCACTGCACCATTACCAGCAAGTGTTGATTGGACATCATCTGATCATCTGCATCATTGGCAATTGGTGGTGACAATTCATTGAAATCGACACTTAGCGTGGTCTCAACCCTTGGCAAGCTCATAAATGTGAGCAATCAGCAGTGAAAAACAGAAAGAAATCACATCACATACTAAAATTGTTGTGAGACAAATTTAAGCACTATCGATCCATGAAGCATATTCCATCAAGCAATAATTAACATGATTACTCTTGTTTCTTTGCCATTTTTGTGACATTATGCTGTTCATTTGTGCAGAATATGTTGAATGCACAAAGCACAACTTTTACACTGTGATATTATTGATGATTCTACTTGTATGAGTTTATATTTCAACTTTGTTTGTGACGTTTAGTGTAGTTTAGTTTAGATTAGAAATACAGCGCTGAAACAGGCCCTTCGGCCCACCGGGTCCATGCCATCCTGCGATCCCCCCACATTATCACTCTCCTACACCCACTAGGGGCAAGTTTTACATTTACCAAGCCAATTTACCTACAAACTTGTACGTCTTTGGAGTGTGGGAGGAAGCCGATGGTTTTGGAGAAAACCGACACGGTCACGGGGAGAACGTACAAACTCCGTAACAGACAGCACCCGTAGTCGGGATCGAGCCCGGGTCCCAGGCGCTGCAAGCTCTGTAAGGCAGCAACTCTACCGCTGCGCCACCGTGCCGCCATGTTGGAGATACTCCAGTCCTCACGTGTAATGTCAGGCACTGAGTGTGAAGACTGACCTCTCTCTGCGGCACATCAGTGCTCCACTAAATGTTTTTTAAATTTCACCCTATAGGTACAAATGTCATGGGCATGCAGCACAATAAGCAGCAGATAGCCAGCAGCTCTTAGTCGGCCCACCAACAAAAGGCACATAAGCCAGCATTAAAAGTTTGGTGCAGTTTGACATTTCCATCAATACTGCTCGGTGGTTGAGGGGAGGAAATGACAAAGAGACCTTTTCTGAGATCTGAGACAAGCAATTAGCAAAGAGGATAAAGGTTTAGGTTTAGGTTGGTTGTTGACACGTGTGCCAAGGTGCAATGCAAAGCTTTGTTTTGCATGCTATCCAATCTGATCAGATTATACTGTACTAGATTGTCCACCAGGTGGCGCCGTCAGCGATGGCAGCCTCACCTACAGTCTGTTATTTCATCTTTTTTGTTATGTTGAGTGTGTTTTAAAAGTGTGTGTTAATGTTCTCTGATTTGTTTTATGTGGGGGGTGGGGGGAGGGGGAGGGGGAAACTTTTTTTCAATCTCGAACCTTGCCGGAGATGCAAATGTTTTCCGGATCGTATCTCCGGTCGCTCTGCGGCCTAACATCAAGTAGCTAGCGGCCTGGCTCAAGACTGACTTTGAGCCCCACCGCAGGTCAGTGGACTTACCATCGGAGCCTGCGATTCCTTGCCTGGGATCGATACTCCGACGGTGGCCTGCGGATTTCACCATCGAGAAGCACGCAGTCTCGGGTCGGGACTGATGTCGGGAAGCTCCAAAGTCGCAGGAAGTTCGATGAGCCCCAACCCGGAGTCTGATCGCCCGGCGCAGGGGAGCTGAGATCCACCCGAAGCGGGAGCTTGAATTCAACATATTCTGCACAAATGAACAGCATAATGTCACAAAAATGGCAAAGAAACAAGAGTAATCATGTTAATTATTGATCGCCCCGACGCGGAGGGCTCGACCGCCAGCTATGGGAGCCAAGATCGTCCCGTCAGCAGGAGGCTCGAGGCCCCCGACCGCGGGAGGACAAAGAAGGGAAGACATTGAACTTTATTTTCGCCTTCCATCACAGTGAGGAATATGGAGGAGTCACTGTGGTGGATGTTTATGTTAAAATGTATTTTGTGTGTTTTGTTGCCTTTTATTTATATGACTGTATGGCAAGTCAAATTCCTTGTGTGTTGCAAAACATGCTTGGCAAATAAAGTATGATTATGATTATGAATCAAGTTAAACTCAAGTACATAGTTAGAGCAAAGGGAAAGATACAGTGCAGAATATAGTTCTCAGCATTGTCGCGTATCAATTCCATAGACAGTGTCCATTGTTGGCAATGGGGTAGAAGATACAGAATTGAAAGGGGAATCATTCTCCAAAAATTGACTGCTCCAACGATAATAAATAAGATGGACACAAAATGCTGGAGTAACACAGCGGGACAGGCAGCATCTACTGGAGAGAAGGAATGGATGTCGTTTCAGGTCGAGATCCTTCTTAAATAAGTGCTGAACTATTATCGGCCTCATTGGTGACCCTCGGTTTATCCTCGATCGGTCTTCACTGGCTTTACCTCGCACTAAACGTCATTGGCTTATCATGAATCTAAACACTGTAATGGCTCGATTGTAACCATGTATTGTCTCTCTACTGACTGGATAGCACGCAGCTAAAGCTTTTCTCTCTACCTTGCCACATGTAACAATAAACTAAACTGAAACTGAACTGAAAACAAAAATTCACAAATTGACTGAATTACAGATGTTTTAAAAATCTGGGTAACCAAGGCAGGCAAAGCCACAGATGATTGATTACAGCTGCATTATATTCACATCATCTTTAACTTGAGTTCGATTTACAATTGAAAGACTGATTTCAGGTCTCTTTCACTTTTTTCCATACATTATGCTCATTCGATGAAGGACTTCAGATATGGTACACAATCCCAGGAGAAAGCTGGCACTGATGGATGTGGTGCCCGCTCCACCACAGTTTATAAATAAACACTTTAGCCCGGCGGTAAATGTTTATTATAACTGTGCATCAGCCAAGTGGAAAATAAAACTCACAAGTTGTCCGACTTATCGAAGTTTTAACAAAACTGGGTAAAAATGGGCGACATGGTGGCGCAGCAATAGAGTTATACTGTAGAGTCATAGAGTGATACAGTGTGGAAACAGGCCCTTCAGCCCAACTTGCCCACACTGGCCAACATGTCCCAGCTGCACTCGTCCCACCTGCCTGCATTTGGTCCATAACCCACCAAAGTTGCTGCCTCACAGCGTCAGAGTCCCGGGTTCGATCCCGACTACAGGTGCTGTCAGTATGGAGTTTGTACGTTCTTCCCATGACGTGCGTGGGTTTTCTCCGAGATCTTCGGTTTCCTCCCACACCCCAAAGACGTACAGGTCCGTAGGTTAATTGGCTCGGTGCAAATGTAAAATTGTCCCTAGTGTGTGTGTAGGGTAGTGTTGGGTGTGTGGGGATCGCTGGTCGGCGCGGACTCGGTGGGCCAAAGGGCCTGTTTCTGCGCTCTATCTCTAAATTAAACTAAAGTGCATCCAGGTTAACCAGCTAGGGAGAAAAATGTTACCAACTGCTTGCCATTTATCATGAGGCTCTGCTGCCCCATTTCCAGTCAGGCATTGTGTCGACTTCTAGCATGTTTCATCTGTTTTTAATTAAATTTCTATTATTGGCTGTGCACTTGGCCCTGCATATGAAGAATATCTGAAGCAGGTTTGTGTGGAGGTGGAGAAAATAATTGCACAAACTCACACAAAGGAGATTAAATAATTCTCAAAATGCATTCGAACAGCATTCAGTTGTCTTGGTTGCTTTATAGATTGGTGGCCTTGAACTCCAGATGGAGCACAGGATACGACATATGAATTTTTATGTGTAAGAAAGGAAATGCAGATGCTGGTTTACACCGAAGATCGACACGAAATGCTGGAGTAACTCAGCAGGTCAGGCAGCATCTCTGGAGAGAAGGAATGGGTGACGTTTCGGGTCGAGACCCTTCTTCAGACTGAGAGTCATGGGAGAGGGAGTCTAGAGATATAGAAGGGCAAGGTGTGAAAAAATGACCGATCAATAGACAAAAGACAATAGACAATAGACAATAGACAATAGACAATAGGTGCAGGAGGAGGCCATTCAGCCCTTCGAGCCAGCACAGCCATTCAATGCGATCATGGCTGATCACTCTCAATCAGTACCCCGTTCCTGCCTTCTCCCCATACCCCCTCACTCCGCTATCCTTAAGAGCTCTATCCAGCTCTCTCTTGAAAGCATCCAACGAACTGGCCTCCACTGCTTTCTGACGCAGAGAATTGCACACCTTCACCACTCTCTGACTGAAAAAGTTCTTCCTCATCTCCGTTCTAAATGGCCTACCCCTTATTCTTAAACTGTGGCCCCTTGTTCTGGACTCCCCCAACATTGGGAACATGTTTCCTGCCTCTAATGTGTCCAATCCCCTAATTATCTTATATGTTTCAATAAGATCCCCCCTCATCCTTCTAAATTCCAGTGTTTACCGAACTAGATGACGATCAGGAAATGTAAGGAAAAAAAAGGAAATTATTTTGATTCTGCATCTCTACCAAATCGTGGCTAAGCAAGATATCTGTGTAATGGTAGCATGGCAAAATATTACTAACCCATCCCTTATTGCCCTGTCAATTTTGGTTAGTTTGCTTGTCTGAATGACGTTCCAAAGACATCTTTGTGGCCCACCATGTATTACTGGATTTGAGCTCTGGACTCCCCCAGGCTTTTCATAGTTAGACCACTTTGCCATCTGTACTATTTCTTCCACTTTCTGGCCTTGATGTCTTTTGATATCAGTAACCTTAACCCGTCACAAACCTGTACAAACAAACATACTCCCAAGCTGTCCGTCTGTCGTTCTTAATGTTTACCAATGTGAGAAGTTCAGTTCAGAAAGAGTCCATTGAATCATTTACATGGGGAGATCAAGATCGTAATTGACATAGGATGAGGAGGAGCCAGCGCTGCCGTTGCAGCTGCAGCTTGCCTGCAGTCCGTCTGTCTTTTGTGTTTTTTGTTGTTTTTGTCTGAATTGTAGTTTTAATATGATGTAGTGTTGTATGTTATGTTTTGGGGGGGGGGGGGGGGTGGGAGGGAACGGGAACTGTAACATTCTCTCTCCCGAACGGAGACGTGACCTTTGTTTCTGTGTCGTGCCTCCGTTCCCGTTGCGGCCTACCACCGGCCATGCACCTGGGACCACCTGGGGCTCTGGTTCGCAGAGCCCGCGGCCCGGACTCACCACCTGCGGCGCTGGCTGCCTGCGGATGCTGCGGGAACGGCTGCGACTCGTCTCCGGAGGCTCCGGCGTGGGCCGCGTGGACGTCGGAAGCCCGCAGGCCCCTGGATGGGGGCCGACATCGGGAGCTCCGGCAGCGGCAGAGGCAGCATGTTTGCCCGCCCCGAATCGCGGGGCTTGGGTCGGCCCGCCACGGACCTTTCACCATCCGGCGCGGCCTGGAATAGGCCGTGGACCTTTCACCGCCCGGTGGGGGCTTCAATATCGGGAGCCCCGACCGCCCCGACGTGGCAACTCCAACAGCCTGACCGCGGGACAAGACGGCAGGGAAGAGAAAAAGACATTTTGGCCTTCCATCACAGTGAGGAGGGACTGGAGGAGGCTCACTGTGATGGATGTTTATTTTTGTTTGGTGTTAGTTGTGATTGTATGTGTTATTGCATTTTTATTGATTATTCTTATTGGTCTTATTGTTCAACTGCGGGTAATGTTTCATTTCACTACACATTTATGTGTATGTGACAAATAAACGACTATTGACTATTGACTATTGATGGAGGTTTTCTGCATTTGTCTGGCAATTTATCATAGCATTTTTATGATCTTTAATGTTTGAGCTTTGGGTGCAAATTCAGTCTTACCAATCAAGATCAAGAGGGGAAGGTAGTTGAGGCAGGTACAGTCACAAAGTTTAAGGAACATTTAGACAGGTACATTTTCAGGACAGGTTTAGAGGGACATGGGCCAAATGCAGGCAAGTGGGACTCGTGTAGATGGGACATGTTGGTCAGTGTGGGCAAGTTGGGCCAAAGGACTTGTTTCAACTCTGTATGACTGTAATGTAGACACAAAATGCTGGAGTAGGGTCTCGACCCGAAACGTCACCCATTCCTTCTCTCCCGAGATGCTGCCTGACCTGCTGAGTTACTCCAGCATTTTGTGTCTACATTCGATTTAAACCAGCATCTGCAGGGTTTTTTTCCTACACTGTATGACTCTATGACTCTATGACTCTATGACTCTATGACTCTATGACTCTATGACTCTAAAAAGTATAAGAAAATAACTGCAGATGCTGGTACAAATCGAAGGTATTTATTCACAAAATGCTGGAGTAACTCAGCAGGTCAGGCAGCATCTCGGGAGAGAAGGAATGGGTGACGTTTCGGGTCGAGACCCTTCTTCAGTCTGACCTGCTGAGTTACTCCAGCATTTTGTGAGTAAATACCTATGACTCTATAAAGATCATCTTTGACCAACTGATGGTAGGCAGCCAGTGATCAGGGCCTTCTGTGCAGCACAGTGAAGCTGCCCTTTCTTGTTTGGTTTAGCTTAGGGATACAGCATGGAAACAGGCCCTTTGGCCCACACTGACCAATGATTACCTGTTCTTGGTTCCACACTTATCAATCCATTGTTGATTAAATTAAGAAAAGGTGTCTTGTCCTAATCTTCAGATCTATGCTTTCTCACCCTCTCTTAATTTATATTCTTGCCCCGGGCAAGTTAATGCTGGAGCATCTTCCACATCTCTGCTGATAACGGCCAGACCCTTTCCTCCAATTTCCCACCCATCTCTGCGCTGCTACTCCATTTTCAGGCCTCTTCCTTGACATCCAGCTCTGGATTCACTGCTGTTTTCTCCTGCTGAAATCTGGGAGGACTTGTACTTCACGTCCACCATGAAGTCCACACTGATTTCATCACCTTCCTCAGAATCTGGAAGCAATCTATTGGCAAACTCAGGATCCTGATCACCTCAAGCTGAAAAATACGCAAAGTCATGGAGTAACTCAGCGGGTCAGGCAGCATCTCTGGAGAACATGGGTAGGTGACGTATCGGGTTTGAATCCTTCTTGAGCCTCAAGGTATGCCTACTTTGAAGATGTTCACCTCCCCTCAAGGTAAACCACAAGCAGAACCTGCACTCCTTATCTTCAACCGTCCTTTAACATTCCTCAGGGCTCTGGTGCCCGGAATTTTATTGTGTTGCTGTCCCCTGAGGAAAATTAATAGCAACTTAGAAATTAATAGGATACCAACAAGAAGGTAATAAACACCAAAGATACTAGAGGAGCAAGATGAAACACTTCGGTGAAATCGCCTATACTGAAGTGTAGTACGCAAAGGAGCGTAACGTCCGCCATTTTAGTTGGCAAAACCCGCCGTTCGCTCTGCCTCTCGCAGTGTGATCAGTGTTTTGGGGGAACAGTATGTGTGATGGTACCGTTAAAATGCAGAATATCTCATCTATCAATTCGAAGATTTTTGTTATTTTTCTTTTTAAATGTTTCTGCAAGTTTCTGCCTACTAAAATGGCGCCGTGACATACTATGGTTTTCAGGGTTGAGTGGTCTATCTTGCTCTGCTCTGTTGTCTTTGATAAACACTGAACATCAGTGGAGGCAGTTACAACAAAGGCATACCATGAGGTGCAGTTGAGGTTCATGGTATGCACCAACAATCATATTTGCTAAAGCATCCTTATCCTTCTCTAAGTCTATACCCTTTCCCATTCTACCAGCTCTCTAGTTTTAGGTTTAATTTTTGTTTTAGACTTAGAGCATGGAAACAGGCCCTTCGGCCCACTGAGTCCATGCCGACCAGAGATCACCCCGTACACTGACACTGTCCTGTACACTGCATGTCCTTGGGTGTGTGGGAGGAAACCGGAGCATCCGGAGAAAACCCACACACATCAAGGGGAAAACGTACAGTACAATCTCCGTACAGACATACAGTTTTTAGATTTTTGTTTTATTTTTTAGATTTAGAGATACAGCGCAGAAACAGGCCCTTCGGCCCACCGGGTCCGTGCCGCCCAGCGATCCCCGCACATTACCACTATCCTACACCCACTAGGGACAATTTTTACATTTGCCCAGTCAATTAACCTACAAACCTGTACGTCTTTGGAGTGTGGGAGGAAACCGAAGATCTCGGAGAAAACCCACGCAGGTCACGGGGAGAACGTACAAACTCCGTACAGACGGCGCCCGTAGTCAGGATCGAACCTGAGTCTCCGGCGCTGCATTCGCTGTAAGGCAGCAACTCTACCGATGCGCCACCGTGCCGCCCAACGGTAGATCCCCGCACATCAACACTATCCTACACACTAGGGACACTTTACGGAACTCAGTTAACCAACAAATCGGCACATCTTTGGAACATGGGAGATAACCGGAGCACCCGGAGAAAACCCACGTGGTCACGGGGGGGGGGGGGAACGTACGAACTCTGTACAGCCAGCACCCGTAGTCGGGATCGAACCCGGGTCTGTGGCGCTGAAAGGCAGCAACTCTACCGCTGCGCCACAGTGCCGCTCTGACTTTTATGACTTTGCTTCTCCTTTTACTCCACCACACTTTCATACCGTGCGTTCCAGACCCCATCGCTCTTCGGTTGATTTTATTTTTGCTTCGGCTTGCCTCTAATCTTTTTACTAATTAATGTAAATCTCCATCCCCTACCTGTTTGGCTCTTGGCCTTCCTGTTCTCCCTACGTGACATCTAATTGCAAACGTTTGCTCTTTCCCGTCCTTAAAGGATCTGTCCCACTTAGGCGATTTTAAGGCGACTGCCGGTGACTAGGCTGTTGCTGAACATTTGCCGGGGTGTCGCGGGCATGATCGTGAGGGGTCTTCAATGAATCGTAGCGGATCTCGGCGCGTGGCGGAAAAAAATTCCAGATAGAAATTTCTCGGCGACAGCTGGCTTGTCGCCAGGTATCGTAGCTTATATGCGGGCGCTGTCTGTCGCATGCTGTCCCCAGGTTTGCTAGGTTGTCGCAGATGCATTTAGAAGCATGGAATATTAAATTTAAAAAAGGCATTTGAAGATACCAGAAGATAGTTTTGTTTAACCAATTTATTTACCGTCAGGACATTTGACAGGTAGATTGGAGGTGACAGTTTGGCGGTCGGGTAAGCGTGGGAATTTCGCGATGTTTCCGAAGACGGTGTAATCTCTTAGCCAGGTGCTAGTTTCACAAAAAAAGTAACTTGTATCGACCTGACTCGGCATTGCCGTGGTCATTGTCGTAGGGTAAAAGAAAATTTTGCCGATCTGCTACGACTTTTCAGTCTGAAGAAGGGTCTCAACCGGAAACGTCACCCATTCCTTCTCTCCTGAGATGCTGCCTGACCTGCTGAGTTACTCCAGCATTTTGGGAATAAATACCTTCGATTTGTACCAGCATCTGCAGTTATTTTCTTATGCTACGACTTTGACAGTCGCCGGCAGTCGCCTTAAAAATCGTATAACTGGGACAGGCCCTTAAGTCATCTCATTGCTTCCACTATCCATGTTCAGTGCATTCTAATAGCCTCAGGGTATGACGTGCACACCTGAACCCAAGACTATCCTTCTCCCTTTCCTTCTTCACAGACCACTGTCTCATCCCCTTGATCGAAAGAAAACAGCTTAGGAATCTGTGAAGGAGAAGAGAAAGAAAGATAATCATGAATCTGGGCAATATTTTATATTCCCAGGGTGTTAGGATGCACTGCACAACCTTAAAAGTAGCACGAGTATATTTTCCTACATATCCAACAGCTTTATGTGCTTTTAGAACTTTTACCTGTGTCTCCTGAACGATTGGTAGCTGCCTCATCCATCACGGTGTCTTTCAGTACATAATACACTGGTATAAAGGGTTTGTTTGTCCATCAGTGTACAGGTGTTCACCTGTACCTTAACCCTGCTGTGGCAAAACAATGTAATGTCAGATCTGGAAGAATTATCAATGCATGATAAATTTCTCCATTATCTATTGTGCAAACGTAGTATCGGGTTGTGCAGGTAGAAAGGGAAGGGAGAATAGCACATTTATCTTTCTTTAGTGTGAAACGCTACAGTTTGGACATGATTGATGCTGTTATTAGTCATTCATATGACATGATTTGTCCATTCTTTCACTGGTGGCATAAGTTAGTTAGTTAGTTGGAGATGGCGTGGAAACAGGCCCTTCGGCCCACCGAGTCCGCACCGACCAGCGATCCCCGCACACCATCTACGCACACGAGGGGCAATTTACAATGATACCAAGCCAATTAACCTACGCACGTCTTTGGAGTGTGGGAGGAAACCGAAGATCCTGGAGAAAACCCACGCAGGTCACGGGGAGATCGTAAAAAAACTCCGTGCAGACGGCGCCCGTAGTCGGGATGGAACGCGGGTCTCTGGTGCTGCAAAGCTGCCACTCTACCGCTGTGCAACTCCACCCTGATGCCGCCCCGAATTAATCCATTCAAAATGAAAAAGTTGGTTTAATGTGCTCTCATCGAAAGTGCCAACACAGTTTTGCATTGCCTGAAAAAAAATATTCTCCATCAACACAAGGCCTGGGAGTTTAATTCCGGGAAGCTGAGGTCTGCTTAGTCTAACCCCATTTGCCTTCCTTCCAAAATGAAAAGCACTTTAGCGCTGCCATTAATTGGAATAACTGTTGGTGGGCCATCTTGTAGTGTGCCCCTCCATCAGTCAATACAATCATCAACTTTATTGAGCAAAATGGGTGAATCTGGCAGGATTATGTATGTTGTAGTTGAAGTTTGTGAGATCTTTGAAATCAATTCAATAGACAATAGACAATAGACAATAGGTGCAGGAGTAGGCCATTCGGCCCTTCGAGCCAGCACCGCCATTCAATGTGATCTTGGCTGATCATTCTCAATCAGTACCCCGTTCCTGCCTTCTCCCCATACCCCCTGACTCCGCTATCGTTAAGAGCTCTATCTAGCTCTCTCTTGAAAGCATTCAGAGAATTGGCCTCCACTGCCTTCTGAGGCAGGGAATTCCACAGATTCACAACTCTCTGAGTGAAAAAGTTTTTCCTCATCTCTGTCCTAAATGGCCTACCCCTTATTCTTAAACTGTGGCCCACTGGTTCTGGTCTAAGAATCCTGAAAGAACTGATTCCGAATCAAGTAATTCCTGTCCGGGACCTGCCTCAATGCCAAGAGGAAATAATTTTTATTAGACGCAACGAATGTACTGTCCGGACTGGGGATGTGTGCAGCTCAAGGCTGAGTTCAAGGCCGCTCACGTCTCTGTGAGACGGGAACACTGATGATGAAACCCCGCTTAGGGCCCAAGCCCAACTCTGGAGGTTCCCGTACTTAGCGGGTTAAGGTGGTTATAAACTGCTGAGTTATGTGGGAGAAGAGGGTTGGGTAGGGGGAACAGGCTCTGGATATGAATGGGAAGGAGGCGAAGTAACTTGTCAATGTACAGGGGGATTGCATGGCAGGCGAGGTCATGACCCCTGACACATACTGTTGCCACACAATTCACCTGCATTTCGAACAATTTGGCTCAGTTGTTCAGCATCTGGGAGCGGTAGAGACACCTTGATGGTTTCAGAAGAAGCCACACATCTTTGACAAGGCTTGGGATTGGCTTCAGATAATGGTCAGAGAGAGCAGAATATGCTGGCTCGAAGGGCCGAATGGCCTACTCCTGCACCTATTGTCTATTGTCTATTGTCTATGACCATACATATGGAGGATATGAAGACAGATGCGGAATGTAATGGTGCTGGAGTCTCAGCTTTGGGTCTTATCCAACGAGCACGCTGATGTCTGTAGAGATTTGCAGCACAGATTCACAAGAGCCGAGCGGCATCGATCAGGTAGACAGTCGGAACCTTCCTCTCTGGGTGGAAATGTCAAAGACTGGACTGGAGGGCACCTTTGATGTCAGAGGGTGAAAGTTTCACGAAGATGCGGACAAGCTTTTTTGCAGAGTGGTGGGTGCCTTGAACGGCTGCCGGGGGTGGTAGTGGAAGCAGGTACCACAGTGGCTTTTAGGCTTTTAAATAAACACATAGACATGCAGGGAATGGAAAGACATCGATCAAGTGCAAGGAAAGGGGATTAACTTGACAGCACTTTGGGCACGGACATTTATGGACATCAGGGACAGCTTCTTCACAGCTGTTATCAGGCAACTGAATCATCCTACCACAACCAGAGAGCAGTCCTGAACTCTATCTACCTCATTGGTGACCCTCGGACTATCCTTGATCGGACTTTCCTGGCTTTACCTTGCACTAAAAGTTATTCCCTTATCAGGAGGACAGGCAGCATCTCTGGAGAGAAGGAATGGGTGACGTTTCGGGTCGAGGTTCTTCTTCAGACTGATGTCAGGGGACAGAGATAGAATGTAGTTGGACAATGTAAGACTGGGAACGGGGAGGGGATGGAGATAGAGGGAAAGCAAGGGCTTTTTGAAGTATTTAACTTCAAAGAGTTACTCCAGCATTTTGTGTCTACCTTCGATTTAAACCAGCATCTGCAGTTCTTTCCTACCTGTCGTTCCCTTATCACGTATTTATACACTGTAATATGGCCCCATTGTAATCATGCTTCTGTCTTTCCGCTGACTGGTTAGCACGCAACAATAAGCTTTTCACTGCACCTCGGTACCCATGACGACAAGCTCAACCGAAGCTGATACTGAAAGGCCTGTTCCAGTGTTGAGCTGTTTTTATTTAGTAACAATTTATTTAATAAATTCTGTGATTTATTTTGCCATGAACCTGCAATCTTGGGGATGATTCCCAACGGACGATAAACTTCCCAGCACAGTCTTGAATTTAATTGAATTGAATTCAAACACCCAAAATGGCGGCGCTGCCCTAGCAGCTGCGGCTTACCTGCGGTCCGTTTGTCTTTGTGTTTTTGTTGTTTTTGTTGTCTTAAATGTAGATGTGATGTCGTGTTTTTTTGTGGTTGTGTACTATGTGTGTGTGTGTGGGGGGGAACTGTAAAATTGTAAATTTGTCCCTTCTGAACGGAGACCTGACCTTTGTTTTCTGGGTGGTGTCTCCGTTCCCGCTGCGGCCTACCATCAGCCAAACTCCTGGAGCTGGCGGCCTCCACCCGGGACCACCTGGGCTCTGGTTCGCAGCGCCCGCGGACCGGACTCACCATCTGTGGAGCCGGCTGTCTTTGGAGGCTGCGGGAGCGGCTGCGACTCGCCTTCGGCTCGGGCCGCGTGGATGCCGGCATCGGGAGCTCCGGCAGCGGCAGCGTGTTCGCCCGCCCCGGATTGCGGGGCTTGGGTCGGCCCGCCACGGACATTTCACCGTCCGGTGCGGCCTGAAATAGGCCGCGGGATATTTCTCTGCTCGGCGGGGGCTTCAATGTCGGGAGCCACGACCGCCCCGACGTGTAGCAGCAGCGGCAGCGGCAGCGGCAGCGGCAGTGGCAGCGTCTTCGCCCGCCCCGGATCGCGGGGCTTGGGTCGGCCCGCTGCGGACCTTTCCCCGTCCGGCGCGACCTGGAACGTGGCAAGTACAACAGCCTGACCGCGGGAGAAGACGGCAGGGGAAGAGAAATGACATTCTGGCCTTCCATCACAGTGAGGAGGGGACTGGAGGAGACTCACTGTGATGGATGTTTCTTTTTGTTTTGTGTTTTGTGTTGGTTGGGGTTGTGTAATTTGCTTATTTTATTGCTCTATTGTTGGACTGTGGGTGACGAAATCTCGTCCAAAAGACTTGTTTTTTGGATGACAAATAAAGATATCCTGAATCCTGAATCCTGAATCCTGAATCCTGAATCCTGAATCCTGAATCCTGAATCCTGAATCCTGAATCCTGAATCCTGAATCCTGAATCCTGAATCCTGAATCCTAAATCCTTTATTGTCACGTATGACAAGTCACAGTGAAATTCTTTGCTTGCTTACCCAAAGTATTCAAATAGTCGCCAGGTGAAGGTGCTCTGGTTTCCTCTCACATCCAAAAGACATGAGTGTTGGTGGGCTGTTTGGACAAATGTAAATTGCAAATGGTGTCACATAGATGTCAGAAATGATGAAAATAAAGAGGAATAAGTTAAAGGGAAAATTCAGAAAGGAATGAGATTGCTCTGTGAGCCAGCAGAGACTCAGCCATTAGGTCGTCAGTGATAATAGTAGAATTAGGCCATTCGGCCCATCAAGTCTACTCCCCCATTCAATCATGGCTGATCTATCTCTCCATCCTAACCCCATTCTCATGCCTTCTCCCCATATCTCCTGACACCTATCTATCTATCTCATCTCAATGCTGCATCCAATGGTCTCAGCAATCTTTGGTTACCATATGCACTGAATCAAATTGGCTGAATACTAACTTCTGTGACTTCTGCCCAATACACCAACAAATTGCAGACTTGTGGATATAGACCAGACCATTATATAAACCAGCCACCCTCCACCCCCCTCCCCTCATTAACTCCATCAACACTTCACGTTGCCTTTGGAAAGTAGCCAACGTGATCAAGGATCATTTACACACCAGTCATTTCCTCTCCTGTCAGGCAGAGGTTACAAAAGCACCACCAGAGGTTTAGGAACAACTTCCTCATTGCTGCTTTCAGACTACTGAATGGACCTCTCATTTGCTAAAGTATATTCCCAATCCCCCAACCTATCTCCCTGCAGCCTTTGCACTTTAAAACAAAATCTGCACTTGGTCTGTAACTGCAGCACTATAACGCTGTAAAACTATATTCTCCACTGGTATTTTTTTTCTCTTTGCACTAGATGTTGTACTTGTGGGAGGCTTGATTGTATTCCTCTATGGAATGATTTGCCTGGATAATGCAGACCAAGAGTTTTGCTCTATGCCGGTGCACGCATGGACAAGAAACCAATACCAGTACTAAAAGTGGGAATCTTAAGAGGAAGGGGGTTGGATTGGATCATCCATTTGATGCATCTGGCTGAAGATTGTCACAAATGCTTCAGAATTTCCATTGGCACTTCAGATGGAGCCCAAAAATGAGGATGTTCGTGGAGCCTGTAGCCTCTTCTTCCTGCGAGCCATTTAATTGTCCACCACCGTTTATCACTGGATGTGTTGGGGCGGAAAAGCGTCACTTGGATCCATTGGTTCTGAGATCACCTGTCTCCGTCTACTGCCTGTTGATTTTGCCTCCACACATCCCACCTCTCCGAGCCTGCTTCCCCATCTCTGCTCCTGTGTCTTTGCTGTGTAAAAGACACACAGGAATACACGGTACCAAGTTAATATGTCAACAGTATCAATTGTGTGTTTAAAATGGAGGAGGACTCCAAGAAGAAATGGGAGGATACGTCGCACAAGTGGGGCATGGACACACTCAAGATCGACACAAAATGCTGGCGTAACTCAGCAGGACAGGCAGCATCTCTGGAGAGAGGGAATGGGTGACGTTACTCCAGCATTTTGTGCCTGTCTTTGGTTTAAACCGGCATCTGCAGTGCCTTCCTGCACATGGACGCACTCAACCCTGATAGCCAGAGACACGTCATCCAAAGGCTCGCTGCTCAGGGCGTTGATAAAACAGGGACACACTTTATCAGGTCTTGCAGGAGGAAAGGACCAAAAGGAAGAATGAAGTGACAATTTCAGCTGTTGTCCAAAATGTACAGTGGTACATAGGAGGACAAAAACACATGTACACTGTCGTAAGACAACCCAGGCACCGACATGACCCATGACCCCTGCAGCATGCAGGTTAAAGTTGAATTGAATAATGCGCCAGGAACACGTAGGATGGGATATAAGATGACTTGCAACAGAGATGTAGGAAAATAACTGCAGATGCTGGTACAAATCGAAGGTATTTATTTCGCAAAATGCTGGAGTAACTCAGCGGGTCAGGCAGCATCTCAGGAGAGAAGAAATGGGTGACGTTTCGGGTCGCGGGGACTTTCCATCCCCTTGCGGGGGCCGTGCGGGTCAGTCGCCTCGGTACTGGTCGAGCTGTCTGTCCGTGGGAGGGGCATGGGGGAAGAGAGAGGAAGTTTTTGTTGCCTCCATCACAGTGAGGGGGTGTTTGGAGGAGTCACTGTGATGGATGTTTGTGTTGGGGTCGTGTGTCTTGTATTTTTTGTTTTTTGTACTGCTGGCAAATTAATCTCGTTCGGTAAAACGAATGACAAATAAAGCTATTCTGTATTCTGTATTCTGTCACCCATTCCTTCTCTCCTGAGATGCTCCCTGACCTGCAATAGAGATGTAGTGGCAAGAGAATGTCTTGATGCAGCTTGTTCCTGCATCCTTATTTTCTGTAGCGATTCGCTATTCATGATCCAGGAGTGTACTCCAGCTAATTTCATTGAGAGGAGATTACAAACATTGATAAATTAAAATTGCTGTGGATCTGTTAAATTTTTGCATGATTAAAATGTTAAGGATTTATTTAGGTAGAGTTGCTGCCTTACAGTGCTTGCAGCGCCGGAGACCCGGGTTCGATCCCGACTACGGGCGCTGCCTGTACGGAGTTTGTACCTTCTCCCCGTGACCTGCGAGGGTTTTCTCCGAGATCTTCGGTTTCCTCCCACACTCCAAAGACGCACAGGTTTGTAGGTTATTGGTTTTAATGTAAATTGTCCCTGGTGTGTGTAGGGTAGTGTTAGTGTGCAGGGATCGCTGGTCAATGCGGACTCAGTCGGCCAAAGGGCCTGTTTCCGTGCTGGATCTCTAGTCCAAACTAAACTAAACTAAACTGGCACGACTTAACCTCAGTCCTTCTGTCTGTATATTTGGTTGTTTAAAGGAGAGCTTTGCATTGTGGTGAGTCCAAACCCCCTCTAGTGTTTCTTGCAGGAAGTAAGGAAACCTTGAAGCATGCATTAAAATCGTTGAGATTTTGCATCTGGGTTTCGGAACTGGAGGCTTTGGTGTTTCATGGTTTCTTGTGTTTACGCCACTTTTAAAATGGATTGGTTTACTGCTATCGATCCTGCTATCAATTCCAATCAAAATGGTTGCTAGATAGCATTACCTAGAGAAATGATCAAAAAATGTTCCCACATTTTGGCAACCTTTTGAGAGTGGGTAGAAAACTAACTCTGAAAGTGGCATTAATGAACAGGTATCAAATCGGCATCCCACCCAATACTCTGCCGAGTGAGGTTAAAATGACCTCCTTCATGTGGCCAATCTCCTGTGGGCCGAAGGACCTATTCCTGTGCAGGTCGGCAGGTCGGTGCAGCTGGTCGAGCTGCTGCCTCACAGCACCAGAGACCCACATTCGATCCTAACCTCGGGCGCAGAATTTGCGCATTCTCCCCGTGACTGTGTGGGCTTCTTTCGTGTGCGCCGCTTTCCTCCCACACCCCAAAGATGTGTGGGTTTGTAGGTGAATTGGCCTCTGTAAATTGTCCCGGACGTGCAAGGAACGAGGCGGTAGGATAACATAGGACTAGAGTGAATGGGTGATTGATGGTCAACTTGGACTCGGAGGGCCGAAGGGCTTGTTTCCGTGCTGTATCTCTCTAAACTAAACTAAACTGCGCTGTGCTTATCAATGTTTCCACATCGGTAGCAGAAACAGAATCGGTCAACATGACTCATCAATGATAAAATAATTGTAAAGGATGTAACAAAAGAACACATAAAAAAGAATGATAAGATTGAGCAGAGTCAGCATGCATTTGTGAAAGGGAAATAATGTTTGGATAATCCATTTAAGGATGCAACTAGTTGAAAAGATAATGGGAAAACCAATGGCTGTGGAGATTTAGATTTTCAGAAGGTTTTTGAGAAGGTCTCACTCACACTGGAGATTGGTTAACAAGGCGAGCGCACATGGAAGCTGCAATTTTTGGTAACCAACTCCGCTCCGTACAGGCAGCGCCCGTAGTCAATATCGAACCCGGACTCTGGGCGCTGTAAGGCAGCAGTTCTACCGCTGCGCCACCATGCTGTGCTATCTCTCTGTGGAGTGACATAGTTTTCACAGAATTTACAGTGCTGACATAGGCCATTCAATCCAACTACTTCAATTTTTAGGATATCCTTCCTTTTTTCGCTCATGTGGTGATCCGGCTGCCCAATAAATGCATCTATAAATACTCTTAAAGGCAGAATATGCCAGGCCTACTAAATCCATGACAGCCATCATTAAGGGGTTCATATCAAACCTGCACTGTTCTAAAGCCATCTGTTCACAGTCAAATCCAAACTAAATATTTCCCTAACCCTTTCCCTGCATAGCCTGCAAATTATTCTCTTTCACATGTTAATCAACATTCAAGTACCCCTTCAATTGGGCACTGGAGAGTGTGAGCAAGTAAATTATGAGATTGGCTGTTGAAGTGACATTTGATCTGACAATACGGTTAATCCTACAATTGGAAACATGGATGTTTTTGCTGAAGTGTACTGCCAATCATTCACAGGGGGGAAACAAAACTATAAACTCTGGAGATAAATAACCTATGAACCATCAGAACCAGAGAGTAAGTAACTAATTGAGTGCTTGCTTGAAAGCATTTGATTTTTTTTCTTAGATTTAGAGATATAGCGCAGAAACTGGCCCTTCGGCCCACCGGGTCCGCGCCGCCCAGCGATCCCCGCACCCTAACACTATCCTACACCCACTAGGGACAATTTTTACATTTGCCCAGCCAATTAACCTACATACCTGTACGTCTTTGGAGTGTGGGAGGAAACCGAAGATCTCGGAGAAAACCCACGCAGGTCACGGGGAGAACGTACAAACTCCGTACAGACGGCGCCCGTAGTCAGGATCGAACCTGAGTCTCCGGCGCTGCATTCGCTGTAAGGCAGCAACTCTACCGCTGCGCCACCGTGCCGCAAGATTTGAAATCTCTGCGTAAATTTTTTTTATCAATGTTTAGTCAGGGGAATTGAAAAAATGCAATACGGAAGTAGGCCCTCTGGCCTAACCATGTGCGTGCCAACCACCAACCACCTGTTTGCACTAATCCGACATTAATCCATTTTATTATTCTCTTTACACTTTCATCGTGTCACGCTGCAGCACAGGGCATCGTGTTACAGCGTTATACGACTTTGGTTAGGCCGCATTGGAAGCATTGCATGCAGTGCTGGCCGTTCTGTTACAGGAAAGAAAGATGTGGAGGCTTTGGAGAGGTTGCAGAGGAGGTTTACCAGAATGCTGCCTGGATTAGGTTTCGGCTACAGGGAGATAGGCTGGATAGACTTGGATTATTTTCTCAAGAACATCAGAGGTCGAGGGGAGACTTGATAGAAGTATCAAGAGCGGCACGGTGGCGCAGCGGTAGAGTTGCTGCCTTACAGCGAATGCAGCGCCTGAGACTCAGGTTCGATCCTGACTACGGGCGCCGTCTGTACGGAGTTTGTACGTTCTCCCCGTGACCTGCGTGGGTTTTCTCCGAGATCTTCGGTTTCCTCCCACACACACTCCAAAGACGTACAGGTATTGACTGGGTAAAATGTAAAAATTGTCCCTAGTGTGTGTAGGATAGTGTTAGTGTACGGGGATCGCTGGGTGGCGCGGACTCGGTGGGCCGAAGGGCCTGTTTCCGCGCTGTATCTCTAAAAAAAAAAAAGTATATAGAATTATGAGAGGCATAGGGAGGGTAGATGATTACCAGAGAAGGGAGAAGCATCCTTGAACATGGAACAGCTTGTCAAAGATGATAAATCCAAAATCGAGGAGCTTCAACAGAAGGTGGCTTTCAAGGAGCAGGAATTGCTGTGTGTGCAGCAAAATCTTTCTGAAAATGTAAGCAAAGTTCAGCAACTTCAGGTGAGTCTGTCAGAAAAGGATGGAGGAATAGCTGAGGTCACTGTGTGTATGCCCGAGAAAATGGTAGAATTGAACGACGATACATCTTCATTGGGGAAACGTTTCTCACACCCATCACCCTTTGTGTGAAAAACTTACCCCTCAATAGTCAATAGTCAATAGTCAATAGTCAATAGTCAATAGTCAATAGTCGTTTATTTGTCACATACACATAAATGTGTAGTGAAATGAAAAATTACCCGCAGTTGAACAATAAGACCAATAAGAATAATCAATAAAAATGCAATAACACATACGATCACAACTAACACCAAACAAAAAGAAACATCCATCACAGTGAGTCTCCTCCAGTCCCTCCTCACTGATTAAATCTTTTCTCCCTTCACCTTAAACCTATGTCCTCTGGTCCCCGATTCACCTATCCTGGGCAAGAGACTCTGTGCATCTACCCGATCTATTCCTCTCATGGGGAGAATATTCAAACTCCGCACAGATAGCACTCAAGGTCAGAATCAAACCCAGGTACCTGGGGTTGTGAGCTTGTACCGCCAACCGCTGCACCACCACCCTGTCTCATTAGGTTCATTCTGAACACCCTTTTTCCCCATGGTGGAAATGTCCAAGACTAGAGGATATAGTTCTAAGGTGAGAAAAGAGGGGAAAAGTTTAATGGAGATGTTGGAGGCAAGTTTTTTTTTACACAGGGAGTGGGTGGGTGCCTGGATCATACTGTCAGGGGTTGCTATGAAGGCAGATATGATAATGGCATTTAAGAAGCTTTTAGATAAGCACGTGGAAGCACAAGGAGTAGAGGGTTATGGATCACGTGCAGGCAGATGGCACAAACATTGTGGGCCAAAGGCTACGTTCCTGTGCTGTACTGTTCAATGCAACTCTGCCTAGATTTTACCACTCACCAACATACCAGAGCAAATGTGCAGCGCCCAATACCTATTAGTCCACACATCTTTTGGAATGTGGAAGCTAACAGGAGCACCCGAAGGAAATCCTTGCAGTCCTAGAGTCATAGAAACATAGAAACATAGAAAATAGGTGCAGGAGTAGGCCATTCGGCCCTTCGAGCCTGCACCGCCATTCAATATGATCATGGCTGATCATTCAGCTCAGTAGCCTGTACCTGCCTTCTCTCCATACCCCCTGATCCCCTTAGCAAAAAGGGCCACATCTAACTCCCTCTTAAATATAGCCAATGAACTGGCCTCAACTACCTTCTGTGGCAGAGAATTCCACAGACTCACCACTCTCTGTGTGAAGAAATGTTTTCTCATCTCGGTCCTAAAAGACTTCCCCCTTATCCTTAAGCTGTGACCCCTGGTTCTGGACTCCCCCAACATCGGGAACAATCTTCCCGCATCTAGCCTCTCCAACCCCTTAAGAATTTTATATGTTTCTATAAGATCCCCCCTCAGTCTTCTAAATTCCAGCGAGTACAAGCCCAGTCTATCCAGTCTTTCCTCATATGTAAGTCCCGCCATCCCAGGGATCAATCAATCTGGTGAACCTTCTCTGTACTCCCTCTAAGGCAAGAACATAGCGTCATGGAGTGGAAACAGGCCCTTCGGCCCAACTTACCCGCACCGGCCAACATGTCCCAGCTACACTTGCCCCACCTGCCTGAGCTTGGACCATATCCCTCCAAACCTGTCCTCTCCATGTACCTGTCTACCTGTTTCTTAAACGTTGGGATAGTCCCAGCCTTAACTATCTCCTCGGGCAGCTCCACCACCCTTTGTGTGAAAAAGTTACCCTTCAAATTCCTGTTGAATCTTTTCCCTTTCACCTTAAACCTATGTCCTCTGGTCCCCAACTTACCTACCCTGGGCAAGAGACTCTGTGCATCTACCCAATCTATTCCTCTCATGGAAAGACTGTGCAAACTCCACTCCAGAAAGCACTCAAGTTCAGAATCAAACATGTGGCTGTGAGCTAGTACCACTAACCACTGCACCACCACCCCGTCTCATTGTGTTCATTCTGAACAGTCTTGGTTCCTTGTTAACAGATTTCACAGCAATGATATTTTGTGTTGAATCATAACTAATGAAATGTAAAGAGTTAAAAATCATGAAAGTAAAATTTAATTTGGATCAGGAATGAAGAAAACAAATGAGGCTGGCAAGTTAAAATCAGAGTAGCCAAACAAAATAAAGAGTTTTGGAGAGAAGGTTGAATTCTAGAACTGTACGTTATGCATTTCCCCAAAAAAACACATCCAAATTCTTTGGAGACACGGTAGCGCAGCGGTAGAGTTGCTGCTTTACAGCGAATGCAGCGCCGGAGACACAGGTTCGATCCTGACTACGGGTGCTGCACTGTAAGGAGTTTGTACGTTCTCCCCGTGACCTGCGTGGGTTTTCTCCGAGATCTTCGGTTTCCTCCCACACTCCAAAGACGTACAGGTATGTAGGTTAATTGGCTGGGTAAATGTAAAAATTGTCCCTAGTGGGTGTAGGATAGTGTTAATGTACGGGGATCACTGGGCGGCACGGACTTGGAGGGCCGAAAAGGCCTGTTTCCGGCTATAGATATATGATATGATATGACACAAGAAACGTAAACAAAATGCAAAGGAACCCAGGTGATCAGGCGACATCCATGGAGGGAATGGATGGACAACGTTTCAGGTCAGGAATCCTCTTTAGATTGAGTCTGAAGAAGATGTTCTGAAGAAGATGTTCTGACCCGAAAGGTTGTCCATCATTTTCCCGCCACAAATGTTGCCTGAACCGTTTAGTTCCTCCAGCCTTTTAATTTGGGATCCAAATTCTTTACCTTGTTTTTGGTGAGAGGTGAAGGAATATGGTCAAGCTGATGGGCAGAAGTGTGTTTATTTCACTGTTCCACGTTCTATTCCATTATGCACTAGATCCACCTTAAATGTTTTTCAAGATTCGCCTTACTATCGGCATGTCCTCAATTAATTATCACCGTACCCCTCCCTGATCTCACCACCATTCACATTCTCTCTTGGGTGTATTTTTGATATAAAGTACTACTTTAAGACCTCGTACACTTATTCTGGTTCCAGGCATAGACATCTTCCTTTCGCCTTACAGCGCCAGAGACCCGGGTTCGATCCTGACTGCGGCTGCCCTCTGTATGGAGTTTGTACATTCTCCCCGTGACCTGCGTTGGCTTTCCCCGAGATGTTCGGTTTCCTCCGACACTCCAAAGACGTACAGGTTTGTAGGTTAATTAGTTTGGAATAAATGCAAATTGTCCCTACTGTGTGTAGGATAGTGTTAATGTGCAGGGATCACTGGTCAGTTTGAACTCGGTGGGTTGAAGGGCCTGTTTCCGCGCCGTATCTCTAAACTAAACTAAAGTATTGTTCTTAATCCTACTCAGCAAGGACATTCCGTGGCCCCTTTTAGACCTCCTAATCTCTTGCACCGTTTATATTCATCAAGGGCCTTGCCTGAATTCAGTTTCCTAAACCTTACATATGTTTCCTTTATCTTTTTTTACTGAACGCGTCTCTTGTCATTCAAGGTTCCCACATCTTGCCATCCTTATCTCTCACCCTCACAGGAACATGCTGGTCCTGAACTCTAACCAGGCGACCTTTAAGGTTCTTCGATCATGCCATACGTGGATTAAAGCCCAAGCATCTGCTCCCAAAAACTCTGCGCTGTTGCGGCCGAATACTGTTGTCATTCGCCTTCCCCAAATAATTTGGCATTTCCATTCAAAGGATGAATTATCCACAAACCAAAGATCTGGGAGAAAATCCCACGCAGGTCACGGGGAGAACGTACAAACTCGCCACAGACAGCACCCGTAGTCGGGGTCGAACCCGGGTCTATGGCGCTGCAATCGCTGTAAGGTAGCAACTCTGCCACTGCGCCACCGTGCCGCCGACAAGTGACCATGTAGTTATTACACTGTGGTTATTGCAGTAAGTGCCTTGTGAATACAGGATGGAATCAATCTAAGTTAACATTGACTGACCATGACTTACAAATGATTGTTTGGACTTTGTATGTGGTAAGCACCGATTGTGATTAATTGGAGTATTCATTGACTGGTTTATTCTGGAAGGGTATACTCAGGAAACATCCACTGTGTTTACTCACTCTGAAGCAGAAGAGCTTCAAAGCTTCAATCATAAACATACAGGCACAGATGGGAAGGATGTCAATGCAGTGTGACTGCCTTTGCTACGTTACCTGTACAAGAAAACAGGAGCAGGAGTGGACCGAAGACAGACACAAAGTGCTGCAGTGACTCAGTGGGACAGGCAGCATCTCTGGAGACGAGGAATGGGTGAGGTCTCGGGTCAGTCTGAAGAAGGGACTCGATCCGAAACGTCACCCATTCCTTCTCTCCAGAGACACTGCCTGTCCCTCTGAGTTACTCCTGTTTCTATCTTCGGTTTAAACCAGCATCTGCAGATCCTTCCTACACAGGAGTGGAGCACCAGGCTCCTCAAGCCTGCCCCACTATTCCATATAATCATGGCTGATCAATGGTGGCCTCAACTCTTCCTCTCTATCAGTTCTCCATAATCCTCAATTCTTCCATCTTTCAAATATTAATCTCCGCCTCAAATATCTTTATACATCTTGTGGGGCTAAAGTATTGGTGGCACGGTGGCGTAGCAGTAGATCTACTGGTTTACAGCGCCAGAGACCCGGGTTTGACCCGGGTGCTTGTCTGTACGGAGTTTGTACGTCCTCCCCGTGACCTGCGTGGGTTTTCCCCGAGATGTTCGGTTTCCTCCGACACTCCAAAGACGTACTGGTTAATTAGCTTGGTATCAATGTAAAATTGTCCCTAGTGTGTGTAGGATAGTGTAAGTGTGCAGGGATCGCAGGTCAGTTTGAACTCGGTGGGCTGAAGGGCCTGTTTCCGCGCCGTATCTCTAAACTAAATTAAAGTATTGTCCTTAATCCTACTCACCTACATTCCCTGGCCCCTTTTAGACCTCCTAATCTCTTGCACCATTTATATTCCTCAAGGGCCTTGCCTGACTTCAGTTTCCTAAACCATACATATGTTTCCTTTATCTTTTTTTACTGAATGCGTCTCTTGTCATTCAAGGTTCCCACATCTTGCCATCCTTATCTCTCACCCTCACAGGAACATGCTGGTCCTGAACTCTAACCAGCTGACCTTTAAGGTTCTTCGTTCATGCCATACGTGGATTAAAGCCCAAGCATCTGCTCCCAAAAACTCTGCGCTGTTGCGGCCGAATACTGTTGTCATTCGCCTTCCCCAAATAATTTGGCATTTCCATTCAAAGGATGAAATCCTTATCCATAACTTTCTTAACACCCACAGAGTCCCACTGTTCCCATGATGTCAAATCATTTTACAATTATTTTTTATTTTTATTTTCTTTTAGAGATACAGCGCAGAAACAGGCCATTCGGCCCACCGGGTCCGCGCCGCCCAGCGATCCCCACACATTAACACTATCCTACACCCACTAGGGACAATTTTTACATTTACAAATCCAATTAACCTACAAACCTGTACGTATTTGGAGTGTGGGAGGAAACCGAAGATCTCGGAGAAAACCCACGCAGATCACGGGGAGAACGTACAAAGTCCGTACAGTACAGCACCCGTAGTCAGGATCGAACCTGAGTCTCCGGCGCTGCATTCGCTGTAAGGCAGCAACTCTACCGCTGCGCCACCGTGCCGCCCTTATACTTATGCACAGTGTAAGGGGAGGAAAAGAAAATAAAGACAAACCCGCCCCTCCCCCCCAAAAAAGGATTGGTAGTTATATGATTTGATTGACAGTTTTGATAGTAGGTAAGTTGTACCATATCACACTACAATTACACTGGATGGCAAACTTTGCCATATATGGCCACAAACAGACAATACATTGTAACACGACATATCAGCCAATAGTCTCTGAAGCTGCCCTTCTTGCCAAAAAATCTATATGTGGTTGCCATATTTTTAAAAAGACCTGACTCTTACATCTTATGTTGTGATAGATTTCATCTAATGGGATGTAGCTAGAGATTTCATTTAACCAATGCAAGACTGTATACTGTATGGGGGTAATCAGATTCCCAGTGGATTGTAATATACAATAGACTATAGACAATAGACAATAGGTGCAGGAGTAGGCCATTCGGCCCTTCGAGCCAGCACCACCATTCAATGTGATCATGGCTGATCATTCTCAATCAGTACCCCGTTCCTGCCTTCTCCCCGTACCCCCTGACTCCGCTATCCTTAAGAGCTCTATCTAGTTCTCTCTTGAATGCATTCAGAGAATTGGCCTCCACTGCATTCTTCTATACCTCCTTGCAGCGATCCAAGCAAGGGCAATATATTTTTAATGAAATTCGCTTTAATTATGAGGAGTGAGTGGATATCATATCATATATATACAGCCGGAAACAGGCCTTTTCGGCCCTCCAAGTCCGTGCCGCTCAGCGATCCCCGCACATTAACACTATCCTACACCCACTAGGGACAATTTTTACATTTTACCCAGCCAATTAACCTACATACCTGTACGTCTTTGGAGTGTGGGAGGAAACCGAAGATCTCGGAGAAAACCCACGCAGGTCACGGGGAGAACGTACAAACTCCTTACAGTGCAGCACCCGTAGTCAGGATCGAACCTGAGTGTCCGGCGCTGCATTCGCTGTAAAGCAGCAACTCTACCGCTGCGCTACCGTGCCGCCCTCATATTGGTAGGGTTGGTTTTCTTTGAAGCACCAGAGCTACAGGACGCCCTGCTTTGATAGTTTACCGAAGTAAGAGGGATTGGATAGGGCAGCATGACGGTGCAGTGCTAGAGATGCTGCCTTACAGCACCAGAGGCCTGGGTTCGATTCTGACTACAGCTCTGTACAGCTCTGTACAGAGTATGTACGTTCTCCCCGTGACCCGCGAGGGTTTTCTCTGGGATATCCGGTTTCCTTCCACACTCCAAAGACGTGCAGATTTGTAGGCTAATTTGCTTGCTTTCATCATAAAATGTCCCTAGGGTTTGTAGGATAGAGTTAGCGTGCGGGGATCGCTAGTCGGCACGGAATCGGTGGGCTGAAGGGCCTTTTTCTGCGCTGTATCTCTAAACTAAAACTAAAGGTAGGAAGGATATTAGGCAACTTTATCGAAAATCCAAAGAGCAGAAGCGTAAGGTGAGCAGTAAAAAGTTTTGTGAGGATCTCTGATTTATTTTCACCTTAAGAGTGGTTGCAAGTTGAAATGCACAGCGCAACCGTTTACAAATGGAATTATTTATAAAATATTGGGACAAGCACTTGAATTGCCCAAGCAGTGAAGGTCATGGACCAAGTGCTAGTACACGGGTAAATGGGATTTATGGACTGCAAGGACATGAGGATTCCTGTCTGTGCTGTGTGACTCTATGAAAAATATTCAATTTTTTGTGTGTGATCTGAAGCTTAGTGCCCGGTAATTCTTTTCTTTAGTTTAGAGATACAGCGCGGAAACATAGAAACATAGAAACATAGAAAATAGGTGCAGGAGTAGGCCATTCGGCCCTTCGAGCCAGCACCGCCATTCAATATGATAATGGCTGATCATCCAGCTCAGTAGCCTGTACCTGCCTTCTCTCCATACCCCCTGATCCCTTTAGCCACAAGGGCCACATCTAACTCCCTCTTAAATATAGCCAATGAACTGGCCTCAACTATCTTCTGTGGAAGAGAATTCCACAGACTCACCACTCTCTGTGTGAAGAAATGTTTTCTCATCTCGGTCCTAAAATACTTCCCCCTTATCCTTAAGCTGTGACCCCTGGTTCTGGACTCCCCCAACATCGGGAACAATCTTCCCGCATCTAGCCTCTCCAACCCCTTAAGAATTTTATATGTTTCTATAAGATCCCCCCTCAGTCTTCTAAATTCCAGCGAGTACAAGCCCAGTCTATCCAGTCTTTCTTCATATGAAAGTCCCGCCATCCCAGGGATCAATCTGGTGAACCTTCTCTGTACTCCCTCTAAGGCAAGAACGTCTTTCCTCAGATTAGGAGACCAAAACTGCACACAATACTCCAGGTGCAGTCTCACCAATTCCCTGTACAACTGCAGTAGAACCTCCCTGCTCCTAAACTCAAATCCTCTTGCTATGAATGCCAACATACCATTCGCTTTCTTCACTGCCTGCTGCACCTGCATGCTTGCTTTCAATGACTGGTGCACCATGACACCCAGGTCACGTTGCATCTCCCCTTCTCCCAATCGGTCACCATTCAGGTAATACTCTGCTTTCCTGTTCTTGCCGCCAAAGTGGATAACCTCACATTTATCCACATTACATTGCATCTGCCATGCATTTGCCCACTCGCCCAATCTATCCAAGTCGCTCTGCAGCCTCCTAGCATCCTCCTCGCAGCTAACACTGCCACCCAACTTCGTGTCATCCGCAAACTTTGAGATGTTGCATTCAATTCCCTCGTCCAAATCATTAATATACACTGTAAATAACTGGGGTCCCAGCACTGATTCTTGCGGTACCCCCCTAGTCACTGCCTGCCATTCCGAAAAGGACCCGTTTATTCCTACTCTTTGCTTCCTGTCCGCCAACCAATTTTCTATCCACCTCAACACTGAACCCTCAATACCATGTGCTTTAAGTTTGTACACCAATCTCCTATGTGGGACCTTGTCGAAGGCCTTCTGAAAGTCCAGATACAACACATCGACTGGTTCTCCCTTATCCACTCTACTAGTTACATCCTCGAAAAATTCTATAAGATTCGTCAGACATGATTTGCCTTTTGTAAATCCATGCTGACTTTGTCCGATGATTTCACCACTTTCCAAATGTGATGCTATCACATCTTTAATAACTGACTCTAGCATTTTCCCCACTACCGATGTTAGGCTAACTGGTCTATAATTCCCCATTTTCTCTCTCCCTCCCTTTTTAAAAAGTGGGGTTACATTAGCTACCCTCCAGTCCTCAGGAACTACTCCAGAATCTAAAGAGTTTTGAAAAATTATCACTAATGCATCCTTAAGCACTCTACTTCCTTAAGCACTCTGGGATGCAGCCTATCTGGCCCTGGGGATTTATCTGCCTTTAATCCATTTAATTTACCTAACACCACTTCCCG
Organism: Rhinoraja longicauda; assembly: GCF_053455715.1. Taxonomy (NCBI): domain Eukaryota; kingdom Metazoa; phylum Chordata; class Chondrichthyes; order Rajiformes; family Arhynchobatidae; genus Rhinoraja; species Rhinoraja longicauda. Next base: position 104,311,645 of record NC_135954.1, on the reverse strand, counting down.
ACTAACCTGGATTTCCCCTCAGTTCCTCCATCTCATTAGACCCCCGGTCCCCCGCTATTTCCGGCAGACTGTTTATGTCTTCCTTAGTGAAGACAGAACCAAAGTAGTTGTTCAATTGGTCTGCCATCTCCTTGTTCCCTATGATCAATTCATCTGTTTCCGACTGCAAGGGACCTACATTTGTCTTAACTAATCTTTTTCTCTTCACATATCTATAAAAGCTTTTGCAGTCAGTTTTTATGTTCCTTGCCAGTTTTCCCTCATAATCTATTTTCCCTTTCCTAATTAAGCCCTTTGTCCTCCTCTGCTGGACTCTGAATTTCTCCCAGTCCTCTGGTATGCTACTTTTTCTGGCTAATCTGTATGCTTCATCTTTTGTTTTAATACTATCCTTGATTTCCCTTGTTAGCCACGGATGCACTACCTTTCCTGGTTTGTTCTTTTGCCAAACTGGGATGAACACTTGCTGTAGTTCATCCATGCGACCTTTAAATGCCTTCCATTGCATGTCCACCGTCAACCCTTTCAGCATCAATTGCCGGTCTATCTTGGACAATTCACGCCTCATACCCTCAAAGTTACCTTTCTTTAAGTTCAGAACACTTGTTTCTGTATTGACTTTGTCATTCTCCATCCTAATGAAGAACTCCACCATATTATGATCACTCTTGCCCAAGGGGCCTCGCACAACAAGACTGCTAACTAACCCTTCCTCATTACTCAATACCCAGTCTAGAATGGCCTGCTCTCTCGTTGGTTCCTCGACATGTTGGTTTAGAAAACCATCTCGCAAACATTCCAAGAAATCCTCCTCCTCAGCACCCCTGCCAGTTTGGTTCACCCAATCTATATGTAGATTGAAGTCACCCATTATAACTGCTGCACCTTTAGTGCACGCATTTCTAATTTCCTGTTTGATGCCATCCCCGACCTTACTACCGCTGTTAGGTGGCCTGTACACAACTCCCACTAGCGTTTTCTGCCCCTTAGTGTTTCGCAGCTCTACCCATATCGATTCCACATCCTCCAAGCTAATGTCCTTCCTTTCCACTGCTTTAATCTCCTCTCTAACCAGCAACGCTACCCCACCTCCTTTTCCTTTCTCTCTATCCCGCCTGAATATAGAATATCCCTGGATGTTGAGCTCCCAGCCTTGGTCACCCTGGAGCCATGTCTCCGTAATCCCAACTATATCATAATCATTAATAACTATCTCCACATTTAATTCATCCACCTTATTACGTATACTCCTTGCATTAAGACACAAAGCCTTCAGGCTTGTTTTTACAACACTCTTACCCCTTATACGAAACAGGCCCTTTCGGCCCACCGGGTCCGTGCCGCCCAGCGATCCCCGCACATTAACACTATCCAATACCCACTAGGGACAATTTTTACATTTACCAAGTCAATTAACCTACAAACCTGAACGTCTTTGGAGTGTGGGAGGAAACCGAAGATCTCGGAGAAAACCCACGCAGGTCACGGGGAGAAGGTGCAAACTCCGTACAGGCGGCGCCCGCGGTTGGGATCGAGCCCAGATCTCTGGCGCTGCATTCGCTGTAAGGCAGCAACTCTGCTGCTGCGCCACCATTCTCTTTGTTTGAGATTTGTTTGCGTTTTGTTTGGACACCTGGCTGTACAGTGGGAGGCTTGCAATCCTCCACAGACTTTACCTAGCAGGTTTAGCAGTGCATTAGATAAAGCAGTGAACTGCTGATTCTGCACATCCTTACATTTAAAAGAAAGTAAAGCAAGATGGAAATAATCAGCAGGGCAGGTAGCTACTGTGGAAATCCAGATTGACATATCACGTCGCTGACTGAGTTTGAGTTTGATTTCGAGTTTAGTTTAGATATTAATCCATAAAATCCATGTTGCTCATCCTGGACATCATAGACAAATGAAGGGTACCAAAAAAACAGCTGAAAAGTATAAGTGTAGAACAAGGTAAGAATGATTGCAACAAAGAGACTTGGGTACACATATTTCATTGATTCTCACAAAGTGCATTCATTCCCATTTCACTCTTCTGAGTATGCAATCATACGCTTAGTGTGAGAATCATTGTGGTAACAATTCGTTCTCATTCCTTGGTGCTAAATGTCCATCATTAATGTTTAAATGTTTTTAGACATTTTGAGGATAAATAAGATTGAAAACTTGCAAGGCTACAAAATAGCCTGTCAGGCTACAAAATGGATCTACAGCACTAAGTGCTCTGCTATGTTATCTGCACATGTATCACATTATCACTCCAAAGACGTACAGGTATGTAGGTTAATTGACTGGGTAAATGTAAAAATTGTCCCTAGTGTGTGTAGGATAGTGTTAATGTGCGGGGATCGCTGGGCGGCGCGGACTTGGTGGGCCGAAGGGCCTGTTTCCGCGCTGTATCTGAAATATGAAAATATGAAAATATGAATATTCAGACGTTCAACATTTCTACACAATAACATTTGGTTCCATTGACACGAATGGGACTGGCTTTCCAGAAGTAGACTGTCTACAGGTGATCCCTTTGCTACAGGAAGACTGTATTCCTGGAAAACTGTTTGTATTGCAATTTCTTTATAAATGCAAGACCCTTTTTCTCCCGACGGTAATGATAGGGCCTGTTTCCTTCCTTATCACAAAACTAAATGTAACTAGTTTAAAGGACGCTGCTCAGCGAGGGATTACTTGATCAGGATGGCACTAACGGGGCAGATCAATGCATTGGAAATGATAGAGGCGCATAGGCCCAGCATGGGCAAATGGGACTGGCTTTCAAGGGGCATCTTGGTCAGCATGGAGATGTTGGGCCGAAGGGCCTGCTTCTGTGTCTTATCACTCAATGACTCGATGAAATTGTTTCAGTCACCAGCATTCCTTTTCAATTACACGTTCTTGGTGATCTGTCCACTTTTGGACTCCATACACCTTGAAATACTTTAGACATATCTCATTTTGCTCAACGTATTTAATACAGAAGATAAACACAGGCAGCTCCAAATTATACTTCCAAAGGCTTAAATTAAAGCTTTGATTACAATACGGGGCCTTGTTCAAACCTTTCACCCAATATTTCTGATAATTGGGTACTTTAAATGTGCACGTGAGAGAAATTCAACTGAACCCGGATAGTCAGAATTGAAACCATGGCACACTTAGAGGCAAATGCTATTTCTAGTGATGGAGGCTATTTGTGGGGGTGGTAATATCGATTCTCCAGCTCCATTAGAAGGAAACAACACTGCCTATGTGACAGCACCTGCTCCGGGTGGTACGCCTAACAAGGGTTAATTGTAAGGTTAATACAATGATGTGGCTTTATTATCCAACAGCTGTGGGTGATATTTCAGCAAAAACATTCACACATGCAACCACTTTGGATCCCAACCAAACAAAGGAAGCCTTTAATAACGAGGTCCAGCAGAGCCCTAATTGTGCGTGTGGTTGTGACTGCTCACAATTAGGCTTCAACAGAGGGATCTCCTCCCGTGGCACGAGTAACACTTACCGGCGATAGATGGACACTTGCCTGTGTGAATCAAAACCAGGCCGGGCTGACGGTTCTGCCTTCCCACTCTCGCCCTGAGTCTGACTACAACTACACAAGTAGTGAGCACTTGTGTAGGAAAATAACTGCAGATGCTGGCACAAATCGAAGGTATCACAAAATGCCGGAGTAACTCAGCGGGTCAGGCAGCATCTCTGGAGAGGAGGAATGGGAGGAATGGGTGACGTTTCGGGTCGAGACCCAGGAAAGGAGCGAGGAAGAGAGTTAAAGAGAGAGAGAGAGAGAGTAGCCGGTGGTGGTGGTGGTGGGAGAGGACAAAAGCCCTACGGCACCTGGTATTCCCAGGCGGTCTCCCATCCAAGTACTGACCAGGCTTGAGCCTGTTTAGCTTCCGAGATCAGACGGGATCGGGCGTGTCAGGGGGGTGGTGGGGTGGGGCGGGGCGGGGGGCGGGGGGTGGTGGGGTGGGGCGGGGGGTGGTGGGGTGGGGCGGGGGGTGGTGGGGTGGGGCGGGGGGTGGTGGGGTGGGGTGGGGTGGGGCGGGGGGTGGTGTGGTGGGGTGGGGTGGGGTAGGGCGGGGGTGGTGGGGTGGGGTGGGGGGTGGTGGGGTGGGGGAAACCTTTCTTTTATTAGGTCTCTTCCCCGGGGCGCAGCTCGGCCGCGGGGCCTTCCATCGCCCGCGGGGCCTTCCATCGCCCGGCGCGGCTCGGCCGCTGGACAACATCGCCGGCGCGGCTCGGCCGCGGGACGTGTCAGTGCCCGGTGCGGCTCAGCCGCGGGGCCTTCCATCTCCTTGCGGGGGCTGTGCGTGTCGGTCGCCTCGTTAGGGGTCGAGCTGCCTGTCCGTGGGCATGGGGGGAAGAGAGGGGAAGTCCTGTTGCCTTCCATCACAGTGAGGAGGTGTTTGGACTCACTGTGATGGATGTTTGTCTTGGGGTCGTGTATCCTGTGTACTTTTTTAAAACATTTTTTTTTTTAATGTTGTGTTTTGTGACTGCTGTAATTTCATTCGGTACTTGTACCGAATGACAATAAAGTTCTATACTAATACTATACTTAATTTGCCACGAACTGCTCCCGAGTTGTGCATGAACAAAGGCAGAAAGGAACCGCCAGAGTTCACGTAATATTCTTGAAAGATGTGCCTGCTTGCTGTTCACGATATATTTATTTTCTAGCGTTGTCCTGGCATTTTCAAAGGGAAGTGCTTTTCCAATAAATAATAGATAAACGATACTTTAAGCGTGCATCTAGTGATTTTTGAGTAAAGATCTAATGTTGGGAAAACCATGTGATGTTGCTGAATTTCACCACATTCCTGCCATTTCTGTCAGTCCCATTCTCAGAATAGCTTCTTCCAAATCATAATGAGGACGTTTACATCTGAAAAAGTCAGTTGTTCTCTTTCAATCCCGGTGGAGCTTCCGGCCTTTATTTTCCAGCGTTTTCTGTTTAGATTTCAGGTGTTAAGTAATTTAATTTCAATACCCTGTTTAATTCACATCTGCCTATTTTCCAGATCTGCCTTCATGGGGAAAGAAAAACCATCCAGTCTTTATAGTTAGTCCCCATTCCCTTGTGTAGGAAGGAACTGCAGATGCTGGATTAAACCGAAGATAGGCACAAGGTGCTGGAGTAACTCAGCGGGACAGGCAGTATCTCTGGAGAGAAGGAATGGGTGATGCTTCAGGTCGAGACCCTTCTCCCTTGTTCCCTTTCGTCATCATCCTTTCCAAGGCTTTCGGGGAAAGGTGGTGGGGTTTGGGATTTGGCCGCGGCTTTGGATAATGTAGCTGCTGGGAGCTGGGTGAGGTTGTGGGAGGGAGGGAGGGAGGGAGGGCCGATCAGCAGTCGGTGAGGGGCTCTGAACAAGCTCAACTAGGAGGGTGATACACCTCCGAGGTGGGTGGAGACTGGAGAGGGGGGGGAGATGGGGGAGGGGAGATGGGGGAGGGGAGATGGGGGAGGGGAGATGGGGGAGGGGAGATGGGGGAGGGGAGATGGGGGAGGGGAGATGGGGGAGGGGAGATGGGGAGATGGGGGAGGGGAGATGGGGGAGGGGAGATGGGGGAGGGGAGATGGGGGAGGGGAGATGGGGGAGGGGAGATGGGGGAGGGGAGATGGGGAGGGGAGATGGGGGAGGGGAGATGGGGGAGGGGAGATGGGGGAGGGGAGATGGGGGAGGGGAGATGGGGGAGGGGAGATGGGGGAGGGGAGATGGGGGAGGGGAGATGGGGGAGGGGAGATGGGGAGGGGAGATGGGGGAGGGGAGATGGGGGAGGGGAGATGGGGGAGTGGGAGAGGGGAGGAGGGAATAGGGAGGGGGAAGGGAGGGAGTGAGGGGGATGTGGAAAGGGGAGGGGAAGGGGAGGAGGGTTTGATTATTCAGTTCCACATCACACATTCTACAGGCTCAACGTAGAGTGGTGGTATTCAGAACAACCTTACACACACCACTGTCTGACCTTGTGCAGGGCCTTGGTAAGGAGTACTAATAGAATACCCAATGTGCTTTTTATTTCCATTTGCATTTTCCAGAGAATTACAAGGTCTTTTTTTTCCCCCCTGAGTGTCTTTGGGTTAAATTTGAGAAATCAATTCTTGGCAATGTACAGAGGCAGCTATATATTATCTTCACATGTTCAGTCCTACTGCACCACCCCACATGCATGGATCAGAAGCTTCGGGATGGTATGTTGAAGTAAACGTACAGAATTCAATCTTTGATTCACTAAGATGTATTCAGGCTAAGTTGAAATGAGCTCTATAACAGATTGGAACAATAACAGGTGGAACAAGGATAGAGTTCCCCTGGTCTTTCACCCCCACCAGCTTCTACATCCAACACATTGTTCCCTGACATTTCTGCAACCTTTTCAATAATTCCACCACCAGTCACAACTTTCCACCTCTGCCCCTTCATGCTTTCCATAGAGACCATTTCTTCTACAACTTTTGGGTTCACTCATCCCAAATTGCCCCCTCCCCAGGTACTTCCCCCTGCAACAGCAGAACATGTAACGCCTACTCCTATACATCCTCTCACGTCCACCCAGAGACCCCAGAAGCCCTTCCAAGTGAGACAGAGGCCCACATGCACCTTCTCTAATCTACTGCTGTTAATGTTTCCTATTTGGCCTCCTTTACATTGGTGAGATCAAGCGTGGCTGAGGGGACTCTTTTGCTAAATACTCAGTTCACCTAGGCCACCTTTCACCTGGTTGCTAACCATTGTAACTCCCTCAGGATTGCCAAACTGACCTCTGGTAATAAAAAGGAACTGCAAATGCTGGTTTATACCAAAGATAGGCAAGTCTGAAGAAGGCTTCCGACCTGAAACATCACTGATCCATTTTCTTCGGAGATGCTGCCTAACCTGTTGAGTTACTCCAGCATTTTGTGCCTGTCTTTTCCATACTGACCTTCCTGTCCTGGGCCGCCTCCATTGCCAGAGCGAGGCCACACGTAAAGTGGAGGAACAACACTTCATATTCCACTAACAACACTGTATGAACAATGAATTCTCCAATTTCTCCAATCTATAACAGACTGTTCAAACTTACTGTTTGCTAGTGTCTTTCTACTGGGGTATGTGAGCAAGCAAGGCAGAATAACAGAATGCATTTTTCCCTCAAAATATTGTTTATGTATTTAGGAGGAACCTATTACATCTATATACTAAAACTCTCATTTGTTATCTTGTTTGTGACTGAACTTCAGCCAAAACGGTACACGATAGCGCGACAATTTATGGCCCACCTTACTCACCATTGTCACTTTAGTGATAATGCAAGTAGTTTTATTGAAATCGGTCTTATATTTTTAAGGTTATTCACATTTTTAAGTTTAAAAGGAGGGGGAGGGGAGGGGGGAGGAGGGAGGGAGGGGGAAGGGGGGAGTGGGGGGAGGGGAGGAGGGGAGGAGGAAGGAGGGAGGAGGGAGGGAGGGGGGAAGGGGGAGTGAGGGGGAGGGGAGGAGGGAGGGAGGGGGGAAGGGGGGAGTGGGGGAGAAGGGAGAGGGGAGGAGGGGTTAAGGAGAGAGGGGAGTGGGGGAGGACAGGGTGCTGCACCAATGTAGGAGAGGTTTGGGCCCAACGGGTCCACTTGGTCTAGTAAACTTTAAAAATTGATCTTATTAAATTTATAGTCTTGTGTAACCCATTCCAAGGAAGAGAAAAATAAAGTGCTTCATCTTAAAACAATCACAGAAATACAGAAATTCAGTAATACTTGTAAACACATTTTATCAAGGCTTCAAGAATAATTAAAATTAATGTACAAGACGACTTCAAAGTGCTCAGTAAACTGTAGTGCACACATTTCGCATGCAGCTGTAAACTGAAGCATTTGCCTGGTCACTACAAAGCTTACTGGACCCCTGATCTATCATTTCATAAGTCAAACAGTTTATCCTGAGACAAAAATAAATTCAAACAAGACATGGAGTTTTCCCGGAGTTTAGCTTTTTATTTTTTCCGTGAGAAATGAACGGGTCTTTGTCACCAGTGATTGATGAACGGGCCATGCACTAGGACTTTCAGGAACTATGGGCAAATGGAATTAGGAGTAAACACTGACCGGATTCAAGGACTTACCCAATAGAGTGCAAAAACATTCTGCAGATTGCATTCACAAAATGTAGCAGTCTAATGCACCATAGTGGAGCACATTACAAAAACCTGTCAAATGTACATTATGACTCAGTTTCTTTAAAATCCCAATTTGTCCTGCTCCTGATTCCCGACATGCTTACCCTCAACTGTTATCTTGAATATGCCAATTAAGCACAAAATAGTTCATTGCTGTTTTGTTCACCGTTTTAAACATAAATGGCGTGGTTGCCAAGTTAAAAGTGTTTTGCCGACAGAAGAATGTGCAAAATATCAAAGGGCTTTGGGTAACACAATTAGTTTGGTTTAGTTCAGAGATGCAGCGCGGAAACAGGCCCTTCGGCCCACCGAGTCCGCACCGACCAGCGATCCCCGCACATTAACACTATTCTACACACACTGGGGACAATTTACATTTATACCAAGCCAATTAACCTACAAACCTCTCCGTCTTTGGAATGTGGGAGGAAACCGCCGATTTCAAAGAAAACCCACGCGGTCACGGGGAGAATGTACAAACTACTTACAGACAGCGCCCTTAGTGGGGATCGAACCCGGGTTACCGGCGCTGCAAGCGTTGTAAGGCAGCAACTCCACCGCTGCGCCACCGTGCCGCTCAGTGATTATTCGGGAATTTTCAATCAGGCAATAGACAATAGACAATAGACAATAGACAATAGGTGCAGGAGGAGGCCATTTGGCCCTTCGAGCCAGCAATGTGATCATGGCTGATCATTCTCAATCAGTACCCCGTTCCTGCCTTCTCCCCATACCCCCTGACTCCGCTATCCTTAAGAGCTCTATCTAGCTCTCTCTTGAATGCATTCAGAGAATTGGCCTCCACTGCCTTCTGAGGTAGAGAATTCCACAGATTCACAACTCTATGACAGAAAAGGTTTTTCCTCATCTCAGTTTTAAATGGCCTACCCCTTATTCTTAAACTGTGGCCCCTTGTTCTGGACTCCCCCAACATTGGGAACATGTTTCCTGCCTCTAACGTGTCCAACCCCTTAATAATCTTATACGTTTCGATAAGATCTCCTTAAATAGGCTTAAATACGGGGTTGGGTTCACCATAAATCTAAACTTCTGCTCTTTGTGGAAGGAAACATACTAATTACCTATTAAACACAGACTCATTATCACAGGACAATTAGGCATAATTTAGAATTTATTGATTTCAGATTGGCATCATATTATGATGAGGCCAAACAGATTTGTATTTCAGGGAAAGGAATGGGGTGCCATTGTAAAACTATGGCAAATTGTATAGTTTGATCAGGCTGGGATGAAGGTTGTGAGATCTGAATGAACCATGTAAGAGACAGAGAAGGTGTTTTACTGCAAATTTTTATTTGTCCTTGATATGACATGCCACATAGTTCGGTACGGTGACAAGGAGGCCTTAAGCTTTGCCTTTCTTTCTCCATCCTGTGGCATGGGATTAACACATGGGACTGACATATGATAAAAGAATGGATCGACTGGGCTTGTATTCACTGGAATTTAGAATGACGAGAGGGGATCTTATAGAAACATATAAAATTCTTAAAGGATTGGATAGGCTAGATGCAGGAAAAATGTTCCCCATGTTGGGAGAGTCCAGGACTAGGGGTCGCAGTTTAAGAATAAGGGGTAGGCCATTTAGGACTGAGATGAGGAAAAACTTTTTCAGCCAGAGAGTTGTGAATCTGTGGAATTCTCTGCCACAGAAGGCAGTGGAGACCAATTCACTGGATGTATTCAAGAGAGAGTTAGATATGGCTCTTGGGGCTAACGGAGTCAGGGGATATGGGGAGAAAGCAGGAACGGGGTACTGATTTTGGATGATCAGCCATGATCATATTGAATGGTGGTGCTGGCTCGAAGGGCCGAATGGCCTACTCCTGCACCTCTGTTTCTATGTTTCTATGTTGTTATTTAATTCGGCACAGAAAGATAAAAAGGTGAACAAACTTTATTAGGACTGGATCAAAGTAATTCCAGCTTTGAGTTATAGGGGTAACACTCAAGGACATTCATCTACTTGTAACATATGATGGATTATCTGGCCACTGTTTACTGCTAGTTCAAGTGCAGCTAGTCCTGTTAAGCAATGTCGGTGGAGTTCAAAGGTGGCATTTTCCTCTCTTTGCAATGAAGAATTAATTTTCTTTGACAGGGTAACATTTAACAAATGCAAGTTAAGGTTAACAATTTTGTGCTCCGTGAACCTATGCACTCCAAATCCATCAATGGAAATAAATAAAACTGGCCAATCTAAATGCTTCATTAGTATTTCTCACGTAGCTGTGCTGGCTGCCACTAAATCAGCATAAACTTTTCTCATCAGCTGTGGAATGCACCAATGCTTGGGGAAATCTGTAAATACATTTCTGGGAAGTTTATTTCACAAGACCCAAGGTTCTGATGCCCTTTGATCCGGGGGGGGGGGGGGGGGGGGAGGCATTAGAAACATAGAGACATAGACAAATAGGTGCAGGAGTAGGCCATTCGGACCTTCGAGCCATTCAACACGATCGTGGCTGATCATCTACAATCAGGACCCCGTTCCTGCTTTTTCCCCATATCCCTTGATTCCATAAATCTATAAGAACTGACGGGGTGGAGGGTGGAAGAAAGAGGAAGGAGGAGATAAAGGAAGAGGTGAAAGGCGGAAGGTGTGGTGGAGATGAAGGGAGTGAAGATGACGAGAGGATTCAAGATTCAAGATTCAAGATCCAAGCTGGAAAGGGCGCAGAAAAGATTTACGAGGATGTTGCCAGAACTAGAGGGTCTGAGCTATAGGGAGAGGTTGGGTAGGCTGGGACTCTATTCCTTGGAGCACAGGAGGATGAGGGATGACATAAAGTGACATAAAATCATGAGAGGAATAGATCGGGTAGATGCACAGAATCTCTTGCCCAGAGTAGGTGAATCGGGGACCAGAGGGCACAGGTTTAAGGTGAAGGGGAAAAGATTTAATAGGGATCTGAGGGGTAACCTTTTCACACAAAGGCTGGTGGGTGTATGGAATGACCTGCCAGAGGAGGTAGTTGAGGCAGGGACTGTCCCAGCATTTAAGAAACATTTAGACAAGTACATGGATAGGATAGGTTTAGAAGGAATATGGACTAGTGTGGCTAGGACATGTTGGCCAGTGTGGGCAAGTTGGGCTGGTCTGTTTCCATACAGTATTCATACTCCATGACTGTATGATTCTATAATCAATAAATAGGAATCTGACGTTGATGTCCTTATTATTTACAATAGGTGTTCCAGAGATGAGTTTAGGGGCAAGGAGAAGGCACCTCCCATGGAACTGTTGTGATGGTAGGCAAACTGCAGCACTTCATTAGCTATGAAGTGTTAGGTCTGAGCTATAGCTGTGAAACATACAACTCAAATACAAGACTTACAAGATTTCTTGTAATTGTCAAAAAAAATTGGAATTGGAATGCATCTTACATTAATGCGGCACGGTGGCGCAGCGGTAGAGTTGCTGCCTTACAGCGAATGCAGCGCCGGAGACTCAGGTTCGATCCTGACGACGGGCGCCGTCTGTACGGAGTTTGTACCTTCTCCCTGTGACCTGCGTGGGTTTTCTCCGAGATCTTCGGTTTCCTCCCACACTCCAAAGACGTACAGGTATGTAGGTTAATTGACTGCGTAAATGTAAAAATTGTCCCTAGTGTGTGATGTTTTAATATGCGGGGATCGCTGGGCGGCGCGGACTCGGTGGGCCGAAGGGCCTGTTTCCACGCTGTATCTCTAAATCTAAATCTAAATCGAAAAAAAAAAAAATCTAAATGCTTGTCACCCAACATAATAATGGGTCTCCCTGCAAACTGTTTGTCGGCTCTGGAAAAGTTGGAAATAGTTGGTGCTGTGCTGACACATAATTGACCAATTTGTTCCTTCCCCTTCCTGATGCAGCACTCCCCTACTCCTGATCCTTCCACCCCTCCCTCCCTCTGCCTTTCACTCGTCTGAGGGAAACTTTTTTTCAATCTCTTACCTTGACGGAGATGCGATTTTTCTCCGTATCGTATCTCCGTCCCCACTGCGGCCTAACATCGCGGAGTGGTGCGGCCTTTCCTGGAGACCGGCCCGGCGCTTCAAGCCCCGGGCGCGGCGTAGACTTTAACATCGCCGAGCTGCCATCCTTTGCCGAGGATCGACTGTGAAGAACTCCAACCGCGGGGGCCTGTGGACTTTATCATCGTGAAGCCCGTGGTCTCTGGTAAGAAGAGGCCGTCTCGGGAACTCCAATGCCGTGGTGAGTTTCAATCCGTCCCGACGCCGGAGTTTCGATCATCCCGACGCGAGGGCCTCACGTTGGACCGTCGGCAGTGGCGACTGCAGATGGTTCAACAGCCCCAACCGCGGGTGAACAAAGAGGAAGCTGATTGAACTTTATTACCTTCCATCACAGTGAGGAATGTGGAATCCGCTCTGGTGGATGTTTATGTTAAATTTTATTTTATGTGGCTGTGTGTCTCGTTTGATTTTGGATCTTGGTACATGTGGCAAATAATAACCCCACATCTATGCCAATATGGGTGGCACGGTGGTACAGCAGTAGAGTTGCTGCCTTACAGTGCTTACAGCGCCAGAGACCCGGGTTCGATCCCGACTATGGGTGCTGTCTGTACAGAGTTTGTACGTTCTCCCCGTAACCTGCGTGGGTTTTCTCTGAGATCCCATACTCCAAAGACGTACAAGTTTGTAGGTTTGTAGGCTTGTACAAGTCTGAAGAAGGGTCTCGACCCGAAACGTCACCCATTCCTTCTCTCCCGAGATGCTGCCTGACCTGCTGAGTTACTCCAGCATTTTGTGAATAAATCGATTTGTACCAGCATCTGCAGTTATTTTCTTATACTGTAGGTTAATTGGCTTGGTATCAATGTAAATTGTCCCTAGGGTGTGTAGGACAGTGTTAGTGTGCGGGGATCACTGGTCGGCGTGGACTCGGTGGTCTGAAGGGCCTGTTTCCGTGCTGTATCTCTAAACTAAAGTAAAAATAAAATACATGGGTGGTTGATGGTTCGCACAGATTGATGGAGTAAAGGACCTACTTCTGGGCTGTATCTCTCTATGTAATGTTTTAAACTGATATTGTGATGTTGAGTTATGGATAAATAATGGCCATGACTACAGTGAGCAGGACTGATTCTCCACTCTTCCACAAAAATATCACACGGGAACTTAAACGATCCCATGAAAGGTTGGCTAAGGCTTCGTACAATAATTAATCCAAGTGAGGGTACTTCCAAAGCTACAGCCCATCTTTGCATTGAAGAGTCAGGCTAAGATTGCATTCAAAGTATCCAAATATGGACTTCAATCCTGTTTTCTGACTCATAGATCAGAATGTTACCAACAGATCAACTGGGCTTATTTATATTCGTTGGAATTTAGAAGGATGAGAGGGGATCTTATCGAAACATATAAAATTCTTAAGGGGATTGGACAGGCTAGATGCAGGAAAAATGTTCCCCGTGTTGGGGGAGTCCAGAAGCAGGGGTCCCAATTTAAGAATAAGGGGTAGGCCATTTAGGACTGAGATGAGGAAAAGAAAATATCACCCAGAGTTGTGAATCTGTGGGATTCTCTGTCACAGAAGGCAGTGGAGGCCAATTCACTGGATGTTTTCAAGAGAGAGTTGGATATAACTCTTGGGGTTAATGGAATCAAGGGATATGGGGAGAACGCAGGAATGGGGTATTGATTTTGGATGATCAGCCTTGATCTTATAGAATGGCGGTGCTGGCTCGAAGGGCCGAATAGCCCAATCCTGCACCTATTTTCTATGGTTCTCTGTTACTGTGACAGTGTGGAAAATGAGGCAATAACTTCCAGATGCCATTCTTAACTTCAGCAACAGAAGCCTGACCGCATCATTGAATGTGACAATGAATGAATGAATGAATGAATGAATGAATGAATGAATGAATGAATGAATGAATAAGTTTATTGGCCAAGTATGTGCATATACAAGGAATGTGCCTTGGTGCTCCGTTCACAAATGACATCACAAACATACAGTTAACAATTAAGAATAAAGCATAACCACATCAAAACAATAAGGATACAACATTACGGTCTAAACATGTGGGTGAAAATAAACCAGAGCAAAAAAGAGACTACAGACTACAAGAGAACTAATTACTCTGGTTCAATGGTCCAGGCCACTGAAAGCTTGTCATAGAAGGATAACCATCATACTGCTGTATCCGCTGCCCACTTTTGACAATGTGCAGTGCTGCAAAATGACCGGTTCGAAATGGAGAGCTTGCATTGCACTCTACTGAGCCGACTGCTTTACATCAGGGACCACAGTTTGAAACTCCAGCACGGATTGAAAACAAGGACCAAATTACCAGATGGTGCCTCACATGGACCAGTGATTTAGTTTAGTTGAGTTTAGTTTATTGTCACGTGTACCGAGGTACAGTGAAAAACTTTTGATGCGTGCTAACCTGTCAGCAGAAAGACGATACATGATTGCAATCGACCCATTTACAGTGTATAGATGCACGATCCATTTACAGTGTATACATACAAATGTCGTTATCAGATACATTTTTTATTTTTTAGAGATACAGCGCGGAAACAGGCCCTTCGGCCCAGCGATCCCCGCACATTAACACTGTCCTACACCCACTATGGACAATTTTTACATTTACCCAGTCAATTAACCTACAAACCTGTACGTCTTTGGAGTGTGGGATGAAACCGAAGATCTCGGAGAAAACCCACGCGGGTCACGGGAGAACGTACAAAACTCCGTACAGATGGTGCCCGTAGTCAGGATCGAACCTGAGTCTCCGGCGCTGCATTCGCTGTAAGGCAGCAACTCAACCGCTGCGCCACCGTGCCGCTTATTTTGGTAAAATAAGTGATAAAAAACTTGAGTCTGAAGAAGGGTCTCGACCCGAAACGTCACCCATTTCTTTTCTCCAGGGATGCTGCCTGACCCGCTGAGTTACTCCAGCATTTTGTGTCTATCTTCGGTGCAAACCAGCATCTGCAGTTCCTTCCTGAGAAAATAAAGAACTATTAGCAGCTTTAACCTATCAAAACCAACACTGGGTTCTCGAGGCAGGCTCTAGTCTTCCAAGTCCGACGATGGGTCCGGACTCAAAACGTCACACAGACATGTTCTCCACCCGCTGAGTCACTCCTGAATTTTGTGTCTTGTTTTGGCATAAACCACCATAAACATAGTTCCTCGTTATCACAGTTAGGACATTTCCCGGGTGTTTGGGATGAAATTGTTTACTCGTCCCAGAGAAAGTAACTTGAGTATGTGTGGGTGGTTGGGCACTACAGATGGCAGTATAGCTGCATGAGAGACATCAACACTCTTGCTTGCCTTGTGATTATTTTGCTGAAATCACTTCAGGTCCCCAGAACACCATGTCTTTCCTTCCTCTCTTCCTCCGCACTAATTATAGACAATAGACAATAGACAATAGGTGCAGGAGGAGGCCATTCGGCCCTTCGAGCCAGCACCGCCATTCAATGTGATCATGGCTGATCACTCTCAATCAGTACCCCGTTCCTGCCTTCTCCCCGTACTCCCTGACACCGCTATCCTTAAGAGCTCTATCTAGCTCTCTCTTGAATGCATTCAGAGAATTGGCCTCCACTGCCAGGCAGAGAATTCCATAGATTCACAACCCTCTGACTGAAAAGGTTTTTTCTCATCTCCGTTCTAAATGGCCTACCCCTTATTCTTAAACTGTGGCCCCTGGTTCTGGACTCCCCCAACATTGGGAACATGTTTCCTGCCTCTAACATGTCCAAACCCATAATAATCTTATATGTTTCGATATGATCCCCTCTCATCCTTCTAAATTCCAGTGTATACAAGCCTAGTCGCTCCAGTCTTTCAACATACGACAATCCTGCACCTATTTTCTATGGTTCTCTGTTACTGTGACAGTGTGGAAAATGGGGCAATAACTTCCAGATGCCATTCCGGGAATTAACCCAGTAAACCTACGCTGCACGCCCTCAATAGCAAGAATATCCTTCCTCAAATTTGGAGACCAAAACTGCACACAGTACTCCAGGTGCGGTCTCACTAGGTCCCTGTACAACTGCAGAAGGTCCTCTTTGCTCCTATACTCAACCAGGCCGCACGTTTCCCCTGCCCTTTCTTTCCTTGGAGTCTGCCTGCTTCCAAAACAGGTTCCTAATATTGATCACAAGTTGATATCAGGCAACTAAATCAACCTACCAACACCTAGAGAGTGGTCATGAGCTACTACCAACCTTATTCGAGACCCTCGGACTATTTTTGTTCGGAGTCTATCTTGCACTAAACATTATTCAGATTATTCTCTTTATCATGGATCTGTACACTGTGGAAGGCTCGAGTTGTAATCATGTGTTGTCTCTCTGCTGACTGGTTAGCACAGAACAAAAGCTTTTCACTGTACCTCGATACACGTGACAATAAACAAAAACTGAAACTGAACTGAACAGAGATCATTGGTGTGAGGTGATCCACTATTGAAAACCACAACATACTTCATATTTCTACTGCACCTTACACTTCCTTATCTATGTACCGCCCACTCCCCTGACATCAGTCTGAAGAAGGGTCTCAACCCGAAACGTCACCCATTCCTTCTCTCCAGAGATGCTGCCTGTCCCGCTGAGTTACCCCAGCATTTTGTGTCCATCTTCTTTCTGTTTCTACTTTCTGATGTCCAGGATGAGCATCATGGATATTATGGATCAGTATCTAAACTAAACTCGAAATCAAACTCAAACTCAGTTGGTGATGTGATATGTCAATCTGGATTTCCACAGTCGCTACCTGCCCTGCTGACGATTTATATCGTGCTTTATTATTTTTTTTATATGTAAGAACATCCAGATGCAGAATCAGCAGTCCGCTGCTTTAGCTAATGCACACGTGCACATTGCTAAACCTGCTCGGAACAGCCTGTGGAGGTCTGCAAGCCTCCCACTGTACAGCCAGGTGTCCAAACAAAACGCAAACAAATCTCAAACAAAGAGGAAAGATTTTTTTTCCCTTTGTGGCTGACGTTGTTGTCACTGAAACCGGATTCCTGTCTGGAAGACAAAAAAAATGCTCTCAGGGATGGCGGTGGGTTTTGTTATGCTGTGGAAAAGCGAACGTTTCTCGAAGCAGATGTGAGCTTCACTGCCCTTTTCTTATATTACTATTTCCAAATGGAGAACCAGGAGCATCTGGCCTCAAATTCAGTCCTTTGTGTGGGGGACTTCAACAGCCGAATCTGGAAATATTCACACTTCTGCCTTGTTTTTCTGCTGCTCAATTCCCAGGGCTTCTCTTTCAATGGGAATGAATATATATTTTTTTAAACTTGAATCTGGGGCAGCCAGTTTGTAAAATCAAGTTCTGAGAATAACGTTTCCCCTAATGTCACGCTGGGAACCATTATGAGATACAGTGGAGGGGGACAAGAGCATTTCCTTCCTGAGCCTTCTTGCTCATTGACAGACTGATGTAGCAATAGTTTGTGTGCTGGGAGAATTATTTCTGGACCTTTGGCAGTGTCTCTCTCCTGTGGGATCAGGGTTGTATTGTGTTGTTCGCTTGCCTCTCGGCTCTTAGAAACATAGAAACATAGAAAATAGGTGCAGGAGTAGGCCATTCGGCCCTTCGAGCCTGCACCGCCATTCAATATGATCATGGCTGATCATCCAACTCAGTAACCTGTACCTGCCTTCTCTCCATACCCCCTGATCCCTTTAGCCACAAGGGCCACATCTAACTCCCTCTTAAATATAGCCAATGAACTGACCTCAACTACCTTCTGTGGCAGAGAATTCCACAGATTCACCACTCTCTGTGTGGAAAAAAACCTTTCTCATCTAGGTCCTAAAAGACTTCCCCCTTATCCTTAAACTGTGACCCCTGGTTCTGGACTTCCCCAACATCGGGAACGATCTTCCTGCATCTAGCCTGTCCAACCACTTAAGAATTTTGTAAGTTTCTATAAGATCCCCCCTCAATCTTCTAAATTCCAGCGAGTACAAGCCGAATCTATCCAGTCTTTCTTCATATGAAAGTCCTGCCATCCCAGGAATCAATCTGGTGAACCTTCTCTGTACTCCCTCTATGGCAAGAATGTCTTTCCTCAGATTAGGAGACCAAAACTGTACGCAATACTCCAGGTGTGGTCTCACCAATGCCCTGTACAACTGCAGCAGAACCTCCCTGCTCCTATACTCAAATCCCCTCGCTATGAATGCCAACATACCATTCGCTTTCTTTACTGCCTGCTGCACCAACCCAGGCCCGGGCGTTTCTGATTCTCAACCAGAAGTTTGACTAGCGAGCCTTAAAAAGTAGTACTTTCAAGTGCATTCATTGGATTCTATCGTCTTTTAAGAACCCGTGTTTTTAAACGGAGGCAAACGATCCCATTTGCACAAGATTATTTTCACGCTGAGAGCAGGCATTGAAAGCGGAAGGATTCCTGGAGAAAAGCACAAAGTGCTGGAGGAACTCAATGGGCCTGGCAGCATCTGAGCCAAAGTGGACAGAGTACATTTTTCGGCCCAGGACCCTTCTTCAGACTGATAGGATTAGGGAGAGGGGGGAGGGGGGGTGGGGGAGGCACAAGACAGTGGGAAAAGGGAGGTGGGTGTTAGACCAACAATCCTTTATTTCTCCCTGTTGTCCTACTCCCTGATCACCTCACTACTCTTCACGTCGTTTAACAATGATTTGGATGATGGTATTGATGGCTCTGTGGCCAAGTTTACGGATGACACAAAGATAGACGGAGGCTCAGGCAGAGTTGAGGAAGCTGGTAATCTGCAGAAGGATCTGTGTGTGTGTGTGTGTGTGTGTGTGTGTGTGTGTGTGTGTGTGTGTGTGTGTGTGTGTGTGTGTGTGTGTGTGTGTGTGTGTGTGTGTGTGTGTGTGATCTGTATATATGCAGATTATATATATATATATACACACACACAGATCATATATAATATATATATGTGTGTGTGTGATCTGCATATATACAGATCGCACACACACATATATATTATATATGATCTGTGTGTGTATATATATATATATATAATCTGCACACACACACACACACGCACACACACACACACACACATATATATACACGCACACATACGTACACATAAAAAAACAAAGGAACAATAATAGTACAAAAATAACTATAATAGTCTCTGTAGTTCAGAGCATTAATAACTGTCAGGAACAGGTCTGAGCTGAGGCTCTCTCGTTTCACCGTGTGTCAGGGGAGAGGCGAGCAGCAGTGGGGTATGGCCAAAAAAAACACAAAAGGCTGAAAAATTATTGAGTTCTTTTCCAAACACTGGTAAAGCCATTCGCCAAAGAAATGTTGGTGATTGACGGTGCTGATGGAAAGTGGGGGCTGATGTGAATTAAACAGAGGTGGAGCCTCTTGGCTTGTGTGGGTTTGTTGTGTTCGATAAATCACCGCCAGATGCAGACTTTAAAAAAATTTTTTTTTTTAGAGATACAGCGCAGAAACAGGCCCTTCTGCCCACCAGGTCCGCGCCGCCCAGCAATCCCCGCACATTAACACTATCCTACACACACTAGGGACAATTTTTACATTTACCAAGTCAATTAACCTACATACCTGTACGTCTTTGGAGTGTGGGAGGAAACCGAAGATCTCGGAGAAAACCCACGCAGGTCACGGGGAGAACGTACAAACTCCGTACAGACGGCGCCCGTAGTCAGGATCGAACCTGAGTCTCCGGCGCTGCATTCGCTGTAAGGCAGCAACTCTACCGCTGCGCCACCGTGCCGCCCCTTGATTAACGACTTTGAATAACAAGGCATTTTTTGACATGACCAAATAGAGCACATAGACTCACGTATCCGCGCACACACTCGCCAACCCCGAGTACACAGCAGAGCACACACAGACGCAGGATCGAATCCTGTTGTTGGTCACCTGGCATCGTTCTAGACATGGTCCTTGGCTGGGGCTCTCTCTTCTCCAACACAGTCCTTTATGGCGTCTCTCGTCCGTTCAGACCGGCCCACGGAACCCTCCCGTAAGCCCGCAGTGCGCAACGTTTCTGCACTACCAGTGTGGAGGAAGGAACTGCAGATGCTGGTTCAAACCGAAGATAGACACAAAATGCTGGAGTAACTCAGCGGGACAGGCAGCATCTCTGGAGGGAAGGAATGGGTGACGTTTCGGGTCGAGGCACTTCAGTCTGAAGAAGGGTCTCGACCCCGAAACGTCAGCCATTCCTTCTCTCCAGAGACGCTGCCTGTCCCGCTGAGTTACTCCAGCACTTTGTGTCCACCTTCAGCTATCGCAGTATTTTGCTCAGTGAACATTCCCAGACATTGTTTGGAAACATCCACTCAAACATCCACCACTTGTTTGAGAACATCTACTGATTTTCAGTACTTGGGGCACCGATTCTGGATGAGCAGCCATGATCACGTTGAGTTGCGATGCTGGCTCGAAGGGCTGAATGGCCGACTCCTGCAACTATTGTCTCTGTTTCTACTCACACATCTTCTATTGCTCGGGAACATCCACTTGTTTTCCAAGGGTTTGGAATGCCGTGCTGCTGATTTAGCTAACCACTCAAGTTTAGCAGGGCACGGTCCGTCTAGCCCTTACAACGCAGGGTTAGAATAGCGATGGTTTGTGTTGCCAGTGCTGGCGGCCTGAAGATTCCCATGTCGATTGAGCCAACTTCTCAGGTGCAGGAAGCTCGATGCAGCGGCACACAGTGTGTGGGTGCGAGCAATAGTCAGAGCAGGCAGCAGGCTCTTTTATGTTTAGAGATTCAGTGCAGAAACAGGCCCTTCGGCCCACCGAGTCCGTGCCGACCAGTGATCCCCGCACATTAACACTATCCTACACACACTAGGGACATTTTTTTTCAAACATTTACCAACCCAATTAACCTACAAACCTGCACGTCTTTGGAGTGTGGGAGGAAACCGAAGATCTCGGAGAAAATCCACGCAGGTCACGGGGAGAACGTACAAACTCCGTACAGACAGCGCCCGCAATCGGGATCGAACCCGGGTCTCCGGCGCTGCATTCGCTGTAAGGCAGCGACACTACCACTGCGCCACCGTGACCGTCTCCCTACATCTTGCTCCTGCCTTCAGAAGAGCAGCAGCTACCGTGTCAGCATTAAGAGGATTCACATGAGGGCGTCAATGAATTTGGAGGCCACGGAGTTGTGCAGATTGGGGTGTTAACAGCGGCGAGGAATGCATTGAGTGTGAGCATTGGCAAGCGGGTCAGAGGAGATCATCGACACTGGCTGGGGTAATGCAGTGTCATTATAAGTGTGTCAATATAAGTGTGTCAATAAAGGCAGAGGATTGTGGTAGTGTGACAGAATTAGTGTGAAGCTGACAGAAAGGTGTCAGCATTAACAGGGAGGAGTCAGTCGTGTGTTGATACTTTGAGGCAGTTCACAGCAGTGCTTTAATATTAGTGGTGTAAACATTGTAAACATTTACAGAGGAATAATAGCTACATGCTCCGAGTCATACGATACGATACGATACGATACGATACGACAGAACTTTATTTATCCCAGGACGGAAATTGATCAGGTGGGACTACTTTCACAGCAGCGTAGGCATTATCAGTTATTATGAAGCGCGGATTGTCGATATTACCAAGGTATTCGCAAGTGTAAGCAAATAACTGCAGATGCTGGTACAAATCGAAGGTATTTATTTCACAAAGTGCTGGAGTAACTTAGCGGGTCAGGCAGCATCTCAGGAGAGAAGGAATGGGTGACGTTTCGGGTCGAAACCCTTCTTCAGACTGACCCGAGACCTCACCCATTCCTCGTCTCCAGAGATGCTACCTGACCTGCTGAAGGTATTCGCAAGAGTAAGTTAATATTGTGGAAGGGGGGGTGTCATGGGGAATTGTGACAATGTATTCAAGCTCTGTAGAACAATCCACAAAATGAAAGGTAATGCTAATCAGTTTAGTTTGGAGAAACAGCGCGGAAACAGGCCCTTCGCGCCGACCAGCGATCCCCGCACATTAACACTAGCCTACACCCACTAGGGACATTTTGTTTTAACATTTACTAAGCCGATTAACCTACAAACCTGTACGTCTTTGTAAGTGTGGGAGGAAACCAAAGATCTGGGAGAAAATCCCACGCAGGTCACGGGGAGAACGTACAAACTCGCCACAGACAGCACCCGTAGTCGGGGTCGAACCCGGGTCTCTGGCGCTGCAATCGCTGTAAGGCAGCAACTCTGCCACTGCGCCACCGTGCAGCCCACAAGTGATGGTTCAGACCATGTAGTTATTACACTGTGGTTATTGCAGTAAGTGCCTTGTGAATACAGGATGGAATCAATCTAATTTAACATTGACTGACCATGACTTACAAATGATTGTTTGGACTTGGTATGTGGTAAGCACCGATTGTGATTAATTGGAGTATTCATTGACTGGTTTATTCTGGAAGGGTATACTCAGGAAACATCCACTGTGTTTACTCACTCTGAAGCAGAAGAGCTTCAAAGCTTCAATCATAAACATACAGGCACAGATGGGAAGGATGTCAATGCAGTGTGACTGCCTTTGCTACGTTACCTGTACAAGAAAACAGGAGCAGGAGTGGACCGAAGACAGACACAAAGTGCTGCAGTGACTCAGTGGGACAGGCAGCATCTCTGGAGACGAGGAATGGGTGAGGTCTCGGGTCAGTCTGAAGAAGGGACTCGATCCGAAACGTCACCCATTCCTTCTCTCCAGAGACACTGCCTGTCCCTCTGAATTACTCCTGTGTCTATCTTCGGTTTAAACCAGCATCTGCAGTTCCTTCCTACACAGGAGTGGAGCACCAGGCTCCTCAAGCCTGCCCCACTATTCCATATAATCATGGCTGATCAATGGTGGCCTCAACTCTTCCTCTCTATCAGTTCTCCATAATCCTCAATTCTTCCATCTTTCAAACATTTATCTCCGCCTTAAATATCTCTACACATCTTGTGGGGCTAAAGTATTGGTGGCACGGTGGCGTAGCGGTAGATCTACTGGCTTACAGCGCCAGAGACCCGGGTTCGACACGGGTGCTTGTCTGTACGGAGTTTGTACGTTCTCCCCGTGACCTGCGTGGGTTTTTCTCCAAGATCTTCCGTTTCCACCCACACTCCAAAGACGTACTGGTCTGAAGGTTAATTAGCTTGGTATAAATGTAAGATTGTCCCTATTGTGCGTAGGGTAGTGTTAGTGTGCGGGGATCGCAGGTCGGTGCGGACCCAGTGGGCAGAAGTGCCCGATTCTGCACTGTATCTCTAAACTAAACTACACTAAACTGAATCAGGCCACTATCGCACTCATTAGGGGAGAATTTCAGAGATTCACTTTCCTCTGATTCTATCAAGTAGGAGGAACAGTTGAGAACTGTCTAACAACTCAGTTTTAAATTACCAGGTCTTTATTTTGTAGATCTATCTCCTTGTTTGCAACTCTTCCACTAAAAGCTCTAAGAGCAACATCTCAAGCCATCTCAGCATCTAAAGTCATAAAGTCATAAGGTCATAAGAGATAGGAGCAGAATTAGGCCATTTGGCCCATCAAGTCTACTCTGCCATTCAATCTATCTCTCCCTCTTAACCCCATTCTCCTGCCTTCTCCCCATTACCCCTGACACCCATACTAATCAAGGATCTGCCCTGACAATAACCGCTGACTTGCCGATGAATTCCACAGATTCACCACCTTCTGACTAAAACAATTTAAAGAGTTTAAATAAAGTCGCCGCTCGTTCTTCTAAACCCCAAAGAATCTCTTGATGGGACAACACACATATCCCAGGATTTAGCCTGGGTGAATCTTCTTTGGACTACCTCCAGTGTTAGCACAGTACAGCACAGCACAGAAGAGACAGTTAACTCCATTCTCTTTTAGATAAGGGAACCAAAACTCAGTTCACTATTCCATCACAAAAAGACAGAAGTGGCTGCAGTGACTCAGTGGGTCAGCATCTCTGGAGAACGCGGAGAGGTGATGTTTGGGGTCGGGACCCTTCTTCAGACTGAGTTTAACTTCGTTTAGAGAGGCCCTTCGGCCCACCGGGTCCGCACCAACGAGCGATCCCCGCACACTAACACTATCCTGCACACACAAGGGACAATTTTACACACGCATCAAGCCAATCGACCTACAAACCTGTACGTCTTTGTAGTGTGGGAGGAAACCGGAGATCTCGGAGAAAACCCATGCGGTCACGGGGAGAACGTATAAACTACGTACATACAGCACCCGTAGTCGGGATCGTACACGGGTCTCCGGCGCTGCAAACTCTGTAAGGCAGAAACTCTACCGCTGTGCCAACGTGGATGCAGATTTTTTTTTTGTAAACCAGCACCTGCAGTTCCTTGTACCCTCATTCTGAAGAAGGGGCTCGACCCGAAAACGTCACCCATTCCTTCTCTCCTGAGATGCTGCCTGACCTGCTGAGTTACTCCAGCATTTTGTGAAATAAATACCTTCATTATTCCATACATGACCTCACAAGCACCCTGTACGACCGTAACCAAAGCTCTCCATTTTTTTAACTCCACTCATTTGTAGTAAAGGTTAACATGCTGTTTGCCCTCTTAACTGCTCCAGTCTGAAGAAGGGTCTCGACCCGAGACGTCACCCATTCCTTCTCTCCAGAGATGCTGCCTGTCCCGCTGAGTTACTCTAGCATTTTGTGTCTACCTCCGATTTTAACCAGCATCTGCAGTTCCTTCCTACTCCTACCACTTGCTCGCTAACCTTTTGTGGTCCAAACATTGGGAAACCAAGTTCTGCATGATCTTCATTCAATCGCTGTCTCTCTCCATTGAGATAATAATCTCTGTTGATTTCTCTTCCCAACGTGCATGACCTCACAGTTTGTCACCGTACCTTAAATTCCTTTAGCCAGATTTTCATTCAGTCATTCAACTCGTTCTTAGACGTTGACTGGAGAAGCCTTCATATACAGTACTTGCAGACGAATTTATAATCTCGACTGGTTTGTGCAGCAAGGAACTTTGACATGAAGCAAAGATAGGCATGAAAAGCTGGAGTAACTCAGCGGGACAGGCAGCATCTCTGATTACAATACAGTACAATACAATACAATACAATATATCTACTCGCTGGAATTTAGAAGATTGAGGGTGGATCTTATAGAAACGTACAAAATTCTTAAGGGGTTGGACAGGCTAGATGCAGGAAGATTGTTCCCGATGTTGGGGAAGTCCAGAACAAGGGGGTCACAGTTTAAGGATAAGGGGGAAGTCTTTTAGGACCGAGATGAGAATGGTTTTTTTCACACAGAGAGTGGTGAATCTGTGGAATTCTCTGCCACAGAAGGTAGTTGAGGCCAGTTCATTGGCTATATTTAAGAGGGAGTTAGATGTGGCCCTTGTGGCTAAAGGGATCAGGGGGTATGGAGAGAAGGCAGGTACGGGATACTGAGTTGGATAATCAGCCATGATCATATTGAATGGCGGTGCAGGCTCGAAGGGCCGAATGGCCTACTCCTGCACCTATTTTCTATGTTTTCTATGTTTTATTGTCATTGTACAGGGGTACAACGAGATTGGGAATGTGCCTCCCATACGAGAAGAAATGGGTGACGTTTCGGGTTGAGAGACATGTGAAGATGGGTTTTGACCCGAAACTTCACCCATTCCTCCTTTCCAGAGATGTTGCCTGTCGCGCTGAGTTATTCCAGCATTTTGGGTGTATCTTCAGTTAACACCAGCCTACGCAGTTCCATCCTACACATTTGAGATGAAGCATTCAGATTTGGGCCTTTCACTCATCTGACAGGTCTTGCACAGTCTGCAATGATGCACAACCATCTGGAGGCACTTCCCGAGTTGCTGACACCATCTAGTTATACGAGTGACCTGATATGTAACTTGATGTGCGCTCCCTCGCCCAGAGGTCGGACCCATTGTTTTCTCATGCAGCAGAAGCCTGTTGACGGGAACGTTCATTTTAAAGGGGAACATCTGCTCCGCGCTGGCTCATTCATCACACACTGTGTACATTGTTTGTTTAACAGAAACAGTCCGGTAAAGCCAATGCCCTGCCCTGTGGAAGCTCCCACAAGCAGGGGATGTGGGCCCCACAAGGTTATCTGCTGCCCCCTTGGGGCCACCTGCTGCACTTCGTACCACTTGAGATTCAGCACCAGGAAGGTTGCATTTTTTTATTCGTGCGGGTGTAAGAGGTTATGGGGAGGAGGCAGGATACTAGGGTTAGGAGGGAGAGAGAGATCAGCCATGATTGAATGGCAGAGTAGACTTGATGGGCCGAATGGCCCAATTCTACTCCTACCACTTATGATCTTATGATTTGTTGGCCTGACGAGAAAAAAGAGATAGACATAAAAAGCTGGCGTAACTCAGCAGTTCAGACAGCATCTCTGGAGAAAAGGAATAGGTGAGAGGTCGAGAGCCTTCTTCAGACCTGAAGTCTTCAGACTTCAAGGGTCTCGACCCGAAACGTCACCTGTTCCTTTCCTCCAGAGATGCTGTCTGACCCGCTGAGTTACTCCAGCTTTTTGTGTCTATTTTCGGTTTAGTACCAGCATCTGCAGTTCCTCCCTACAAAAAGTAAAAAGAGGTGCAAATGCCAAACAAAGAAAAATGTAGCAGGAAATATCAGGGCCTTAGACTGAAGATGGGTCTTGACCCGAAACGTCACCCAATCCTTCTCTCCAGAGATGTTGCGTGTCCCGCTGAGTTACTCCAGATGGACCACTTTGTCGAAAATGCATACTCTGAAGTGTAGTACGCAAAGGAGTGGAACGTCCGCCATTTTAGTAGGCAAAACTGACCGTTCGTTATGCCTCTCGCAGTGTAATCAGTGCTGTGGGGGAACAGCATGTGTGATGATATCATTAAAATGCAGAAAATATCTCATCTATCAACTCAGTTTTTTTTAATTTTTCTTTTTAAATGTTTTCCCCTTGTTCTCTAATTTTATTCTCTCTCACTATTTCTGCCCATTTCGCTCCCATCCTTCCTGCCCGGCCCCCTCTTTTGTGCAATTTCCCTTGTATTGCTCAAACGCACACTCTGCAAAAATTTAACTTATTATATATATATATATATATATATATAAATGAATGTGTGTTTGTGTGTGTGTGTGTGTGTGTGTGTGTGTGTGTCTGTGTGTGTGTGTGTGTGTGTGTGTGTGTGTGTGTGTGTGTGTGTGTGTGTGTGTTTGTGTTTGTGTGTGTGTGTGTGTGTGTGTGTGTGTGTGTGTGTGTGTGTGTGTGTGTGTGTGTGTGTGTGTGTGTGTGTGAGAGGCAAGATAGAGATAAATAGATCTCAAAGTTCCTTGTCATGGATCAGAAGCAACTTTGATTTAAAGCAACGCTCTATTTCTCTCTTCATCATATTTTTCACATGGTGTACATAAACCATGAAGGTTTATATATATATATATATATAAACCATATATATATATATATATACACACACACACACACACAAATATATATCTCTAGTTTCTTTCTTGTGATTTCCTCTAATTATTTGTTTAGCAACTGTTTTCTTTCAATTCTCTCTCTCTCAGCAATAGACAATAGACAATAGGTGCAGGAGGAGGCCATTCGGCCCTTCGAGCCAGCACCGCCATTCAATGTGATCATGGCTGATCATTCTCAATCAGTACCCCGTTCCTGCCTTCTCCCCATACCCCCTGACTCCGCTATCCTTAAGAGCTCTATCTAGCTCTCTCTTGAATGCATTCAGAGAAATGGCCTCCACTGCCTTCTGAGGCAGAGAATTCCACAGATTCACAACTCTCTGACTGAAAAAGTTTTTCCTCATCTCAGTTCTGAATGGCCTCCCACTTATTCTTAAACTGTGGCCCCTTGTTCTGGACTCCCCCAACATTGGGAACATGTTTCGTGCCTCTAACGTGTCCAACCCCTTAATAATCTTATACGTTTCGATAAGATCCCCTCTCATCCTTCTAAATTCCAGTGTATACAAGCCTAGTCACTCCAGTCTATATATATATATATATATATATATATATATATATATATATATATATATAATCTATATATCTACAGATATATATATATATATATATATATAGTCCCATCTGCCTATGTTTTGCCCATATCCCTCTAAACCTATCCTATCCATGTACTTGTCTCCATTTTATTTAAGTGTTGTGATAGTACCTTTCTATCACCTCGGATGTTTCCTGGCCTGCTAGCTCCACCCTTTGATGTTTAGTCTTCAGATTCCCACTCTCTGCTGTGAGATGCCAACAAGCAAGCAATGGGCAAAGCCCCCTGAGCCCACACATGTGTGTGAATGCCCGTCTGCACAACTTCCACTCCACAATAAGATTTGAAGGACCTGGAACAGCAGGAGTGTGTTGTCAACGCCAACAGTGACATCCCTGAAGTTCGACACAAAATGCTGGAGTAACTCAGCGGATCACGCAGCATGTCTGGAGCAAGGGAATATGTGATGCTTCAGAACCTGAGGAGGGGTCTCGACACAAAATGTCGCCTATTCATCTTCTCCAGAGACGCTGCCTGACAAGCTGAGCTACTCCAGCATTTTGTGTCTGTCATGTTTGGGAATGTACCATTGAGATCACATTCAGATCAGCCATGATCTTATTCAATAGCACTTGGGCTGAAAGCCAACACTTGGGAATCAGCGACTAACCCAGTATTCAGACGTGACAGTGTGGAAAGGAACTGCAGATGCTGGTTTAAACCGAAGATAGACACAAAATGCTGGAGTAACTCAGCGGGACAGGCAGCATCTCTGGAGGGAAGGAATGGATGACGTCTACGGGTCGAGGCCAGGGGTGCAGTCCTGTTGGAGCTCACCGGAGCTGTCTTCCGGCACCTCTGTAAAAAAACAAACAAAATAAACAGCGGGGAATTTAACAGCGGCTTCTCTGGCACCAGTGACAGCTCCGGCACCTAAAAAATTACCACTGCAAACACTGGTCGAGACCCTTCTTCATATCGAAACGTACAAGATTATTAAAGGCTTGGACACGTTAGAGGCAGGAAACATGTTCCCAATGTTGGGGGAGTCCAGAACAAGGGGCCACAGTTTAAGAATAAGGGGTAGGCCATTTAGAACGGAGATGAGGAAAAACTTTTTCAGTCAGAGAGTTGTGAATCTGTGGAATTCTCTGCCTCAGAAGGCAGTGGAGGCCAATTCTCTGAATGCATTCAAGAGAGAGCTGGATAGAGCTCTTGAGGATAGCGGAGTCAAGGGGTACGGGGAGAGGGCAGGAACGGGGTACTGATTGAGAATGATCAGCCATGATCACATTGAATGGCGGTGCTGGCTCTAAGGGCCAAATGGCCTCCTCCTGCACCTATTGTCTATTGTCTATTGTCTATTGGCAAACACAGCTGGTCATCCTCAGCTTGTTCCCCTCCCCCCACTCCCACTCCCAAGTCGTTGCTTTCATCTTTCATGTGCCGAACGGTGACAAGGCCGAATGAACCCTCTCTCGCTGCCAGCTTGCTTGCCATCTGACCCGATGCAAGATGACAAGATCCTGACTGAATCTTGAAGCACACCCTGCACGTTAATGATTGAGCAAAACGCCAAGCCCAAAGGAAAGGAACAAAAATACAGTAGGCAATGCATTTTGCCAACAATGACCACACTCTCGTACATTCATGGGAACGGGCAGGAAAATGGAGCTGAGGCCAAGATGAGATAAGCCATCGTGTTTAGTTCAGTTCAGTTTATTACCACCTGCACTGAGGTACAGTGAAAAGCTTTTGTTGCGTGCTAACCAGTCAGCAGAAAGACAATACATGACTACAATTGATCCATTTACAGCGTATAAAGGAATAACGTTTAGTGCAAGGTAAAGCCAGCAAAATCTGATTGAGGATAGTCCGAGGGTTACCAAAGAGGTAGGTAGTAGTTCAACACTGGTTGCAGTTCGATGATTCAGTTGCCTGATAACAGCTGGGAAGATACTATCCCCGAAACATTAACTTCTCCAACTCCCGAAACATTGACTTCTCCAACTTTAGATAGTTCCTCTGTCCCAATCTTCCCCTCCCCCTTCCCAGATCTCCCACTGTCTTCCTGTCTCCACCTATATCCTTCCTTGGTCCCGCCCCCCCTGACATCAGTCTGAAGAAGGGTCTCGACTCGAAACGTCACCCATTTCTTCTCTCCCGAGATGCTGCCAGACCTGCTGAGTTACTCCAGCATTTTGTGAATAAATACCTTCGATTTGTACCAGCATCTGCAGTTATTTTCTTACACTACTCGAATCTGGTTGTGTGCGTTTTCACCTTCCATACATTTTTCTTGATGGGAGACGGGAGAAGGGGATGGCCAGGGTGTGACTCATCCTTGATGATGCTGCTGGCCTTGCTGAGGCAGGGTGAGGTATAACTGGAGTCAATAACGGAAGGTTGGTTTGTGTGATGGTCTGGGCTGCGTCCACAATTCACTGCAATTTCTTGCGGCGATGTTGTTCTTTCTTGGGGTTATAAAGGTCACTTCTCCTCCTTGTTGTTTATTTCTTATTTTCTTATGTTAGTGGATTAACATTTGACCCAAGGAAGGTTAAAACAAAAAGATTGATAACATGGAATTTAATTTTGCCTTTCTTTAAAATCTTTCCTCTGTGAGGTTGAAGAAGTAAGACGTATGAGAGTTTACAAACACAACTGTTTCACCAACCATTATAGAGGTGTATTAAATCATGAGAGGAATAGATCGGGTAGATGCACAGAGTTTCTTGCCCAGAATAGGTGAATCGAGGACCAGAGGACATAGGGTTAAGGTGAAGGGGAAAATAATTTAATAGGAATTTTTTCCACACAGTGTGGTGGGGGTATGGAACAAGCTGCCAAAGGAGGTAGTTGAGCCAGGGACTATCCCAACATTTAAGAAACAGTTGAACAGGTGCATGGGCAGGGCAGGTTTGGAGGGATATGGACCAAAAGCAGGCAGGTGTAGCTGGGACATGTTGGCCGGTGTGGGCAAGTTGGGCCAAAGGGCCTGTTTCCACACTGTATCACTCTATGATATTGATCATGTGACAAATGCCATATTCCACCAGTAACTTAGCAAAACAAATCAGCTTCTAGATGGAAAATACGAGGAGTAAATGCTTTAGATCAACTCAGTTTTGTGGGAATCATTGAACATTTTAAAAAGCATTATGGCCTGAACCCACTACAAACATTTCAATAAATTGGATGCAAAGAATATGGCGAATAGACATATTGGCAGTAAAGTGAAGTCTGTCAAAATCTGAATCCAGCCTATATATCTCCTGCTCTATGGTGTGTGCCAAGTACTGAAGAGATTTTGTCATTGAGAAGCCAAGGTTATATAATAATAAGAGGCATGAAACCACACCAACATAGTCAGAGGGTTAAGGGTTCACTGAAGAAAGAACTCTCCATTTTACCACCATGGATCCATTGATGTGTTTGACGTGATGTATTGATTGAGAAAGGTTTGTAAGCTGAATGGCTCACATGAATGCACATGTACTTATTAAAACCACATGTTGAGTCCTTTAGTCTGCCATGCTGCCTGATACTGCATGTATAACAAAGTGCCCTGTTCAACTTTGAAAAGCCTTGGCTTGACTCCGATATCAATTCCTTTGTGGAATATGTTGTCACCAGTTGGCATTAACAATCTGTCATAGCTGTCTGCATCCTTCTTACTCTTATTTTCTCTCTCCCTCTCGCTCTCGCTCACTCTCTCTCTCTTTCACTCTCTCTCTTTCACTCTCCCTCTCTCTCTTATTCTCTCTCTTTCACTCTCCCTCTCTCTTTCACCCTCTCTTATTCTCTTTCACTCTCCCTCTCTCTCTTATTCTCTCTTTCACCCTCCCTCTCTCTCTCTCTCTCTCTCTCTCTCTCTCTCTCTCTCTCTCTCTCTCTCTCTCTCTCTCTCTCTCTCTCTCTCTCTCTCTCTCTCTCTCTGTCTCTGTCTCTGTCTCTGTTATTCTCTCTCTCTCTCTCCTCTCTTTCTCTCATTCTCTCTCTCTCTCTCTCTCTCTCTTATTATCTCTCTCTCTCTTGCGAACTGAAGACTGACCTCAAGAAACGTAATTGCCCTTACTGTGGGTATGTTCTCTGTATACATCTGTGCAGTGTACATGCTTCTTCACACACCCTGTGCTGTACCTTTTGGAAAAGAAAGCCGTACACAGTTCACAGTTAAATATTTTCAACTTTGTTTGTTACTTGGCACACATGACTTCATCGGTCTTTCTATTGAGCATGTTAGTTGGAATATCGTGTAACAGTTGCAGGTTGGGAAGGTTGGAAATCCATTTTGTGAATACTTTTGCCAGGACTCCAGGGCATGATTTATAGAGAGAGGTGGGCAGGTCGGGATCTTGCAGTTTGAAATAGCGTCTTGACCCAAAACGTAGTCTCCATTCCCTCGACCCTCCCTCCTCTTCTTCAGTCTGAAGAAGGGTCTCGACCCGAAACGTCACCCATTCCTTCTCTCCCGAGATGCTGCCTGACCTGCTGAGTTACTCCAGTATTTTGTGAATAAATACCTTCGATTTGTACCAGCATCTGCAGTTATCTTCTTATATTATAGTAACCTTAGAGGTGTGTAAAATCACGAGGGGCATAGATAAAGTGAATGTATGCAGCACTTTCTCCAGGGAAGAATAAAAAAAAACAGAGGGCGATGTGAGTGGTTAGATTTAAAAGGGGCCTGATGGAGAATTCCATCAAACAGAGCGTGGCATGTATATGGAACGAACTCCCGGAGAAAGTGCTTGAGGAAGGTACAATAATAATGTGTAAAGATGTCTGACAGGTTCATGGATAGGAAAGATTTCAAGGGACATGGGCCAAACGTGGGCTAATGTGACCACCTCAGGTGGGCATCTTGGTTGCATAGGCAGTTTGGAAACCGTCCGGCTTGGCCTGGAACATGGCAACGTCAACAGCCTGACCGCGGGAGAAGACGGCAGGGGAAGAGAAATTACATTCTGGCCTTCCATCACAGTGAGGAGGGGACTGGAGGAGACTCACTGTGATGGATGTTTCTTTTTTTTGTTTTGTGTTGGTTTGTGATTGTGTGTGCGTCATCACTTATTTTTATTGCTCTTATTGTTGGACTGTGGGTGACGGAATTTCATCCAAAATACTTGGGGTTTTTTGGATGACAAATAAAGGCTATTCTTATTCTGATTCTGATTCTGAACAAAAGCCTGTTTTAGTCAATGCCCCTAACAGGAGGTGATCCTATTGAGATGTATTTGACTCTGAAGGTGCTGGACACAGTAGATGTGGTGAAGACGTTAGATTCTTGATTGGTACGGCTGTCAGGGATTATCATATCATATCATATATATACAGCCGGAAACAGGCCTTTTCGGACCTCCAAGTCCGTGCCGCCCAGCGATCCCCGTACATTAACACTATCCTACACCCACTAGGGACAATTTTTACATTTTACCCAGCCAATTAACCTACATACCTGTACGTCTTTGGAGTGTGGGAGGAAACCGAAGATCTCGGAGAAAACCCACGCAGGTCACGGGGAGAACGTACAAACTCCGCACAGTGCAGCACCCGTAGTCAGGATCGAATCTGAGTCTCCGGCGCTGCATTCGCTGTAAAGCAGCAACTCTACCGCTGCGCTACCGTGCCGCCAATTATGGGAAGAAGGCAGGAGAATGGGGTTAGGAGGAAGAGATAGATTAGCCATGATTGAATAGTGGAGTAGACTTGATGGGCTGAGTGGCCTAATTCTACTCCTACCACTTATGACCTTATGACCTATGCCTGGTGTATTAGTCCAATTGAGATAGCAGCAGACTTCTCTCCTGTTTGGTGACATGCCGATGAACTTAGTAAAGTATTTACACAGGACACCCTGGTTTAAACTTGAAAGCCTATTTTCACACTGGGTGCCTAAGGTGAGTTCACAGACAAAACATATCAGAGGAGATGGTATCAGGAGAATGATCAAAGGAATGTAACCTCTCATGTCTTTAAGCATTTGGACCGACATTACTGTCCGCCATAACCAAAGATACTAGAGGAGCTCCGTTGAAATCGCCTATACTGAAGTGTAGTACGCAAAGGAGCGTAACATCCGCCATTTTAGTAAGCAAAACCCACCGAGCGCTATGCCTCTCGCAGTGTAATCAATGTTTTGGGGGAACAGTATGTGTGATGATACCATTAAAATGCAGAATATATCTCATCTATCAATTCACAGATTTTTGTTATTTGTCTTTCTAAATGTTTCTGCAAGTTTCTGCCTACTAAAATGGCGCCGTGACGCACTGCATTTTTTAGGGTCGAATGGTTGATCTTGTTCCGCTAGTATCTTTGGCCATAACGTCAGCCACTTTTTCCTTCTGATTTCCAAGTCTAAATAGTGCAGAAATTACTGCAAAAAAAAATGATATGCTACTTCCCTTCTCACACTATTTAATTGTTTGCTAAACAGGGGTCACAAACCAGAAGGCGAAGATTTAAAGTCATTGGTAAAAGCAGTGGATAAGAGAGGGACGAAAACCTTATCCGTCTTGCGAATGGTGAATGTCTGGAACTCACTGCCTGAAAGGTAATGGAGTGTAGAAGGCCTTACCAGAGTTAAACGGTACTTGGATATATTCTTGAAGTGCAGCGACCAAGAGCTGCGTATGCCTCAGCAGGATCATGGGTGGCAGCTTTCCAATTGGCGCAGGTAAGATCGGCCAACCGACACTTCTCCACGTCGCAAAATTCTTCACGATTCCATCATTTATTTTCAATCTGTGAATCTCTCCTGCAGGTATCTCCATATTAAAGGATGTGTAGGAAAATAACTGCAGATGCTGGTTCAAATCGAAGGTAGACACAAAATGATGGAGTAACACAACGGGTCAGGCAGCATCTCAGCCCGATTCTGGCCTCTCTCCATTGGCTCCCTGTACGGTACAGAATGGATTTCAAGCTCCTCCTATTTGCATACAAAGCCCTAAATGGGCTTGCCCCCCCCCCCCCCATATCAAAGGAAGGATATAGGTGGAGACAGGAAGATAGAGGGAGATCTGGGAAGGGGAAGAGAGGAACTCCCCCTCCCACTCCTAGTCTGACCTTTCTGTCATGGGCCTCCACCAGTGCCATAGTGGGGCCCACTGCAAATTGGAGGAACAGCACCTCATATTTCGCTTGGGCTGCTTGCAGCCCAGCGGTATGAACATTGACTTCTCCAACTTTAGATAGCTCCTCTGTCCCTCTCTTCCCCTCCCCCTTCCCAGTTCTCCCACTGTCCTCCTGTCACCAACTACATCCTTTCTTTGTCCCGCCCCCTCCCCTGACATCAGTCTGAAGAAGGGTCTCAACCCGAAACGTCACCCATTCCTTCTCTCCTGAGATGCTGCCTGACCTGGAATAAAGCTGAATTACTCCAGCTTTTTGTGATACCCACAATATTGTTCTCTTTTTAAAATGAGTTCATCCAAAACTCTACGATCATTCTGCAATGTTGAATTAAGTCTCATTCCCACAACATCTCTGGCCTCCCTAATTGACCTGGCACTTGCTTAAGTCATCCTCAAGTTCGAAGTTTAGTTTAGTTTAGAGAAGCAGCGTGGGAAAACAGGCCCTTCGGCCCACCCAGTCCGTGCCGACCAGCGATCCCCGCACATTAACACCACCCTGCACACACCAGGGGCAACTTACAATTATACCAAGCCAACTAGCCTACAAATCTGAAGAAGGGTCTCGACCCGAAACGTCACCCATTCCTTCTCTCCCAAGATGCTGCCTGACCTGCTGAGTTACTCCAGCATTTTGTGAATAAATACCTTCGATTTGTACCAGCATCTGCAGTTATTTTCTTATTTAACCTACAAATCTGATCGTCTTTGGAGTGTGGGAGGAAAACGCAGTAGCCAGGGAAAACCCATGCGGTCATGGGGAGAACGTACAAACTCCAGACAGACAGCACCCATAGTCAGGATCGAACCAGAGTCCCCAGCGCTGTGCCACCGTGTCACTCAGTCTCATGCCCTTTTTCTAAATAAAACTTCAGTATTGCTCTATAACATCTTCCAATCCTTCAGCTTTCTGACATCTCTGTCCCCTTCTAGTTCTCACTTGCAATTTCCTCTTTCTCAATGGTATTATTATTTCCCCCACGGCATTTATTAATTCATCTACCTGAGATTAATTGTGCCCTTATGTCTCCCCATCACCCTGGTATCTTTCCCATTTGGAGGTTTATCAAAAATTCCATCCTCAACTAAACTTTTAGACATCTGTCCAAATACCTTATGTCCTGGCTCAGTGTCAACATTGGCTCGTAAAAACACTTTGGGACAGATTACTGTGCTAAAGGTGTGTCAGAAAGGCATTCCATTTTCTTTGTAACTGCTGAGTTGAGAAAAGTAGAAAACATCACAAACCTGAAGTCGAAACCAAAAGTGCCCAGTGCACTCAAATAGGTCATTAGCCTTTGAACCGACAAGAAACTGACTGACTGGAGAATGGTCTCTGTCTGCAATTTGAAACTAGTTTTTATTTTGCGATTAATCCAGTTTAAACACTGAGCATTTTCCAAATTAATCTTGTGGTCTGTCAGGCGTGCGGTACTGGCATTATCATAGGAAAAAACACATGTTCTTCTGTGGTTAGACACCAAATGCTGGTGGAGCTCAGCGGGACAGGCAGCATCTCTGGAGAGAAGGAATGGGTGATGTTTCGGCTCGAGACCCTTCTTCAGAGTGGCCCCAGCAATTTGTGTCTATCTTCAGTGTAAACCAGCATCTGCAGTTCCTTCCTACACCTTAAACCCATCGCCCCCTAGTTTTGGACTCCCCTGCCCTAGGAAAATAAAGTGTGAATATCTACTCCATCGATGTCCCACATGATTTTATAAATCTCCATTAGGTTACCTCTCAGTCTCTTTATCTCAGGGGAGCATAGCCACAGCCCATTGCAGAGGGCTGTGGAGGCCAAGTCAGTGGATAGTTTTAAGGCAGAGATAGACAAATTCTTGATTAGAATGGGTATCAAGGGTTATGGGGAGAAGGCAGGAGAATGCGACTAGGAGGCAGAGATCAGCCATGATTGAATGGCGGAGTGGAGACGATGGCCTAATTCTACTCATATAACCTGTGAACCTGTGAACTTGTGAGCCAAGTCAATCTCTCTTTGACTGTCTGCCACAATTTGAGGCCCAGTCCCTCACATCTATTCAATTTCCCAGCTAAGCAATCACATCAAATCCATTCCCCTTCTCCTTTATGACCCCGGTAACTCTGTAACTTACAGGAGGAGCCACTGAAGTAAGTCACAGCAACTGCCGAACAGAATACTTTTGGGAAGTGAGAATAAAGTAGAGCGTCTAGTTGAAACCTACTCGCATGGGGAATATCTAAACTCACCACAGACAGCATCGAAGGTCAGGATTGAACCCAGGCCCCTAAATGTTGCACCACCTCAGGACTATAATATCTCTGGAAGAGTTTGAGGATATTTCAAGGACATCTTCACAATCAAAAGGCCTGAGACTTGAATAAACATAGAAAAATAGGTGCAGGAGTAGGCCATTCGGCCCTTCGAGCCAGCACCACCATTCAATATGATCATGGCTTATCATCTAAAATCAGTACCCCGTTCCTGCTTTTCCCCCATATCAATAGACAATAGACAATAGGTGCTAGAGTAGGCCATTCGGCCCATCGAGCCAGCATCGCCATTCACCATGATCATGGCTGATCATGCACGATCAGTACCCCATTCTTGCCTTCTCCCCATACCCCCTGACTCCGCTATC
Organism: Rhinoraja longicauda; assembly: GCF_053455715.1. Lineage (NCBI taxonomy): Eukaryota > Metazoa > Chordata > Chondrichthyes > Rajiformes > Arhynchobatidae > Rhinoraja > Rhinoraja longicauda. The sequence goes on along the minus strand of NC_135954.1, from coordinate 104,273,746 downwards.
AGAAAGAGAAACATTTTTGACCCCAATTGGAAAAACGTTAGAGATGAAGAGAATATTATGATTAAATGATGAACCGATGAAAAAAATACATTTTAATTGAACTGTGATTTGCAATGATCCAGAATGCAAGCGAAGAGTACTGGAAGCAAAAACAATTGGCAATTATCAAAATGGTATTTGTTGAATATTTGAAGAGGTAACATTTGCGGAGCGATGAAAATAAATTGATTACATCTGCAGAAATGCCAATAGGTGCCCTTTAATAATAATAATAATAATAATATTCATTTATTGTCATTGCAACGAGTACAACGAAATTAAAAAATAGCCAATCCTGACGGTGCGTACAAACATATATGCAATAAATGCAAAAACAAATAAATACATAAATACAATTAAATACAATTATATTAAGTACAAGATTTTTTAACGGTGTTGCCTAGTGCAAAGGTAGTGTTCAGTTCTCGTATGGCCCTGGGGTAAAAACTGTTCTTAAGTCTGTTTGTTCGGGATTTGATCGACCTGAAACATCGACCAGAGGGCAGATGAACAAACAGACGGTGGCCGGGGTGGGATGGATCTTTTATTATTTTGCCTGCTCTACTGAGGCAGCGTAGGCTGAACAGGTGCTCCAGGGAGGGCAGTGAGCAGCCGATGATCTTCTGGGCCGTCGTGATGACCCTCTGAAGGGCCTTCCTGTCCTTTTCTGAGCAGCTGGCATACCATGTGGTTATACAGTATGCCAGCACACTCTCGATGGAGCAGCGATAGAAGGACAACATGAGCTTCTCCTGCAGGTTGGTTTTCCTGAGGATCCTCAGGAAGTGGAGTCTCTGCTGTGCCTTCTTTACTGTGGTGATGGTGTTGGTAGACCAGGTAAGATCCTCTGCGATGTGCGTACCCAGGAACCTGAAAGCTGGTACCCTTTCCACACAGACCCCATTGATGTAGAGTGGGTCGTAATCTCCACTGGTTTTTCTAAAGTCAATTATAAGTTCCTTTGTTTTGGAGGAGTTCAGGACCAGATTGTTCACTGAACACCATGCTGCCAGCCTTTGGATTTCATCCCTATAGGCTGTCTCATCTCCTTCTGAGATGAGTCCAACCACAGTCGTGTCATCCGCGAACTTGATGATGGTGTTGGTGGGATGGGTGGGGGCGCAGTCGTGAGTGTAGAGGGAGTAAAGGATGGGGCTCAACACACAGCCCTGTGGTGAGCCGGTGCTCAGTGTAATGGTGGAGGAGAGGTGAGGGCCTATTTTGACGGTCTGGGGGCGGTTGGTCAGGAAGTCCTTGATCCATTGGCAGATGGTTTGGGAAAATCCAAGGTCGGAAAGTTTGGTGACCAGTCTGCTCGGGATGACCGTGTTAAAGGCAGAGCTGAAGTTGGGAATTTAGCAGGGTCATTCGAGAATTCAGTGAACTCTCATGGATTTATCTAGAGGCTCGGCTAAAGTGGGAATGTGCCTTTTATAGGGAGCTCAGAAACATAGAAACATAGAAAATTGGTGCAGAATTCGGCCATCCGGCCCTTCAATATGATCATGGCTGATCATCCAAAATCAGTACCCCGTTCCTGCTTTCTACCCATATCCCTTGATTCCGTTAGCACTAAGAGCCATATCAAACTCTTTCTTGAATACATACGTAGCTTGTACACTTATTTGATTGTTGTGCTTGGAAATTGTCTAGATCAGTTCGGATAGATTTGTTTAGTTTAGTTTAGAGGTACAGCGCGGAAACAGGACAGTGAAACTAGTCGGAGGACGAGGATGAGGAAGGGACGGGGAGAGAGGGAAAGCAAGGGTTAACTTGAAGTTAGAGAAATCAATATTCATACCGCTACTTCAAGTAACCCTTGCCTACTCGCCACCATTCCTTCTCTCCAGAGACGCTGCCTGTCCCGCTGAGTTACTCCAGCATTTGGTAGACGGTTCAGGTCCATTACATCACGGACTAATAGACTCAAGAACAGCTTCTACCCCAGCGTCACACGTGAGCTGAACACTGCCAGACACTCACATAACACTGAATGGAAAGAACGGAACTGATCGGAACACTGTCAGTTACTTGCCAGAAAACATAAGCCTCAATTTAATACATGTTTACATCCTACTGCACTTATATTGCTTAACATTTGCTAAACTTATTACATGTTTCACCCGACCTCACCTTATATTTAATTACATTATTTCTTTTATTTTAAAAAAAAATGGCACTACCGATGCATTTGCAATATGTTAGCTCTCATTGCTGTGCAATAACTTGCTGTCTTGATTGCCTTGACTGTATTGTCATTGTTTTGTCTATATTGTATTAGAGGTCAGTTTGTTTAATTCAGTAGATTAGGTTTAGCTTGTTATGGATAGAGGTTTATCCTTTGTACTGTCGGCTGTGTGTGATTGCATCATCTAGACTGCTTTAATTTCGCTGTACTTTGTGTGGCAACAATAAAGGTCTTTTACATTTTTTTACATTTACATTTAGTGTCTTGCGGACGCAAACCTGCATCTGCCGTTCCTTCCGACTCAATCCAAAACTGGCTAGGTTACTGCTGCAATTTCAGTTAAAGATATGCCACTTTCCTTTTGTGCTTTGTTTGACTTTCCTTCACAGATTGGGTGCGGGGAACATGTTAGATTAAATACAATTACACCGCAGTTTATGGTCTCGCTGACAGGTCTCTTTCAGCATCTGGGCAGTGCCGAACGCCACACACCTGTCGACTGGCACAACAGCAGACAGGTGTGAGAACGGCTGTCTCCAATACGGGGGTGGCTCTTGCTGTGAAAACAGGACGAGATATTTAGAAAGCGACAAAGGCGGCTAATCCTGCAGGAAGTCGGTCTTCCTTCCCTTTGATTCCAACAAAAATAACACGGCTAAAAACAAAAAAGAAAAACGACGGACGGGCTTTGATTTAGTGGCCGTCAGCATGCGATTTCTTTTTTCAGAAGCATAGAAAAGATAACAAGGCAGACACACTAACGTCCACATTCTTGCCAGTAAGTGAAGCAAACGTTTCTGGTAGGTGTGGTGTGCTGTGGAAAGGCAGCTGGCAAATGCCCTGGAAAGTTAACAGCAGGCAGTTCTCGTTACACACATTCCCTGAGCTCAGGCAGCGTAACACACAGCATTGCAATTTTCAGTTGTTCAAAGCTGCCGGGCGGGGTAAACCTTCTGCCAGGTGATCCCAGGCCTCCTTCCTCACCAGACGATCTCCCCGGTTCTCAGTGTAGGAAAATAAGTGCAGATGCTGGCTCAAATTGAAGGTAACTCAGCGGGTCAGGCAGCATCTCAGGAGAGAAGGAATGGGTGACGTTTCGGGTCGAGACCCTTCTTCAGACTGATGTCAGGGGAGGGGGCGGGACACCTGAGGATTACCTGAGACTTAGATGAGGAAAAACCTCTTCACCCAGAGAGTTGTGAATCTGCGGAATGCTCTGCCACAGAAGGCAGTGGAGGCCAACTCACTGGATGTTTTCAAGAGAGTTAGATATAGCTCTTGGGGCTAATGGAATCAAGGGATATAGGGAGAAAGCAGGAATGGGGTACTGATTTTGGATGATCAGCCATGATCATATTGAATGGCGGTGCTGGCTCGAAGGGCCAAATGGCCTACTCCTGCACCTATTTTTCTATGTTTCTATGAGAACGAGAACAATGAGTCGAAGCCACAAGGCCAATGGAGCTGCTTATACACCACACCCATGGTACCCTTCACCTTTTTGTTCGTTTCATTGTTCGCAGCCCTGTGACGGGGGGGGGGGGGGAGGTGCGGGGGTAGGGGAGGGGGGCGGAGGTGCGGGGGTAGGGGAGGAGGGGGGGTGGGGGGAAACCTGAATTACGGGAAGGAGGGATAAATGATTATCAAGAGCCAATTTTCTGCTTATGAAAATTAAAATGTAGCAGCACGACGTTGAAGCATTTGGATCTGTTGGCCGTTACTCAGTTCACTGAGGGGAAAGACGGGACCCCGTTGAAGGCAGGCAGAAGGGCAGCCTTTTGTCGATCAATACACCAGGGCAAAGTCAGGGGAGCGCTGACATTTAGTTCAGAGGTACAGCGCGGAAACAGGCCCTTCGGCCCTCCAAGTCCACACTGACCAGCGATCCCCGCACATCAACACTATCCTACACACTCTAGGGACAATTTACACTTATACCAAGTATACAAACCCAAGCCAATTAACCTGTAGGTCTTTGCAGATAACCACGGCCTCGGACAAGGTAAAATGCCCACTCAGCATATGCCAAATAACCTGGCTCATATCCAGTGATTAAATTGATTACAATGAGAGGAAACGACAGCTGGGTGAACGGGTAGCACAAATTAATTTCCTTCTGACTTGATTTGATTTTAGGCAATGGACAATAGGTGCAGGAGGAGGCCATTCGGCCCCTCGAGCCAGCACCGCCATTCAATGAGATCATGGCTGATCATTCACAATCAGTACCCCGTTCCTGCCCTCTCCCCATACCCCCTGACTCCGCTATCATTAAGAGCTCTGTCTCACTCTCTCTTGAAAGCATCCAGAGAATTGGCCTCCACTGCCTTCTGAGGCAGAGAATTGTTCATTTGATTCATTTGCTTTATAAATCAGAACACTAAAAAAGACACCAAAAGGTAAAATGTTATTGCATGTAACATTTTCTTTAGTCCATAAGTGATAGGAACAGAATTAGGCCCATCGGCCAAATCAAGTCTACACCGTCATTCAATTAGAACAGTCTGGACAGAATTTTAAAAGATAATTGTAAAAGATGAGGAGATACCTCTGAATTTACTGTCACATATCTGTATTTGTGTGGTTTCATAGACTTTGAAAGAATGTGGAAACTGAATCTTCACAATCAGCATACCGAATAGGTTGCCAGTCACTCATCAGTTCATAAGTTCATAAATTCTTGTAGCAGAATTAGGCCATCATCTGCTCCACCATTTAATCGTGGGTGATCTATCTCTGCCTCCTAAACCCTATTCTCCTGCCTTTTCCCCCATAACCCCTGATACCCGCTCTGAGCAAAAATCTATCTATTTCTGTCTTTAAAATATCCATTGACTTGGCCTCTACAGCCTTCCAAGATAGCCCAAGTGTTTTTTTGGTGTTTGTGACTGACAAATATTTTTACACAAACTTTCAATTTTGGAGTTAGGTTTGATAGGCAGTAAACCATGTGTAGGTTCTGACTGACTATTAAAACATTCCTGAGGGAGGAGTGTGCCAACTATACACAAAATGTCACTATACTGAGCTGGGCTTCTCTGATCTATTGACAGTAGAAGACTGTGGAAGATAACTTTCCTTTATAGTGCTCGAGGCATTTAGCAAGGAAACAGGCCCTTCAACTCAACTCGTCCATGCTGACCAAAATGCCCCATCTAAGTAAGTCCATTTGCCTGTGTCTGGCCCACACCCCTCTGAACTCTCCCTATCCATGTATCTATGATTGTCTTTTAACTGCTGTTACAGTTACTGCATCAACTAGGGCTCATATTCAATCTTGCTCTCCCGGTAGCTTCTATGATATGGTGCCGTAGAACTGGACGCAACACTCTAAATGCTACAGAGGCTGCAAATTGGAAGTAAAACCAGAAACTGCTTCTAGCACTTAACAAGGTTGGACAACATCCATCGATAGGAAAACAGCGTTAGCAGTTCATGTGGAAGACCCTTCGCATGAACTGGAGAAGAGGGAAAAATAAACTATTTTAAAATTGCATGGGAACTCGGGGAAGGATGATAAAAACAACGAGAGTAACTGTGATAGAGTGAAGTCAGGGTTGTTGTGGGGGATAAATTGTTATCAATGGATTAATGAAGGCAGTTCGTTCAAACACAATCAAAACAGCTTACAATTCTGCAAAAACACATGCCAGCAGGTCAAGCGATACTTAGACATTAAAAAGATTGAGCCCATTTTAAATAGTCTTTTATCCTGGCTAATAGTCTAACTATTTGAGTTTACTATTGAGTTATAACCTGTGAGGCTTAGCATCCAACATATTTTTATAGAGTAGGAGAATAGGCTAAATGCGGCCTCAGCAACATCTTATACAACTGCAGCATAACCTCCCAATGCCTTTACTCAATACTCTGACTGATGAAGGTCAATGTGCCAAAGCCTTTTCGATCACCCAATCTACTTTGAAAAATGGCGCCTTACTGTAAATGGCCGCGCCCGCATGTGTAATATATGCAAAAGGAATTTGACTGTGCAGTTGCATATTTTAGAAGGATGAAAGGGGATCCTATCGAAACATATAAGATTATTAAGGGGTTGGACACGTTAGAGGCAGGAAACATGTTCCCAATGTTGGGGGAGTCCAGAACCAGGGGCCACAGTTTAAGAATAAGGGGTAGGCCATTTAGAATGGAGATGAGGAAAAACCTTTTCAGTCAGAGAGTTGTAAATCTGTGGAATTCTCTGCCGCAGAAGGCAGTGGAGGCCAGTTCTCTGAATGCATTCAAGCGAGATAGATAGAGCTCTTAAGGATAGCGGAGTCAGGGGGTATGGGGAGAAGGCAGGAACGGGGTACTGATTGTGAATGATCAGCCATGATCACATTGAATGGTGGTGCTGGCTCGAAGGGCTGAATGGCCTCCTCCTGCACCTATTGTCTATTGTCTATTGTGACTCATTAAGCACCATTGAACTGCTGGACCATTAATTGGGACACTTTAAACCCTCTGGGTCTGTACTCCCTCTCTTAGAAACTCTGGCCCACCGTTACCAGATGGTTTAGTAAACTTTGGTGACAGGCAAAGTCTTGGAATCATCTCTGAGGGATAGTTTAAAACTTAGTTTAGAGGGACACAAACCAATCAAGAATAAACACCGTTGATTTGTTAAGAGAAAATGATTTTAGAAGGAGCAAACGAGGAAGATCACTAAGGGTAGTGGATTTTAAGTTGTCACTTCAAATTGAAGCTTTTACAAAGGCTTTTAATAAAACGCTGCAGCAGATATCAAATATCCAATAGAGAAAATATTGAAAGAAAATTATATTGAACGGGATCTTTGAGGCTGAATCCTCAGTTCCTTAAAGTTTATAGATAGCGTGGTTGATAAAAATGCTTTCTTCTATTAAACAAAGCAAAGAACATGAGAGCAGGGAGATTGTTAAATTGTCCACAACAATAACCAGGCCACAACACTAGTTAGTGCACAGCTTTGAGGCTGCACATAGTCCTGCTTACCATATACTGTAACTGGTTCCAAAAGATAGACACAGAATGCTGGTTTAACTCAGCAGGTCGGGCAGCTTCTCTGGAAATGAAACGATGGGCGATGTCCCAGTCTGAAGAAGGGTTATAATAATAATAATAAACATTTATTTTATATAGCGCTTTTCCAAATGCTCAAAGACGCTTTACAAAAACAGTCAAGACATAAAAACAAACAGACGAACTGACCTGACGGAGAAGCGGCGAACAAATAGCGCCAGCGTCCTCTCACGCCAGGGTCCGGCAGTGGACAATAAAGAACACAAGACACACAATTACAATTTTAACACAAACAGCCATCACAGTGATTGCTCCAGGCACACCCTCACTGTGATGGAAGGCAAAGAAAAGTCTTATCTCCTCCTCATTCTTCTCCCGTGGTGCCACGAGTCGATCGAGGCTCCCGACTTTTGAAGCCCCCACCGGGCGATGGAAAGTCCCAGGCCGAGCCGAGCAGGCCGATGAAGGTCCTGAGCCCCCACCGGGCGATGGAAAGTGCCACGGCCGAGCCACGCAGGGCGATGAGGGGCCTGCGAGCGGGTCGATCAAACCTCGCGCTCCGGGGCGGTCGAAGCTGCTACGGCTGGAGCTCCCGAAAGCCGGTCGCCAGCCAGGGACCTGCGAACTCCCGATGTTGCAGTTCCGAACCGAAACATCATCCATCCTTTTGCTCCCGAGAAACTGCCTGACCTGCTGAGTTACTCCAGCACTTTCAGCCTTTCTTCAGTACCAACCAGCATCTGCAGTTCCTTCCGACACAGCAGGTTCCAGAATGCTGCCTGGATTACGGGGCTATTAGCTACAAGGAGAGGCAGGACAGACTTGGACTGCTTCTTCACGGCACCAGAGCTTGAGGGGAGACCTGACAGAAGTATGCAAAGTTAAGAAAGGTATAGATAGGGTAGACAGTCAGTGTCTTCTCCCTCAAGTGGAAATATCAAAGATTAGAAGTGATGAATTTGAGACGACAATAGACAATAGACAATAGGTGCAGGAGGAGGCCATTCGGCCCTTCGAGCCAGCACCGCCATTCAATGTGATCATGGCTGATCATTCTCAATCAGTACCCCATTCCTGCATTCTCCCCATAGCCTCTGACTCCACTATCCTTAAGAGCTCTATCCAGCTCTCTCTTGAATGTATTCAGAGAATTGGCCTCCACTGCATTCTGAGGCAGAGAATTCCACAGATTCACAACTCTGACTGAAAAAGTTTTTCCTCATCTCAGTTCTAAATGGCCTACCCCTTATTCTTAAACTGTGGCCCCTTGTTCTGGACTCCCCCAACATTGGGAACATGTTTCCTGCCTCTAACGTGTCCAACCCCTTAATAATCTTATATGTTTCGATAAGATCTCCTCTCATCCTTCTAAATTCCAGTGTACACAAGCCTAGTCGCTCCAGTCTTTCAACATATGATAGTCCCGCCATTCCGGGAATTAACCTAGTAAACCTACGCTGCACGCCCTCAATAGCAAGAATATCCTTCCTCAAATTTGGAGACCAAAACTGCACACAGTACTCCAGGTGCAAGAGGGGGAAGTTTAAATAAGATGTGCGGGGCAAGTATTTTTTACAGGGAAGATGGTGGGTATTTCGGGTGGTGGTGGGTATTTCGGGTGGTGGTGGTAGGAGATAGGATTGTGGCATTTAAGATGCTTTTAGATAGGCACAAGGATATGCCGGGAATGGAGGGGATAAGGATCACCTGCAGGCAGATAAGATTAGTTTATCTTGGCATCATGTTGGGCACAGACATCGTGTGTAACGGACCGCAGGTAGACCCAAATGCAGCACACGGAACCAAGGAAGTCGTTTTAGAATGAGTTTTATTTCTACCTGCTCATGGTCGGGGACAGAAGACTGAGGCGTTCACCAGGGCTACGACGAGGCATGAAGGTCGGGAGCAGGCAGGGTCGGCAACGGGAAATCAGTCCAAGAGAGAATGCTGGAGAGTCTTGCATGAGGGCTAAGAACAATCTGGCAAAGAGTGTGTGCGCGCAGGAAGGGTTTATATGCTGGCTTGATTGGTGATCTGGAGCAGGTGAGTGAACAGGTGAGGGGAGTTGGCTTAGCGTGGTGGGCGTGGCTGGCAGGTGAGTGAACAGGACAGACTGTGATATTGTGGGCCACAGAGCCTTGTCCTGTGCTGTATTGTTCTATGGCCTATGTATTGCACAATAATGTGACTGCACTGGAGAGGGGCAGAGGAGCAGAGGAGCAGAGGAGCAGAGGAGCAGAGGAGCAGAGGAGCAGAGGAGCAGAGGAGCAGAGGAGATCAATGATGTAGTTGCCAAGACTGGAAAATTGTCGTTTCTCATAAAGTTTAGATACGCTGGTTTGTTTTCTTTGGAACAGAAGAAGCTGAGGGGAGATTAACTCGAGGTGGACGAGGAGCTCAGGTAGAACGCAAAGGAATACCCAAGGCATCAACAACCAAGGACATTGATGCAATGTAAATGACTGAATGAATCGAAAGGAGACAGGGAAACATCTTCCCACCCAGACGATGTTATGCATGAAGAGTCCACTGCCTGAAATGATGTGACAGAGTGCACTTTCCCCTGCAACCGCACGAGATGCAACACCTGTCCCTTTACCTCCCCCCTTAACTCCATCCATGGACCCAAACAGTCTTTCCAGGTGAGACAGAGGTTCACCTGCACCTCCTCCAACCTCATCTATTGCATCCGCTGCTCCAGATGTCAACTTATTTACATCGGCGAAACCAAACGCAGGCTCGGCGATCGCTTCGCTCAACACCTGCGCTCGGTCCGCGTTGGCCAAACTGATCTCCCGGTGGCCGAGCACTTCAACTCCCCCTCCCATTCCCAGTCTGACCTTTCTGTCGTGGGCCTCCTCCAGTGCCATAGTGAGGCCCACCGGAAATTGGAGGAACAGCACCTCATATTTCGCCTGGGCAGCTTGCAGCCCAGTGGTATGAACATCGACTTCTCCAACTTTAGATAGTTCCTCTGTCCCTCTCTTCCCCTCCCCCTTCCCAGATTTCCCTCTATCTTCCTGTCTCCACCTACATCCTTCCTTTGTCCCGCCACCCTGACATCAGTCTGAAGAAGGGTCTCGACCCGAAACGTCACCCATTCCTTCTCTCCCGAGATGCTGCCTGACCCGTTGAGTTACTCCAGCATTTTGTGAATAAATACCTTCGATTTGTACCAGCATCTGCAGTTATTTTCTTATACGACAGAGGATAAATATCACCATATTGAATAGTAGTAACACAGAACTGCAGATGCTGGTTTATACCAAAGATAGACACAAATTGCTGGAGTAACTCAGCGGGTCAGGCAGCATCTCTGCAGAAAAGGAATAGGTGACGTTTTGGGTTGAAACACGTCTTCAGTCTGAGACTCAGGGGAGAGGAAGCAGGGAGGTCTGTGGAAGGGTCCCGACCCGAAACGTCACCTATCCATATTCTCCAGGGGTGCTGTCTGACCTGCTGAGTTACTCCAGCACATAGTGTCTATCATATTGAATAGTGCAGGTATGGAGTGTACTTAAAGAAATGAAGGGCGGCACGATGGCACAGTGGTAGAGTTGCTGCCTTACAGCGCCAGAGATCAAAATTCGATCCTGACTACGGGTGCTGTCTGTACGGAGTTTTATGCTCCCCCCGTAACCTGTGTGAGCTTTCGCCGATATCTTAATTGGCTAATTGGCTCGGTGCATTTGTAAATTGTAAATTGTTCCTAGTGTGCGTAAGATATGGTTAGTGTGCGGGGACACTGGTCGGCGCTGGTCGGCGCGGACTCAGTGGGCCAAAGTGCCCAGTTTCCGCGCTGTATTTCTAAGCCAAACTATACTAAAACTAAACTAAAAAATGTGAATCCCAGTACCTCAGACCAAATCTTTTTCATACATGAGCCAAACAGACTCCTTTTGTGTCAGAACATTTCTATGATCCTATGAACTGATATATTTTAAGCACATAGCAATCCTAATGGGTTCTTTCCAACAATCAATATAGAACCTATTATCATTCCAGCAATAACAGATTAGCAGACTTAAGCTCAAACCTCCAGTATTCATTTCAAGATACAATAGTTAAACCATCAGATAATGAATTCTGTTTAAGAGAATCCCTTTGCCCAGTTTGCTTTCAAGCCAACTTTTATTTTTCACGAAATGTGGCAATAAAATAATTTCAAGACGTTATTGATTGAACCCCTTTCTTGTTGCCTCTTATTCCACACATCATATTACCAATCCAGGTCGAATCTTCAGTTGCTTAGTGGGGGTCTCATTTTCCAGTTACATTTTCATTAACAAAGCTGAGAGATAGTTCAGCAGAAATTTACTTATTTTTAATATCCTAAACCCTAACCCAAAGCTTAAACTTGCTTTATGTTTAATTGGAATTTTTAAAACATTGCCATTTGTCTTTCCAGGGGTAGGAAGATTGATAGTTTAAAAAAAAAAGCCTTTATGGCCCTTGTAAAAGATAGACACAATTCTAAAGGACTTCTTAGAGACAATGAATAATCCAGTATCAATAACTAATCGAGGGATATATCTGAATGCTTTGATGTTAGCCGGTGCTGCTGGATAAAGATTGTTATTAGTCATTAGTTGCAGCATTCAGAGCAGTGCTGTGTTGTATGGCATTAGAGGGTGAATAAGCTGAGGCAACGTTTCTCCTGCTCAGACCAGTGCATCTAAAGGTGGCATGGCAGTGCAGCAGTAAAGTTGCTGTCTTACAGCGCCAGAGACCTGGGTTCGATCCCGACTATGGGTGCTGTCTGTACGGAGTTTGTACATTCTCCCCGTGACCTGTGTGGGTTTTCTCCAAGACCTTTGGTTTCCTCCCACACTCCAAAGATGTACAGGTTTGAAGGCTAATTGGCTTGGTATAAGTGTAAGTTGTCCCTAGTGTGTGTAGGACAGTGTTAATGTGTGGGGATCGCTGGTCGGTGCGGACTTGGTGGGTTAAAGGGCCTGTTTCTGCGCTGTATCTCTAAACTAAACTAAGCCAAATGGGAACAAATGATAATGCAGAACGTTGTGCTAAAAGTAATTTGTTGAAAATTTCAAGTTATTTAACACAAATTAACCTGATGCAGAAATTAATTGTACAAAATAGTATTTATTAAAAGAACCAAATTCATGTTCCCAGAAGAAGAGGTGGCATGGTGGTGCAGCTGGCAAAACTGCTGCTTCACAAGTGCCAGGGACCAGGGTTCGATCCTGACCTCCGGTGCTCTCTGCATGGAATTTGCACTTTCTTCCTGTGACTGCATGGGTTTCCAATGGTTGGAAATTGTCCCCAGTGTGTATGGAGTAGATTAAAAAGCTGGATAATGTAGGACTAGTGTGAATGCGCGATCGATGGTCGGTATGGAGATAGTGGGCTGAAGGGCCTGTTTCGTATTATAAGCTACAGGAGTAGAATTAAGTCATTTGGCCCATTGCTCCTGCTCCACCAATCAATCGTGGATGATCTACATTTCCCTTTCAAACCCATTCTCCTGCCTTTTACCAGACACTTTAACGCCCTTACTAATCAAAATCCTATCAATCTCTGCTTTACAAATACCCAATTGTGGCCTCCGCAGCCATCTATGGCAATGAATTCCACAGATTCACCACCCTCTGATTGAAGAAATTCCTCCTCATCCAGACTGTACCCATCAATCAAGGAATCAAGAACTTATACATATGCAATATCTCGCTACGTAAAAATTAAATTCAAGAAAATAGAATAGTGTGGTTTTTCTTTCCACGTGCTACACACAAATCAGCCACTACGTCAAACTCAAGGAATTATCAAGTGATTTTAGATTTTTAGAGATACTGTGCTGAAACAGGCCCTTCGGCCCATCGAGTCTGCGCCGACCACCGACCACCCCATACTCTAACAATACCCTACACGCTAGGGACAACTCACAGAAACCAATTAACCTACAAACCTGCGCATCTTTGGAATGTGGGAGGAAACCGGAGCACCCGGAGAAAACCCACGCAGGTCACGGGGAGAACGTACAAACTCCGTACAGTCAGCACCCATGGTCAGGATCCAACCTAGGTATCTGACGCAGTAAGGCAGCAACTCTGCCACTGTGCTGTTAAAGATGTAGTCAAAATATTATTTGAAAAAGTACAATGTCCCCACTGACTTCACAAAGTGTATTTAGAATTGGATCATGAAATTTGAGTTCATGCGTTGGGACTGTCCAAAATGATGCACAATTGGCACCAGGAATGCATGTGCTCCCAAACCACTCACTCGCTTGTCCTGTCAGGAAACTCTTGCCCCAGCGGTGGAAGGATAAATGGTTCTCACAATGACATCAATAGTCACCTTGAAAACTATAAATCCAGAGGAGATGCAACTCACTGAAGAAGAGTGTATATTATTAGGATTCAAGGTATTTATTCACAAAATGCTGGAGTAACTCAGCAGGTCAGGCAGCATCTCAGGAGAGAAGGAATGGGCGACGTTTCGGGTCGAGACCCTTCTTCAGACTGATGGGCGACATTTCGGGTCGAGACCCTTCTGCAGACTGATGGGCGACGTTTCGGGTTGAGACCCTTCTTCAGACTGATGGGAGACGTTTCAGGTCGAGACCCTTCTTCAGACTGATGGGAGACGTTTCAGGTCGAGACCCTTCTTCAGACTGATGGGCGACGTTTCAGGTCGAGACCCTTCTTCAGATTGATGGGCGACGTTTCGGGTTGAGACCCTTCTTCAGACTGATGGGCGACGTTTCGGGTTGAGACCCTTCTTCAGACTGAGGGGCGACATTTCGGGTCGAGACCCTTCTTCAGACTGATCAATTTTTCAGACTGATTCAAAGTCAATTTGACACTTAAGAATGGTAATGACGGCTTTCATTTGAGAAACTAGCATACTGAGAAACACAATATAGGTAGTTTGAACGTGGCACTTAGAGTCACAGAGTCATAGAGTGACACAGTGTGGAAACAGGCCCTTCGGCACAACTTGCCCGTACCGGCCAACATATCCCAGCTACTGTAGTCCCACCTGCCCACATTTAGTCCATATCGTTTCAAACCTGTCCTGTCCATGTACCTATCTAACTGTGTCTTAAACTTTGGGATAGTCCCTGCCTCAATTACCTCCTCTGGCAGCTTGTTCCATACACCATCCTTTGCGTGAAAAAAGGTTACTTGTAAATGTAGCGTTCTTAAGAGGGAAATTGTAATTCGGCACCAAGAGTTTCAATGATACCCACTAAAAGGATTTTGCCCGTATCATTTTTATTCTGTTGTGGACAGACAGTTGGCGATTGAAGCAATGATTTTATTTCATTTGATTACCATTGGGTGGCTGGCTGTAACATAAGCTAGGTGGTGATGTCATTTGGTGGGACAAGCTGGCATTTAACATCCACTCCCTTCAGACTCATAATGCCTATGGACCTCGGTTGCAATAAAACATGCAACATACCGTGAAGAGAACCACTTCTTTCATGCCTTGCTTTGAATGTGCGTCGAAGAGAAATATCTATACAGTTAATAATTAATAGTCAATAGTGTTTTATTTGTTACATATGCAACTGCGCGGTGAAATTCATTTTGCATATATTGCACATGTAGGCACCGCCATTTTTGCAACCATTATTCAAGGTTCAAAGTCTGTTCGGCCCAAAGATAATAGAGCAGAGCAAGATAGACCACTCCATCGAGATCGCCTATACTGAAGTGTAGTACGCAAAGGAGTCATTTTAGTAGGCAAAACCCGCCGTCCGTTATGTCTCTCGCAGTGAAATCAGTGTTTTTGGGGGAACAGTATGTGTGATGATACCATTAAAATGCAGAATATATCTCATCTATCAATTCACAGATTTTTGTTATTTTTCTTTTTAAACGTTTCTGCAAGTTTCTGCCTACTAAAATGGCGCCATGAGATACTACGTTTTTTAGGGTCGAGTGGTCTATCTTGCTCTGCTCTATTATCTTTGGTTCGGCCCGTGTGCTCGATGTATTGCACCGGTTCCTGCAAACTGACGTCCCTCTCCTCTCCTTGTCCGGCCATCTTTGTGTCCCAGGGGGAGCTCCTGCAGCCTACCTGAGGGTGCTGGAGGCATTCACCCTCCCACTGGCCCTTGCTCCTCGTGTCAGACTTCTCCAGCTCCCCCCCAGTCCCACCGACCGACGAGCCTTCGAGTGGGGTCCCGCCAACCCTCTCTCTGCGATTTTTGTGTTTTTCCATCACAAATTTTGTGTGGTGGCTGATGTGGCTGAACACAGGTTTTATAAAACTTTCATCATGATTTCTTTGCTCTTGTACTCCATGCTTCTATTTGTAAAGTTATTGGTCCCATGTGACTTTTTTTGACTACTTTCTCCTGCCACTTTCGACGAGCCGTACATATACACACCCCAGGTTCACAGGTGAGGATTACCCCAGACATGGGTGATGCAGTTAGTAGAACTACTGTCTCACAGCACCAGAGGTTCAATTAGTTTATTCACAAAATGCTGGAGTAACTCAGCAGGTCAGGCAGCATCTCGGGAGAGAAGGAATGGGTGACGTTTCGGGTCGAGACCCTTCTTCAGACTGATGTCAGGGGGGCGGGACAAAGGAAGGATATAGGTGGAGACAGGAAGATAGAGGGAGATCTGGGAAGGGGGAGGGGAAGGGAGGGACAGAGGAACTATCTAAAGTTGGAGAAGTCGACGTTCATACCACTGGGCTGCAAACTGCCCAGGCGAAATATGAGGTGCTGTTCCTCCAATTTCTGGTGGGCCTCACTATGGCACTGGAGGTGGCCCATGACAGAAAGGTCAGACTGGGAATGGGAGGGGGAGTTGAAGTGCTCGGCCACCGGGAGATCAGTGTGGTCAATGCGGACCGAGCGCAGGTGTTCAGCGAAGCGATCGCCGAGCCTGCGCTTGGTTTCGCCGATGTAAATAAGTTGACATCTAGAGCAGCGGATGCAATAGATGAGGTTGGAGGAGGTGCAGGTGAACCTTTGTCTCACCTGGAAAGACCAGGTTTAGACTTTTAGGTTAGTTTAGTTTAGTTTAGTTTAGTTTAGTTTAGTTTAGTTTAGTTTAGTTTAGTTTAGTTTAATTTAGAGATACAGCGCGGAAACAGGCCATTCGGCCCACAGAGTCCGCACCGGTCAGCGACCCCCGCACATTAACGTGACCCTACACGCACGAGGGACAATTTACAATTTTTACCAAGCCAATTAAACTGCAAACTCGTACGTCTTTGGAGTGTGGGAGGAAACCGAAGATCTTGGAGAAACCCCACGCAGGTCACGGGGAGAACGTACAAACTACATATGGACAAGCACACGTGGTCAGGATCGAACCCGGGTCTCTGGCGCTGTAAGCGGCAACTCTACCGCTGCGCCACCGTGCAGCATGGTTAAAAATTAAATCAGCTGACTTCTCACAACTTTAACAAGAGTATTTTCACATTGGATGTTGGAATCTTAAGCAAAAACGCAAACATTTGGAGGAACTCAGCAGGTCAGGCAACATCCGAGGAGGGAATAGACAGACAACGTTTCGGATCAGGGCCCTTCTTCAAACTGCGCCGTGTGCACTCCAGCACTTTGCAGAAACCAGCAGTTCTGCAGTTCCTTCCTACACATTTCGTCTGCTCCACTGCGAAATCTCCTTAAGGAACGCTCACTTTGAAGAAGTTCTGGCCCTGCTTTGTTCTGGGCTTAGTGTTGATGTGCGGGCATCGCTGGTCGGTGCAGACTCGGTTGGGCTGAAGGGCCTGTTTCAATGGCTGTCTTCGTATTCTTTTATTAAGATAGGCAATGTGAGGGAGGTTGGAACATATTGCAATAGGCAACAGCATTCTGTGAGCAGCACGGTGGCGCAGCGGTAGAGTTGCTGCCTTACAGCGCCTCGACAGAGACAGAGACCTGGGTTCGATCCTGGCCATGGGTGCTTGTCTGTACGGAGTTTGTACATTCTTCCCCGACCTGCATGGGTCTCTCCGAGAACTTCGGTTTCCTCCCACAGGTCTGTAGGTTAATTGGCTTGGTATAAATGGAAAGGTTGTCCCTGGTGGTGTTAATGTGCGGGGATCGCTGGCCATACAATAGACTTGCATGGTGTTGTTCTTGGGGGTGACCACTAGGTGATGTTGCTACCATTCAGTTGTGTACCTCGACGTCACTGGGCGTTTCGGCCTTTTATCACAAGACGCCCTCAGTCGAGGCAGGCCCACCGCAGGCGGGGTGATCAGACCTGGGTGTGTGCCTTCTGGTTAGCCTCTAGATGGTCACGGCAGCCCAGGCAGCACCTCTTCTTTTCAGCCACAGCCAGTGACTGCTCCGTCCGGCGGCATTGGCAGGTTCCTTGGTTGCTTTCCTTTGGGCCTGCCCTCTGACTCCTACTTCCCTCAGGAGCCTTGCGGTAGAACCGGCCACAAAGCCTCTGCACCCCACCTCCACTGGACGCACCCTTACACTCCAACCTCGCTCCTCTGCCTCTAACGCAAGGTATCCTGCACATATCTCAGCCTTTTCCTTTCATGTGCCTCGTCCACAGCCTCCTCCCAGGGGACCGTCAGCTGAATGATAACTCACTCCTTTGCTTGAATCCGTTAAAAGACTGAGAATCGAGGTGCAATTTCTACAGATGAAAGACCTTTCAACCTTGGCTCATCTTTATGAGGGTTGATGATACCACTCAAGGACTCACCGATCAATATAAAGAAAAATCCCGTTGCCGTGGCCGAAAGTACTTATGTATTTTAGCGCTGGAGAGATTATCTGAGATAAGATAGGGTCTCCTGCTTTAGGCTGGCTCACAGGATTATTCCAACATTTAATAACACGAAGAATCAGACAAGAGAATGCAGGAATGGTTTATTTAACAACCTGTTAATCTTTGAACTGCAGTTGCATTACGACTGGATGTTTAAACTGTGACAAGCTCTCAGCATATCTGAGGGGCAACGCAGGAACAAAAGAATTTGTTTTTAATTACTGCTTAGCTACAGAAATTGGAAGGCCTTTGTGTGCGCGTGTTAGAAACATAGAAAC
The DNA here is from genome assembly GCF_053455715.1 of Rhinoraja longicauda. Taxonomy (NCBI): domain Eukaryota; kingdom Metazoa; phylum Chordata; class Chondrichthyes; order Rajiformes; family Arhynchobatidae; genus Rhinoraja; species Rhinoraja longicauda. Next base: position 104,255,519 of record NC_135954.1, on the reverse strand, counting down.
ATAGAAAATAGGTGCAGGAGTAGGCCATTCAATATGATCATGGCTGATTATCCAACTCAATATCCCGTACCTGCCTTCTCTCCATACCCCCTGATCCCTTTAGCCACAAGGGCCACATCTAACTCCCTCTTAAATATAGCCAATGAACTGGCCTCAACTACCTTCTGTGGCAGAGAATTCCACAGATTCACCACTCTGTGTGAAAAAAAACTTTCTCATCTCGGTCCTAAAAGACTTCCCCCTTATCCTTAAACTGTGACCCCTTGTTCTGGACTTCCCCAACATCGGGAACAATCTTCCTGCATCTAGCCTATCCAACCCCTTAAGAATTTTGTAAGTTTCTATAAGATCCCCCCTCAATCTTCTAAATTCCAGCGAGTACAAGCCGAGTCCATCCAGTCTTTCTTCATATGAAAGTCCTGCCATCCCAGGAATCAATCTGGTGAACCTTCTCTGTACTCCCTCTATGGTAAGAATGTATTTCCTCAGATTAGGAGACCAAAACTGTACGCAATACTCCAGGTGTGGTCTCACCAATGCCCTGTACAACTGCAGCAGAACCTCCCTGCTCCTATATTCAAATCCCCTCGCTATGAATGCCAACATACCATTCGCTTTCTTCACTGCCTGCTGCACCTGCATGCCTACTTTCAATGACTGGGGTACCACGACACCCAGGTCTCGTTGCATCTCCCCTTCTCCTAATCGGCACTCTCTCCCTCGTGAGTGAGTAATATCATAACACAAACAGCCGCCAATCGCAGGAACCGTAGATAGACGCAAAAATGCTGGAGTAACTCAGCGGGACAGGCAGCATCTCTGGAGAGAAGGAATGGGTGACGTTTCAGGTCGAGACCCTTCTTCAGACTGAGTGTCAGGGGAGAGGGAGTCACAGAGATAAGGAAGTGTAAGAGATCAAAAGAGATGCAGACCAAGGAAAATGTAGAATAGACCATTATCATCTAGGAGAAGGTGAGAACAAAACACACAGAGATACACTGTAATCAGAGGGACAGCCAGACTGGTCGGAGAACTGGGAAGGGGGGGGGCGGATGGAGAGAGAACTCAAATTTACTTGGACCATCTCCGACATTTCCCTACTGTTTCCTGATCTCACCGTCTCCATCACAGGAGATAGACAAACTGTCTCGCTGAGTTACTCCAGCATTTTGTGTCTATCTCCGGTGTGAACCAGCAACTTCAGTTCCTTCCTTTGCAATCACTGCCCTTGACTGGGTGCCCCATTTGTAGCCTGTAGACTTGTATGGCATCATCTCATCTCAAAGTGCAAGGATACAAACCATTGACAGCAAATGTAGCACGGTCAATGCAGTAAAATGCCCCTAGGTTCTCGATGGCAGTGTGAAAAGACAAAGGATTGTAATTGATCTGTAAAAAGATATATTAGAGTGCATAACCAAATATTTAGTTAAGGCAGTACCTTTACTGGAGCGCTTTGGAGGAGAAAGAAATGGGAGAGAGGCAGAGTTTTAAGGAGAGGGGTTTGACAACCAAGGCATAGGCTTTTCTTGATTGAACTAGAGGCCAAACCTGAAAGAGATTACAGAAGATAGACACATAAAGCATCTTTGGATAGAAGGAATGGGTGACGTTTTGGGTCAAGACCCTTCTTCACAGATGACAGTTACGTGTGTGAAGGTGAGGCTTGGATAGTGGATGTGGAGAGGATGTTTCCACTAGTGGGAGAGTCTAAGTCCAGAGGGCACAGCCTCAGAATAAAAGGCATCCTCAGCTTTTAATCTGATCGTCAACGTTACCCACTCCCTCTATACATTCCACATGCAAACACACCCACGTGGGAACTGTGCAGAAACAAAAAGACATTGCAATCTACTTTGGAATCCCAGTCTCATTTAGGGTACACTGACTTTGGAAAAAATGAAACCACCTTGTTTACATTTAAATGTATACACTGGAATTTAGAAGGATGAGAGGGGATCTTATCGAAACGTATAAGATTATTAAGGGGTTGGACACGTTAGAGGCAGGAAACATGTTCCCAATGTTGGGGGAGTCCAGAACAAGGGGCCACAGTTTAAGAATAAGGGGTAGGCCATTTAGAACTGAGATGAGGAAAAACGTTTTCAGTCAGAGAGTTGTGAATCTGTGGAATTCTCTGCCTCAGAAGGCAGTGGAGGCCAATTCTCTGAATGCATTCAAGAGAGAGCTAGATAGAGCTCTTAAGGATAGCGGAATCAGGGGGTATGGGGAGAAGGCAGGAACGGGGTACTGATTGAGAATGATCTGCCATGATCACATTGAATGGCGGTGCTGGCTCGAAGGGCCGAATGGCCTCCTCCTGCACCTATTGTCTATTATCTATTGTCTAAATAATTGTTTAAATAATTGAGGGAAAAAAAACAGACGTGAGTAAACACAATTAAGAACCTACAGTTCTCTATGCAGATGAAAAGTCGCTGTCTAATTTTAATCAAGCTGCCATGGTTTAACAATTCCTTAATGTCTACCTCCCATCAACTGTTTGCCAAATAATCTCCTTGTACTTTATACACTTCAGTGGTTCTTCCCACATTCGATGAGTAACATGTAGAAATTGATCTAAATGTTGTCTAATTAGCTCGTTACACGTTTAATCATCCGGCAAGAAAATGATGTGAACTCAGTGTGAGCTGTCAGCCCCTCAAGCCAATTGGCTCGTGTCTGATCTGTATCTAAATTCCATTCTCCTCCATCGCTTCCCAGGCCCTTAATATCTTTTTAGCACAAAAAAAAAAAGGATAGTTATGATTTTTGAAATAATTCATCCAATTATTTCTCCCTGCGGGCAGCTGGGAGCTGAGGCCAGAGTCCAATTTTTGAGAAAGATAGGCTGAAGGAAGTGACTGTATACACTGTATACACTGGATTTTAGATTTGTATACACTGGAATTTAGAAGGATGAGAGGGAAACTTATCGAAACGTATAAGATTATTAAGGGGTTGGACATGTTAGAGGCAGGAAACATGTTCCCAATGTTGGGGGAGTCCAGAACCAGGGGCCACAGTTTAAGAATAAGGGGTAGGCCGTTTAGAACAGAGATGAGGGAAAACTTTTTTAGACAGAGAGTTGTGAATCTATGGAATTCTCTGCCTCAGAGGGCAGTGGAGGCCAATTCTCTGAATACATTCAAGAGAGAGCTAGATAGAGCTCTTAAGGATAGCGGAGTCAGGGGGTATGGGGAGAAGGCAGGAACGGGGTACTGATTGAGAATGATCAGCCATGATCACATTGAATGGCGGTACTGGCTCGAAGGGCTGAATGGCCTCCTCCTGCATCTATTGTCTATTGTCTATTGTCTATAATCACGCGATGGATCTCCCTCCCATATGCGGACTCATCGTTATCTGTAATCCGTCCAACAACGGTGGTGTCATCAGCAAGTTTAAAGATGGAGTTGGAAGTGTGTCCGGCTGCACGGTCAGGGGATATGAGGAGAAGGCAGGCACGGGGTATTGATTGGGGACGATCTGCCATGATCACAATGAATGGCGGTGCTGGCTCGAAGGGCCGAAGGGCCGAATGGCCTCCTCCTGCACCTATCTTCTATGTTTCTATGTCTACAAGCAGGCGAATGATGTTTTCCATTACACATAGAAACATAGAAAATAGGTGCAGGAGGAGGCCATTCGGCCCTTTGAGCCAGCACCGCCATTCAATGTGATCATGGCTGATCATCCACAATCAGTACCCCGCTCCTGCTTTTTCCCAATATTCACTGCAAATTGGACACTGCACACTTCACTGCAAATTGGCCTTGATGAAAAGATAAAGTGATTACTGTTGTGACGTGAACAGTAACTCATGCTTCTCCAAAAGCCAGTACACCGTGAGGAAGATAAATCAATTGGCAGTGATCTCCAACCCTGCAAATCTGTGCAGGAGGCCTTCAACATATATTTCTCAAAGACCCATCAGAGCATGATGCTTTTTGTAAGTCATAGCACAAATCTATGCAAATGTAAGATGATTCAATCTGGAGGCCTCCCTGTTAATTACGTTATAATTTTCTCACTGAATGTTGAACTACTGATTTGGCAGATTCTCACATACTTACATCATTAACATACATACAGTGTGTGTGTGTGTGTGTGTGTGTGTGTGTGTGTGTGTGTGTGTGTGTGTGTGTGTGTGTGCGCGTGTGTGTGTTAAAATATACATATACATACTTATAAATTATACACACTTAAAATGTATGTATATATATAAATGTATGTGTGTGTATATATATATATAGTTTAAGAAGTATAAGAAAATAACTGCAGATGCTGGTACAAATCGATTTATTCACAAAATGCTGGAGTAACTCAGCAGGTCAGGCAGCATCTCGGGAGAGAAGGAATGGGTGACGTTTCGGGTCGAGACCCTTCTATAGTTTAGTTTAGAGATATAGAGTGGACACAGGCCCTGCGGCCCACTGAGTCTGCACCAACCAGCGATCCCTGCACATTAACACGTGTGTGTGTGTGTGTGTGTGTGTGTGTATATATATGCTTTGTATGTATGTTAATAATGTAATATGCACACACATACACACACAAACATATATATATATATACTTTTTAAGGAGGTATAATTTGTAAGTATGTATATATTTTATAATATATATAATAAGTATGTATAATTTGTAAGTATATTTTTAAGTATGTATAATTTGCAAATATATATAGATAAATATATATATTAAAAATATATATATGCACACACACACTGATATATATGTAAGAGACACAAAAAGCTGGAGTAACTCAGCAGGTCAGGCAGCATCTCTGGAGAGAAGGAATGGGTGACGTTTCAGGTTGAGACCCTTCTTCAGACTGAGAGTCAGGGGAAAGGGAAACGAGAGATATAGACGGTGATTTAGCGAGATATAGAAGAAATGAATGAATGTGTCTATCTTTGGTTTAAGCCAGCTTCTGCAGTTCCTTCCTACACGGACGTATATATATCTTGCAGATAGACACAAAAGCTGGGGTAACTCAGCGCGTCAGGCAGCATCTCTGGACAGAAGGAATGGGTGACGTTTCGGGTCAAGATTATGTCTATCTCTGCCTTAAAAAATATTCATTGACTTGGGCTCCACAGCCTAATGTGGCAAAGAATTCCGCAGATTCACCACCCATTCAACTAAAGAAATTCCTCTTCATCCCTGTCCAAAAGGAACATCGTATCATTCTGAGGCTAGGACCTCTCGTTCTAGACTCTCCAACTAGTGGAAGCAATCTCTCCACATCCACTCTATCCAAGCCTTTCACTATTTGGTAAGTTTCAATGAGGTCCCCCCCCCTCCCCCCTTATACTTCCAAAACTCCAGCGAGTACAGGCCCAATGCCGTCGAGCGCTAAATAGACAATAGACAACAGACAATAGGTGCAGGAGTAGGCCATTCGGCCCTTCGAGCCAACGCCACCATTCAATGTGATCATGGCTGATCATTCTCAATCAGAACCCCGTTCCTGCCTTCCCCCCATACCCCCTGACTCCGCTATCCTTAAGAGCTCTATCTAGCTCTCTCTTGAAAACATTCAGAGAATTGGCTTCCACTGCCTTCTGAGGCAGAGAATTCCACAGATTCACAACTGTCTGACTGAAAAAGTTTTTCCTCATCTCCGTTCTAAATGGCCTACCCCTTATTCTTAAACTGTGGCCCCTGGTTCTGGATTTCCCCCAACATTGGGAACAATGTCTCCTGCCTCATCACTTGTTAACCCACGCATTGCTGGGATCCTGGGTTTTGGTTCAAAGTGCCCATTCCCCTTCTCGTCGTTTATTCCCCAACCACTATCCTACCCCCACCCCCACCCCCACCCCCACCCCACCCTTGTCCTTTGTTCAGAATTAAACGAGCTGCTATTTTTAAAATGCCACTGAAAGGTACTGCATTGAGTTGATCCCACAAGTTGGGGCTGAATGCTTTCTATTCTGCTTTTATTTTTGTTCCGGGGTCATTCACAGTGACTGAAAGGCTGTAGTGTGCGCGGTGCTTGACTGCCACAAAGCAGCGGTGTTGGGCAGCCGGGATTGCTATGGCTACAGCAGCAGGAAAGGACAATTAGCAAATAGCACTCATGGTTTTTTTTTTTAACTACTCCTTCCCTTTTTTTTTTGGCCTCAGTTGGTTTTGTGCGACAATGGAGATAAAAATCTGCATGGCTTCTTTAGAAAAACATTGGAACAAAACGCGGCGTTTTGGGTTGCGGGTAGAGAGGGCCAGATGTATGAGCAGCTCAGGTAAATTATGTGACTGTAATTCTGATTCGCGTCAAGTTCTCTTGTAATGCAAATCGAGAGCAGTGGTTGGCAAATGAACAAACGGCCCAGTTATGCATACATTGGACTTTGAAATGTTGCTTAACGCCGCGTAATAGACACTGATATTGATCGAGAAATGTGACCTTGGTCAATTCGGACGGAATGGGAGCAACTCTACAGTTTGCCATTATAACATTCCTCCTGATGTGCAGGTCCATTGAAGTCAGAATACAAAGGCAGCAATTATTTTCCTTATCTGCTCACAGCTTATGAACGACGCAGGCAAGGGGAAATTTCTCGATCATCCTTATTTGTCCTTGCACCGAATAGCTGGTGAGACTATTTATAGAATTATAGAGTGATAGAGTGGTACAGCTTGTATACACTGGAATTTAGAAGGATGAGGGGGGATCTTATTGAAACATATAAGATAATTAGGGGATTGGACACATTAGAGGCAGGAAACATGTTCCCAATGTTGGGGGAGTCCAGAACAAGGGGCCACAGTTTAAGAATAAGGGGTAGGCCATTTAGAACGGAGATGAGGAAGAACTTTTTCAGTCAGAGAGTGGTGAAGGTGTGGAATTCTCTGCCTCAGAAGGCAGTGGAGGCCAGTTCGTTGGATGCTTTCAAGAGAGAGCTGGATAGAGGGGGTATGGGGAGAAGGCAGGAACGGGGTACTGATTGAGAGTGATCAGCCATGATCGCATTGAATGGCGGTGCTGGCTCGAAGGGCTGAATGGCCTACTCCTGCACCTATTGTCTATTGTCTATTGTCTAAAAGAACCTTCAGCCCAGTGTCCATGCTGAACATCAGTTATACTAATCCCATTTACCTTATTTTACCTTTGCTTCCAAGGCCTCTGTCATTCAAGTACTTTGAGCTATCGGGAGAAGTTGAGTAGGCTGGGACTCTATTCCTTGGAGTGCAGGAGGATGAGGGTTGATCTCTTTAGAGGTGTATAAAATTATGAGAGGAACAGATCGGGTAGATGCACAGAGTCTCTTGCCCAGATTAGGTGGATCGAGGAGCAGAGGAAAAAAGGTTTAAGGTGAAGGGGAAAAGATTTAATAGGAAACTGAGGGGTAAACTTTTCACACAAAGGGTGGTGTTTTTTTTTTTAGATTTAGAGATACAGCGCAGAAACAGGCCCTTCGGCCCACCGGGTCCGCGCCGCCCAGCGATCCCCGCGCACTAACACTATCCTACCACCACTAGGGACAATTTTTACATTTGCCCAGCTAATTAACCTACATACCTGTACGTCTTTGGAGTGTGGGAGGAAACCGAAGATCTCGGAGAAAACCCACGCAGGTCACGGGGAGAACGTACAAACTCCGTACAGACGGTGCCCGTAGTCAGGATCGAACCTGAGTCTCCGGCGCTGCATTCGCTGTAAGGCAGCAACACTATCGCTGCGCCACCGTGCCGAGGAATGGAACAAAAGCTGCCTGGGGACGTAGTTGAGGCTGGGACTATCCCAGCGTTTAAGAAACAGTTAGACAGGTACATGGATAGGACCAATTTGGAGGGATATGGACCACGCGTGGGCAGGTGGGACTAGCGTGGCTGGGACTTGTTGGCCGGTGTAGGTAAGTTGGGCCGAAGGGCCCGTTTCCATGCTATATCACTTCAGGACTCTATAACTCTAAATGCAGATGCTGGTTTATACCAAAGGTAGACACAGAATGCTGGAGTGACACAGTGGATCAAGCAACATGCCTGGAGAAAATGGATAGGTGACGTTTCATTTTCAGACTCATTTACCTGAATTTATCTGAAACTCTTCTCCAAATTATCGGCAACAATGGCAATAAGGAATTATGGCAATGGAAGCACTGAAGGTGGTCACAGGGTGGGGGGGGGGGGGGGAGACAATGAAGAGTTACTCTGGACGCACAGTCTCTTGCCCGGAGTAGGTGAATCAAGGACCAGAGGACATAGGTTTAAGGTGAAGGGGAAAAGATTCAATAGGAATCTGAGGGGTAACTTTTTCACACAAAGGGCTGTGGGTGCATGGACCGAGCTGCCAGAGGAAGTAGTTGAGGCAGTAGTAGAGTAGCTGTGTCCCAATGTTCAAGAAACAGTTAGACAGGTACATGGATAGGGCAGGTTTGGAAGGATATGGACCAAGCGCAGGCAGGTGGGACGAGTGTAGCTGGGACATGTTGGCCGGTGTGGGCAAGTTGGGCCAAAGGGCCTGTTTCCACGCTGTATCACTCTATGACTCTAGGACCATGACTTTACTCATCCTGATACAGTTAATATGTTGTGAGAGTACCTATGTCGAGCACCTTCTCAGACAGTGCTTTCCAGATAACAACCAAATCTGGGATAAATAATTCTTACATTACCTTCACGCCCTCTTACACCTCATCTTAAACCCGATGCTCTCTGTTTTTGACCTCTCTATTACAGAGAATGTTTCTCACCATCCACCCTACCTAAGTCCCTGATAATGTTGTGCACCCCCCATTGGGACCCCCTCAGCCTCTTGCAAGGAAAGCAACCCCCTGCAATGCAATTTTAGTTTCATTTTTCTGAGTTTGAATTCTCCAGCTGCCACAGTGATATTCAAACCTGCATTTGCACATCTTTGGACCAATCCTCTGGATTGTCCAGCTCAATAGCAACAATTTTGTGATGCGTCCAATTTTAAAATCCCATGGGCGATAGGATTCATCCCCAAACCAGGCCAGTCAGCAGAGCTGATATCCCACTCCCTCACCGTCTTGATAAAGAAGTCCAACTTTAGACTTTATAGGTGCAGCGAGGAAACAGGCCCTTCGGCCCACCAGGTCCGTGCCGACCGGAGATCCCACTATCCTACACACTAGGGACAATTTACAATTTTACAGAAGCCATTTAGCCTACAAACCTGTCCGTCTTTGGAGCGTGGAAAGAAAACGGAGCACCCAGAGATAACCCTCCTGGTCACGGGGAGAACGTACAAATTCCGTACAGACAGCACCCATAGCCAGGATCGAACCTGGGGCTCCGGTGCTGTAAGGCAGCAACTCTACCGCTGCGCCACCGCGCCGCCCCTCCACTCTTCTGCTGTCTACTCTTTCAGTGCAGTGGGAGGGCCTTGATCCATCGACACATCGTCAATAGACAATAGACAATAGGTGCAGGAGGAGGCCATTCAGCCCTTCGAGCCAGCACCACCATTCAATGCGATCATGGCTGATCACTCTCAATCAGTACCCCGTTCCTGCCTTCTCCCCATACCCCCTCACTCCGCTATCCTTAAGAGCTCTATCCAGCTCTCTCTTGAAAGCATCCAACGAACACCTCTAAAGAGATCAACCCTCATCCTCCTGCACTCCAAGGAATAGAGTCCCAGCCTACTCAACTTCTCCCGATAGCTCAAAGTACTTGAATGACAGAGGCCTTGGAAGCAAAGGTAAAATAAGGTAAATGGGATTAGTATAACTGATGTTCAGCATGGACACTGGGCTGAAGGTTCTTTTAGACAATAGACAATAGACAATAGGTGCAGGAGTAGGCCATTCAGCCCTTCGAGCCAGCACCGCCATTCAATGCGATCATGGCTGATCACTCTCAATCAGTACCCCGTTCCTGCCTTCTCCCCATACCCCCTCTATCCAGCTCTCTCTTGAAAGCATCCAACGAACTGGCCTCCACTGCCTTCTGAGGCAGAGAATTCCACACCTTCACCACTCTCTGACTGAAAAAGTTCTTCCTCATCTCCGTTCTAAATGACCTACCCCTTATTCTTAAACTGTGGCCCCTTGTTCTGGACTCCCCCAACATTGGGAACATGTTTCCTGCCTCTAATGTGTCCAATCCCCTAATTATCTTATATGTTTCAATAAGATCCCCCCTCATCCTTCTAAATTGCAGTGTATACAAGCCTAATTGCTCCAGCCTTTCAATCCATCGTCTGTCCATTTGCCGCCACAGATGCTGACTGGTCCACTGAAAATCAACATCTATTTGATCAAGCTCATTGGGAATAAAATATTTTTCAAACACTTCCCATTCTTTGAGGATCGTGTGAACCCATTCTCATCCAAACCCAAAGGCAACGGTAGCGCAGCGGTAGTGTTGCTGCCTTGCAGTGCTTGCAGCGCCGGAGACCCGGGTTCCGTCCCAACTACGGGCGCCGTCTGTACAGAGTTTGTACGTTCTCCCCGTGACCTGCGTGGATTTTCTCCGAGATCTTCAATTTCCTCCCACACTCCAAAGACGTGAAGGTTTGTAGGTTAATTGGCTTGGTGTATGTGTAAATTGTCCCTAGTGTGCGTAGGATAGTGTTTTAATGTGAGGGAATCGCCGGTCGGTGCGGACTAGGTGGGCCGAAGGGCCTGTTTCCGCGCTGTATCTCTGAAGTAAAACTTCCGTGGATGGGGAACTCCATTCAGTCCAGTTGTGCAGCTGTATAATAAGACTTGCCTTCTCGTATTTCCTCCTCATTTCTATAAAGAGCGGCATGAATACATAGGAAATAGAAGGTGAGTCGGGCATTTGGCCCCTTGTGGCAGGCTCACCATTAAGTAAGTTCCAAGCTAATCTTTTACCACAGCCATTCGGCTTGGTTCTTGCTGGTCCCTTTGTTCACGGGAAGGCGCAACCCCTTTAGAACTGTAACTTCTCATAGTTCCCCACCATTTAAAAATATTCACTTCTTCTATTCTTCCGACATTAGAATAACCTCGCATTTCCCCCCCGACACCATCTGCCATACTCTTGCTCAGTCACTTACTGTAACCTGTCTCTCCGCAAATCGTTCGGCACCTGCCTCACCTCTTTGTTTAGCAATGAGCAATTATGCTATCAGCAAACCTGGATGAATTACCCTCCATCCATTCAATATATTCATGAATGTACACCGATCAGCCAAAACATTATGACCTGATGAGCCAAAACATTATCACCACCTGCCTAATACACTGTTGGTCCTCCGTGTGCAGCCCCATACGCAGCAGGGTGCGATGCACTGTGTATTGTGACACATTCCTCCCGTGACCACCATTAACAATTCTCTGTGACTCGTGCCACAGTAGACCTTCTGTCGGTTCGGACCAGACGGGATAGCATTCGTTGCCCTCGCGCATCGATGAGCCTTGGGCGCCCAACACCCTGTCGCCGGTTTGTGGTTTGTCCCTCCTCGGACCACTGTCGGTAGGTACTCACCACTGCTGACCGGGAGCACCCCACAAGCCTTGCCGTTTCAGAGATGCCCTGACCCAGTCGTCTGGCCATAACAATTTGGCCCTTGTCAAAGTCGCTCAGGTCTTTACTCCTGCCCATTTCTCCCGCATCCAACACATCAACTTCAAGAACTGACTGTTCACTTGCTGCCTAATATATCCCACCCCTTGACAGGTGCCATTGCAACAAGATAATCAATGTTCTTCACTTCGCCTGTCAGTGGTCATAATGTTTTGGCTGATCGGTGTATATACAGCAATGAACATTCTGTGGGTGGTTGTGGCTTGAGTATGGATCCTTTTGTGGCACCACACTGGTGTTTTTTTTAAACTAATAGTCCCTCAGGATCAAGGATAACTTACTTGCATTCCAGATTTGTGGGTTCCACGGTGACTCGTGAGATCAATATTGTGGGCAGCAGACTCTTCCACAGATGTGTAGGAAGGAACTGCAGATGCCGGTTTAAACCAAAGATAAACACAGAAAACTGGAGTAACTCAATGGGTCAGAGAGCATCTATGGAAAAAAGGAATGGGTGACGTTTTGGGTTGAGACCCTTCTTCAGACTGAGATTCAGGGGGAAGAGAAACAAGAGATGCGGACGGTGATGTAGAAAGATACAGAACAAATTAATGAAAGACATGCAAAAACTAACGACGAGAAAGGAAACAGGCCATTGTTAGCTGGGTGATAGGTGGCAACGAGTTACAGACGATGAGCCTAAACAAGACGACTTTGAAGCTGGCATGACTTGGGTGGGGGAGGGATGGAGAGAGAGGGGATGTGCTTGGGTTACTTGAGGTTAGAGAAATCTATGTTCATACCACTGGGTTGTAAGCTGCCCAGGCGAAATATGAAATGCTGATCCTCCAGTTTGCATTTGGCCTCACTCTGACAATGGAGTAGGCCCCAGGACAGAAAGGTCAGTTTGGGAATAGGAAGGGGAATTAAAGTGTTTGGCAACCGGGAGATCAGGTAGGTCCAGGGGGACTGAGCGAAGGTGTTCAGCGAGACAATCGTTGTTTGGTCTCGCCGATGTACAAGAGTCAACGATGGAACAGCGGACGCAGTGGATGAGATTGGAGGGGTGCAAGTAAACCTCTGCCTCGCTTGAAAGGCCTGTTGGTGTCCCTGGACACAATCGAGTGAGGAGGTATCGGGACAGGTGTTGCAGGTGGTGGCAGGCAGAGCAAGCGGTGGGGGGAGGAGGAAGAACAATGGAGAACCTGACGTGAGGGGCACCAGGCGGGGGGGGGGGGGGGTGGGTAGGGGGGAGAACAATGGATGACCCGGCGTGGGTACTTTGTAACTTTGTCAGCGCCCTTTATGTGGCGACTATTTGCATACCTTGGGTATGCACGCAAAGAATATCACTGTGACTTGTTGCATGTGACAATAAAGTATTCCATTACACTTTGAGAGAAAGTATGCTCCTTCCATTGCTTATGGACCTCTTTCTATGAGGGAACTTGGCATTAAGCGCCTGCTTTGGGAGTCTGGTGTCAGGAATGCCAACACAATGGGCTTTGTAAATTGAGCCTCGCTGGGAATGGGAATGTTGGTAGAACAGAGCACTGATATTGGCCGCTTGCCCTTCAAGTGCATTCGGAGGATTTTCCTAAAGGCATTGTTGGTGGCATTTTTCCAGTGCCTTCGTGCATCTACTGCAGATAGTCAGATCTCGTGATGCACAAGGGTGCAGGGGTCAAAGTTGCATGGTGGCCTTAGTTTAGCTTAGAGACACAGCATGGAAACAGGCCCCCTTCGGCCCATCGAGTCCGCGACGACCAGCGATCCCCGCACATTGATGCCATCCCACACACACTAGGGACAATTTACAATTATACCAAGCCAATTAACCTACAAACCTGCACGTCTTTGGAGTGTGGGATAGGGGGGGAGGGGAGGGGGTGGGGGGAGAGGGGAGGGGGAGGGGAATGGGTGGGGGGAGAGGGGAGGGGGAGGGGAATGGGTGGGGGGAGAGGGGAGGGAGAGGGGAGAGGGGTGGGGGGAGAGGGGAGGGAGAGGGGAGAGGGGAGGGAGAGGGGAGAGGGGTGGGGGGAGAGGGGAAGAGGAGAGGTTTGGGACCAACGGGTCCACTTGGTCTAGTAATTTTATAAATTTCTTTCAGATCTCCCCTCATCCTCATGATGTTCCGGAGAACATAATCCAAGTTTGTGCCAGCATTTTACCCCAACCCCATAAGTGTTATTTTGTGCAACATTAGTTTTTTCATAACTTGTCAAATGCCTTTAAAAAAATCAAAATCTGTTACATTCTCTCTATCCAGTTAGTTATAGCTTCTAAGGAAATATATTGCTCTTTCAGAAGATCATATTATGAATTCCTAAGCACCCTGTTGCCACTTTCTTAACAATGAATTCTGATGTTTCTTTGACCAGCGATCGATCACAGCCCAGCATGTCCTCCACCCTTTAGTGTCACATTTGTTACTTGTCAGTCCGCCTAAACCTACCTGATCTTGTGAATGAGTCGAATGTAATCATGTATTGTCTTTTCGCTGGCTGGTTAGCATGCAACAAAACTTTTTCAGTCAGAGAGTTGTGAATCTGTGGAATTCTCTGCCTTAGAAGGCAGTGGAGGCCAATTCTCTGAATGCATTCAAGAGAGAGCTGGATGGAGCTCTTAAGGATAGCGGAGTCAGGGGGTATGGGGAGAAGGCAGGAACGGGGTACTGATTGAGAATGATCAGCCATGATCACATTGAATGGTGGTGCTGGCTCAAAGGGCCGAATGGCCTACTCCTGCACCTATTGTCTATTGTCTATAGTCTATAAAAGCTTTTCACTGTACCTCGGAATGCATGACAATAAACTGAATTGAAACTGAAACTGAAACTGATATGATTGTTTTATCTCAATGCATTACATCGACACATCTTAATTGCTGAGCCTTCTGGAAGATTCAGAGAGTGGGTCCAAGAAATGATTGCTAACATTTGTAGACAAAATCCTGGAGCTGTTTCCAAGATGTTTCAAATTACTCGAAACCAAAACATTTCTTGAAATAATCATTAAAGGTAGTTTGGGTGACCTCATTAGGGGTGATAAAACCAACCCACTTTTTAAAAGAAAGGAAATGGTTGCAATGAAGAACAATTTTCAGAATTATATCAGGACCAAATTGGTTGCTGTGAAAAGACTGGAATTGGTAATTATGATAAAGAAAATGATCGCAGATGTGTTCTGAGAATCTAGCCACTGTTCTACACACAGTAGCTGTGCTTACTTTCAATTACAATTGTGGCTTAAGTCCAGCCTATTGCTAAATGGAAATGTCGAGTGTTATGGAAAGACCAGAATCTCTTTTGACTGTTAATTTTCAATCAAACTACCTTGGCATACACGTCAGCAGCTACAAGCTTCCTATTGGAATGCACAAAACACTCCCCACTTTGACCGAGAACCAACAAAGCTTCTTCACAAATTGCAGGTTGGGAGGATCGAATATAGGAAATAATTATTGGTGTTAAGGATACCCTTGAAACTGTTCTAATAGTTCATGTTCAGCGCACGTCCTGAGACAAACCATTTTTTCTAAACAGCGCAAGAGACGAGAAGGCACGGTAGCGCAGCGGTAGAGTTGCTGCTTTACAGCGAATGCAGCGCCGGAGACTCAGGTTCGATCCTGACTACTGGTACTGCACTGTAAGGAGTTTGTACGTTCTCCCCGTGACCTGCATGGGTTTTCTCCGAGATCTTCGGTTTCCTCCCACACTCCAAAGACGTACAGGTATGTAGGTTAATTGGCTGGGTAAATGTAAAAATTGTCCCTAGTGGGTGTAGGATAGTGTTAATGTACGGGGATCGCTGGGCGGCACGGACTTGGTGGGCCGAAAAGGCCTGTTTCCGGCTGTATATATATGATATGATGATGATATGATATGATAAGGACAGATGTGGAGTTCCTCTATCTTCCTCCTCCTCTCCGCCCTTCCAGCACAATTGCAGGCACTGAGAAACTGTAATTTTTTTGTTCTTGCCGGTTCACGGTTGAATCTTGTGCAGGAAGGAAATGTAGATGCAGGTTTAAACCGAAGATAGACACAAACTGCTGAGGTAACTCAGCGGGACAGGCAGCATCTCTCGAGAAAAGGAAAGGGTGACGTTTCGGGTCTGAAGAAGGGTCTCGACCCGAAACGTCACCCATTCCTTCTCTCCTGAGATGCTGCCCGTCCCGCTGAGTTACTCCAGCATTTTGTGTCTGTCTTTGGTTGAATCATTTGAGTTTCTGTTTCTCAGCAATTTTTAATAGCAAGCAAATCCATAACACCTATTGATGCAATTGGCGAGACCTGGATCTCCGCTAAAGAATTTCACGAATGCTGTTTCTGTTGTGATATTTAGCATCACATCAGTCACATGCCAAGTGATTTCAGCAAAATATTAATTCCCTTTCAAAGTCCTATTTTTAACCCATGGCAAAAAATAATTTGCTGGGAGAACTCAGTGAGTCTTCACTTTAGAGATATATCGCTGAAACAGGCCCTTCGGCCTACCGAGTCCGCACCTACCAGCGATCCCCGCACACTTACACTATCCTACACACACTATGGACAATTTACACATGCTAAGCCAATTAATTTACAAACCTGTACACCTTGTGGGAGGAAACCGAAGATCTCGGAGTAAACCCACGCAGGCCACGGGGAGAATGTGCAAACTCCGTACAGACAGTACCCGTAGTCGGGATCGAACCCGGGCCTCCGGCGCTGAAGGCGCTGTAAGGCAGCAACTCTACCGCTGCGCCACCGTGCCGCCCCACAATAGCAAAGGCCTATTGCAAGGTTTCAAAGTCCTGTTGGATCCAGGGGAAGCTGTGGGAATTGTGAACGCAACCTTTCAAATGCGTAGACTAGAAGATGACCAGCAATAGACCAGAAGGATGAGATAGAAGGTTCTAAATGTTGTGAAAGACTGAGTGACGTCTGATTAATCTAATTCCTTGTGGTGCTTCCAAAGAATGCCATCGAATGGAGGAAAAATGGAGACGTGGGTGCTTGTTCTGCCTTGGGACAGTGCATTGAATCATGGAGGGGGACCAGTTTTCTTAACATGCAGTGATACTCAATACTTCCCACTTAAGTGTTTGTCAAATCTGGACACGTACGTTTGGAAATGGTTTTGTAAAAATATTATAAGAAAATAACTGCAGATGCTGGTACAAATCGATTTATTCACAAAATCTTGGAGTAACTCAGCAGGTCAGGCAGCATCTCGGGAGAGAAGGAATGGGTGACGTTTCGGGTTGAGACCCTTCTTCAGACTGAAGAAGGGACTCGACCCGAAACGTCACCCATTCCTTCTCTCCTGAGATGCTGCCTGACCTGCTGAGTTACTCCAGCATTTTGTGTATGTAAAAATACTTTTGGTTTACTGATAAGAGATGGAGGACACAAGGCAAACGTTATCAATCATTTGGAAAGACGTCAAAAAACAATAATTTATATTCGGCAAATAAGCCACATAACAGATTTGACACCACCCAAAACTTCAACCTCTGCCACAGAATTATAACAGAGGGGCATGGGAACACCCTCTCTGGAGGTTTCCCTCCAACATGCATGCGACTGTGACTTGGAAACATATCTCTGGTCTTTCTTTGTCTGTGTCTAAAGCCTTAAAACCCTAGCCCAGCACTGTGGGTAAGCCAATTTTTTTAAATGATCATAGAGTTAGAGAGATGCAGCACTAAAACAGGCTCTTTGACCCAGTGAGTCCACACAGACCACGCATCGCCCATTTACACTAATCCTACACAAGTCAAGTCAAGTTTATTTGTCACATACACATACACGATGTGCAGTGAAATGAAAGTGGCAATGCCTGCGGATTGTGCACAAAAAAGAATTACAGTTACAGCATATAAATAAAGTTAATAAGTTACTATAGTGTAGACAAAAATTTAGTCTCTGGAGTTATAAAAGTTGACAGTCCTGATGGCCTGTGGGAAGAAACTCCGTCTCATCCTCTCCGTTTTCACAGCGTGACAGCGGAGGCGTTTGCCTGATCATAGCATCTGGAACAGTCCGTTACTGGGGTGGCAGGGGTCCCTCATAATCTTGCTTGCTCTGGATCTGCACCTCCTGATGTATAGGTCCTGCAGGGGGAAGAGTGTAGTTCCCATGGTGCGTTCTGCCGAACGCACTACTCTCTGTAGGGCCATCCTGTCCTGGGCAGAGCTGTTCCCAAACCAGACTGTAATGTTGCCGGACAGGATGCTCTCTACAGCCCCAGAGTAGAATGAAGGATCCTCAGAGACACTCTGAATTTCATCAGTTGTCTAAGGTGGTAAAGGCGCTGCTTTGCCTTACCCTCCAGTGCGGCAATGTGCGTTGCCCACGTCAGATCCTCTGTGATGCCCACTCCCAAGTATTTAAAACTGCCCATTTATCTCCAGTGGCGTGTACGTCCTTGGACGTTTAGCCCTTCTGAAGTCCACAATCAGCTCTTTCGTTTTAGTGACATTCAAGAGGAGGCTATTGTCCTGACACCAGAGTGCCAGATCAGCCACCTCCTCCCGGTAGGCCTTCTCATCATTGTTGGAGATCCGGCCCACCACCACAGTGTCATCAGCAAACTTGATGATGGAGTTTGAGCTAATCTAATCCACTTTTATCCTCTCCACACCGTTATCAATCCCCCCCCCATATTCTACCATTTCCCGACACATTAAAACATGTGTATAAAATCACGAGAGGAATAGATCGGGTAGATGCACAGAATCTCTTGCACAGATTAGGTGAATCGAAGACCAGAGGACATAGGTTTAAGGTGAAGGGGAAAAGATTTAATAGGAATCCGAGGGGTATCTTTTTCACACAAGGGTGGTGGGTGTATGGAACAAGCTGCCAGAGGAGGTAGTCGAGGCTGGGATTATCCCAACGTTTAAGAAACAGTTAGACAGGTACATGGATAGGACAGGTTTGGAGGGATATGGACCACACGCAGGCAGGTGGGACTAGCATAGCTGGGACATGTTGGGGCAAGTTGGGCCGAAGGGCCTGTTTCCACGCTGTATCATTCCATGCCACAAACAAGGGGCGATTTACAGTGATCAATGAACCTACAATTCCCTATGTCTTTGAGCTGTTTTAATATCTATTGTTTTAATTTTTTGAAAGATTTAAGCTTTTATGAATGTATTATTTTGAGTGTTTAGACCGCTTGTGAATGAGCTATCATCGATCATTTAACTTTCTTGACAGCAGGTCGACCTCGGGAAGGTCGAACCTGGCTCTCATATCAGGTTTGGCAACCAGAAATGTCACTAGCAATTGGAAAGTCCACCTGCTCCTCAGGCCCTTGGTGATCAGCCTAGATATGACATCCCAGCAGAAGATCATTTGCAGCAACCATCCCAGATTGCAGGAGGCTGAGAGGGGACTTGATTTTGTGTCGACCTTTGATTCGTCCCTCTGAGATTCTTTGCCGCAAGGCGAAGCAAAATATAACTCATCTGAAAAACTGAGGTGCAAACGGAATGCATATTCGTCAGTTCCCAAGAGCTCATACCAGCCTTCTGAGTTTTCTGTCATCCATAATGTAGTCTGGCTGTGTGAGTGAAAGGAGGCTGGTACTGACTGCTATTTAAGAATAGAAGTATCTTGGGACAGGTCCTTTATTTGTATCAGACACCAACGTGGAGATTAATCCGCTGAAGCAAAGAGCATGCAACAATTATATTACTGGCCGTAACCAAGGATATTTTCGGCAAATAAGTCATGAAGTCACATAGCACTTAAACAGGCCTTTTAACCCAACCCATCCCCGGAGAAAAGGAATCGGTGACGTTTCAGGTCAATAGACAATAGACAATAGGTGCAGGAGGAGGCCATTCGGCCCTTCGAGCCAGCACCGCCATTCAATGTGATCATGGCTGATCATTCTCAATCAGTACCCCGTTCCTGCCTTCTCCCCATACCCCCTGACTCCGCTATCCTTAAGAGCTCTATCTAGCTCTCTCTTGAATGCATTCAGAGAATTGGCCTCCACTGCCTTCTGAGGCAGAGAATTCCACAGATTCACAACTCTTTGACTGAAAAAGTTTTTCCTCATCTCAGTTCTAAATGGCCTACCCCTTATTCTTAAACTGTGGCCCTTTGTTCTGGACTCCCCCAAAATTGGGAACATGTTTCCTGCCTCTAATGTGTCCAACCCCTTAATAATCTTATATGTTTCGATAAGATCTCCTCTCATCCTTCTAAATTCCAGTGTATACAAGCCTAGTCGCTCCAGTCTTTCAACATATGACAGTCCCGCCATTCTGGGAATTAACCTCGTAAACCTACGCTGCACGACCTCAATAGCAAGACCCTTCGGGTCGAGACCCTTCTTCAGACAACTTACTCTCTGGCAGCTCTTTCTAAATACATACCACCCTCGCGGGAAAAAGGTAGCCAAAGAAGACAGGATCTTATTAATGCAAAGTCCAAAAAACAACTGACCGATTCATCTGCTACTTGTGTGCAGGCATCAATCGGAAATCTGCCAATGGATGTGGAGAATGAGTCCATAATCTCAGGCCACGTCTGCAAGGAAGAGTTAATCTCATGAGCACACAGAGAAGCCAGCTCACCCCTTTCAGGATGAGAGACTTCTGTGTATCTGGATAGAGTACACAGAGAGAAAATGTGCCCATTGCCTTGGCAGTCACAGAACGAAGGTGATTGATCAAAACAAAAGTGGCATCGGTAAAAACAGCTCTACAGAACGCATGGTTAGATTTACCAGTGGGGGGGAGCAGACAGGTGGAGAGGGATGACTGGTGGAGGCAGATTCAATTATGCCACGGTTCAATTATGTCAGGCAGGGCCAGAGACCCAGGTTCGATCCTGACAACAGGTGCTTGTCTGTACGGAGTTTGTACGTTCTCCCCGTGACCTGCGTGGGTTTTCTCCGGGATCCAAAGACGCACAGGTTTGATTTGATTTTTTTTTTGATTTTGAGATACAGCGCGGAAACATGCCCTTCGGCCCACCGAGTCCGTGCCGCCCAGCGATCCCCGCACATTAACACTATCCTACACACACTTGGGACTATTTTTACATTTACCCGGTCAATTTACCTACATACCTGAACGTCTTTGTAGGCTAGTTTGCTTGGTATAACTGTAAAATTGACCCTAGTGTGTGTAGGATAGTGTTAGTGTGTGGGGATAGCAAGTCGGTACGGACTCGGCGGGCCGAAGGGCCTGTTTCCATGCTGTATCTCTAAACTAATCTAAAGTAAATTCAAAAAAGAACTGGATAAGTGCTGGAAAGGAAAGAAATATTCCAGGGACTGTTAACCTATGACCTATGGGGCAGCCGAAGAGTTGCTGCCTTACATCACCAGAGACCCAGGTTCGATCCTGACCACGGGAGCTGTCTGTGCGAAGTTTGTACGTTCTCCCTTTGACCATGTGGGTTTTCGCCAGGTGCTCCAGTCTCCTCCTACATTGTAAAGACTTGCAGGTTTGTAAATGAATTGGCTTCTGTAAATTGCCCCTAGTGTCTAGGGTAGAACTGGTGATTGAGGTCTTTATGGGCTGAAGGGCCTATTTCCTCATTGTATCTACACTAACACCTCCTGTCTTGGGCGACCTGCCCCATGAAATGGCCGTATTGAATATTGAAAGGTGAAGAAATGAATTGAATCATCTCCAGTTTGATTCTCCTAAACTGCTGGCAGAAATGTCCACAAAACAAACCCTGTAGTATTCCTGGAATTTCATGGGTGGTTGGCACCATTCGAGTCGGAGTCTCGGACACACTTTTAATACCATGCCCATTGGTAATGTGCGTAACAGAAACTCCCTCATTCCACATCTCCATGCTAGCAACACTCTACTGCACATCAGGAACTGGAGTGTGTGATGATATTGAGTGTATCTGTTATCTTTTATCTGCCTGCACATGATGCATATCCCTCTATTCCCTGCACCTTTAGGGGGCACGGTGGCACAATGATAGAGCTACTGCCTTACAGCGCCGGAGACCCGGGTTCAATCCCGATTACGGGCGCCGTCTGTACGGAGTTTGTACCTTCTCCCCGTAACTTGCGTGGGTTTTCTCCGAGATCTTCGGTTTCCTCCCACACTCCAAAGACGTACAGGTTTGTCGGTTAATTGGCTTGGTGTAAATGTAACAAATAAATTGACCCTAGTGTGTGTAGGGTAGCGTTAATCTGCAGGGATCGCTGGTCGATGCGGACTTTATGGGCCGAAGGGCTTGTTTCTGCACTGTACCTCTAAACTGAACTAAAATAAACATAATTTTCAATTACTTGAAATCAATACACTTATGTTATAAACTTCTTTATTTAGAAACATAGAAACATAGAAAATAGGTGCAGGAGTAGGCCATTCGGCCCTTCGAGCCTGCACCGCCATTCAATATGATCATGGCTGATCATCCAGCTCAGTAGCCTGTACCTGCCTTCTCTCCATACCCCCTGATCCCCTTAGCAAAAAGGGCCACATCTAACTCCCTCTTAAATATAGCCAATGAACTGGCCTCAACTACCTTCTGTGGCAGAGAATTCCACAGACTCACCACTCTCTGTGTGAAGAAATGTTTTCTCATCTCGGTCCTAAAAGACTTCCCCCTTATCCTTAAGCTGTGACCCCTTGTTCTGGACTCCCCCAACATCGGGAACAATCTTCCCGTATCTAGCCTCTCCAACCCCTTAAGAATTTTATATGTTTCTATAAGATCCCCCCTCAGTCTTCTAAATTCCTGCGAGTACAAGCCTAGTCTATCCAGTCTTTCCTCATATGTAAGTCCTGCCATCCCAGGGATCAATCTGGTGAACCTTCTCTGTACTCCCTCTAAGGCAAGAACGTTTTTCCTCAGGTTAGGAGACCAAAACTGCACACAATACTCCAGGTGTGGTCTCACCAAGGCCCTGTACAACTGCAGCAGAACCTCCCTGCTCCTAAACTCAAATCCTCTTGCTATGAATGCCAACATACCATTCGCTTGAGATGAAAATAATTTTAGCTCAGATAATAAAAATGAACCAGTTTCCAGTCTTAAACTTACTTTTAATTAAAGACGGAATATATATAGATTTAATTCCTAAAACAAATGCAACTGCACTTCGTCGATTCTGCTTCTGTAGATGCGCAGATAGTTTTAGGAAGCAACCAGAACCATAATTTAACTTTGGAGAACATATCCAGACTATAAATGCTACCCTGATAACTAGTAAAAAGGAAAGACTTCCATTTACAGTAATAGGATTCTTCATGGAATTACAAAGTACTTTGCTTGCTCTTGAAGTAATAGACAATAGGTGCAGGAGGAGGCCATTCGGCCCTTCGAGCCAGCACCGCCATTCAATGTGATCATGGCTGATCATCCACAATCAGTACCCCGTTCCTGCCTTCTCCCCATACCCACTGACTCCGCTATCATTAAGAGCTCTATCTAACTCCTCTCTTGAAAGCATCCAGAGAATTGGCCTCCACTGCCTTCTGAGGCAGAGATATTCCACAGATTTACAACTCTCTGAGTGAAAAAGTTTTTCCTCATCTCCGTTCTAAATGGCCTACCGCTTATTCTTACACTATTTTGAAGGAGGGTTATAATTTAGGAATTATAGAACATTGGAAATAGAACAGGACAGGAACTGGCCCTGTGGCCCACAATGTCTGTACCGAACATAATGTCGATGTAAACGAACCTCAATCCCTGCACGTGGTTTCTATCCCCTGACACTCCTGGCCTATCCACGTGCCTATCTCAAAGCCTCTTAAATGCTACCATTGTCATATCCAATTCAAGCACACAGAGACAGCTAGGAAATAATAGGTTGGGTCATAGTGGATTAAACTAAACTATCTGCTCTAATATTAGTTGCCTTCATTCGGCCCATCTGTGCCTTTCCTATCCCAAGTACTTGGCCAACTTCTTTACGTCGGCGAAACCAAACGCAGGCTCAGCGATCGTTTCGCTCAACACCTTCGCTCAGTCCGCCTTAACCAACCTGATCTCCCGGTGGCTGAGAACTTCAACTCCCCCTCCCACTCCCAGTCTGACCTTTCTGTCATGGGCCTCCTCCAGTGCCATAGTGAGGCCCACCGGAAATTGGAGGAACAGCACCTCATATTTCGCTTGGGCAGCTTACAGCCCAGTGGTATGAACATTGATTTCTCTAACTTTAGATAGCTCCTCTGTCCCTCTCTTCCCCTCCCCTTCCCAGTTCTCCCACTGTCTTCCTGTCTCCACCTATATCCTTCCTTTGTCCCGCCCCCCCGACATCAGTCTGAAGAAGGGTCTCGACCCGAAACGCCACCCATTCCTTCTCCCCAGAGATGCTGCCTGACCTGCTGAGTTACTCCAGCATTTTGTGAAATAAATACCTTCGATTTGTACCAGCATCTGCAGTTATTTTCTTACACTCCAAGTACTTGGCCAAATGCCTTCTCCATGTTGTAAACATTTAAACAAAAGGCTTCGGTGATTTGCACAAACACGGGCTTTTAAAAGAGCTTCTGGTGGTCAGAAACATTTAAAAAGTTTAAATAGATTTAAATCATTAATAAAAATGTCAGATATATTTTCCATTCTGCTGAGAGAGCAGAAGTTATCGATCTATACCTGAATACAGAATTATAATGATAGGTGGTAATAATTTAATGTTTGATAGGGCCAGTCTAATATTAGATGAGTGAGAAAGAACTGCAGATGCTGGTTTACACTGAAAATAGACACAAAATGCTGGAGTAACTCAGCGGGACAGGCAGCATCTCTTGAGATAATTCTCCAAAGATGGAGCATCTCGGATCAAGACCCAAACGTCACCCATTCCTTCTATTCACAGATGCTGCTTGTCCCGCTGAGTTACTCCAGCATTTTGTGTCTGTCTACAATGCCAGGATACACGAGGACTTTATTGCTCCTGAAAGGGTGGCAATCGAAACTGGATAGGGATCAATTTATTAAAAGAGGCCAAGTACTTAACTTGCTTTATTCAAGTTTTCCATAGATATTAGTGGCTTCCAATAGATAACACCTCCAATGCTTGAGCAAGTGACAGGTTATGACTCCTATATATCGGCAAGACCAAGCGCAGGCTCGGCGATCGTTTCGCTGAACACCTCCGTTCGTTCCGCCTAAAGCTACCTGATCTCCCGGTTGCCAAACACTTTAACTCCCCCTCCCATTCCCACACTGACCTTTCCTCCACTGTCAGAGTGAGTTCCAGAGCAAATTGGAGGAACAGCACCTCATATTTCGCTTGGGCAGCTTACAACCCAACGGTATGAATATTGACTTCAACAGTTCAACAGTTCAACAGTTCAACAGAGCTTTATTTGTCATTCGTTACCAAGGTACCGAACGAAACTACATAGCAGTCACACACAAAAAAGAACACAAGACACATGACCCCAACACAAACGTCCATCACAGTGACTCCAAACACCCCCTCACTGTGATGGAGACAACAAAACTTCCACTCTCTTCCCCACGCCCACGGACAGACAGCTCGTCCCCGACCGACCCGCACAGTCCCCGCAAGGGGATGGAAGTCCCCGCGGCCGAGTCGCACCGGGCGCTGAGACGTCTGGCGGCCGAACCGGGCGATGGAAGGCCCCGCGACCGAGCCGTGCGCAGCTAAGTCCCGCGGCCGAGCCGCACCGGGCGATGTTAGGCCCCGCGGCCGAGCCGCACCGGGCGATGGAAGGCCCCGCAGCCAAGCCACACCGGGCGATGTTAAGTCCAGCGGCCGAGCCGCACCAGCGATGAAAAGTCCCGCGGCCGAGCCGCGCCGGGCGACGTTAGGCCCCGCGGCCCGGGCACTGTTAAGTCCAGCGGCCGAGCCGCACCAGCGATGTTAGGCCCCGCGGCCGATCCGCACCGGGCACTGTTAAGTCCAGCGGCCAAGCCGCACCAGCAATGTTAGGCCCCGCGGCCTAATCTCCAATTGCTTAACCCTTGCTTTCCCCCTCTCTCCATCCCTCCCCATCCTAGTTCTCCGACTAAATCCCCATGCTATGAATGCCAGTTAGATTGCATGCCTCGTTATCACCTTCCCCTCCGCAGTCAATGACCCATTGTACATTTTCCCGCATCCTTGCTGCTTTTGTTATCTCATTTTCACACCTTCCCCTTCCATGTCTCTCTCCCCTGACTCAGTCTGAAGAAGGGCCTCGACCCAAAACATCACCCATTCCTTCTCTCCAGAGGTGCTGCCTGTCCCGCTGAGTTACTCCAGCATTCTGTGCCTATCTACAGGTTATGACTTGCATAAGACCATGATGGTGTAAATCATGAAAGATAAGCCACTGTCCATCGTTCTCTTATCCAGGAAAATAACTGCAGATGCTGGTACAAATCGAAGGTATCACCTTTCGGGTCGAGACCCTTCTTCAGACTGATGATTTGCAGGGTTAATAATAGTATCCAGTGAGGAATGGTGAGAGGGAAACATGGGTAAGAGGTGAGAGACAGACTTGCTGTCATAGAAACATAGAAAATAGGTGCAGGAGTAGGCCATTCGGCCCTTCGAGCCTGCACCGCCATTCAATATGATCATGGCTGATCATCCAACTCAGTATCCCGTACCTGCCTTCTCTCCATACCCCCTGATCCCTTTAGCCACAAGGGCCACATCTAACTCCCTCTTAAATATAGCCAATGAACTGGCCTCAACGACCTTCTGTGGCAGCGAATTCCACAGACTCACCACTCTCTGTCACTTGCTAAGGGTTAAATGCTACAGAAGCACTCTGCCAAATACTTCGCTAAAGCCAAGCTATAAGAGATTTAACAAAAAATTCAACTGAACCACCGAGGTGAGACAATGCAGAACAATGCCAGAAAGTGTCAAAAGGCAGGCAGTCTTAGCACGAATGTAGAAATGGAAACCACAATTTAAAGTCAATGAATATTCATCAGAAGTGGGATAAAGTTAAATGGAAACTCAGGAGTGGCACGGTGACGCAGCGGTAGAGTTGCTACCTCACTGCGCCAGGGACCCGGATTCGATCCTGACTCCAGGTTGCTGCCTGTTTCCAATTTTTCGTTCTCCCCGTGATCTGCGTGGGTTTTCTGCGGGTGCTCCGGTTTCCTCCCACGCTCCAAAGGGTTTGTGGGCTAGTTGGCTCGGTTTAATTGAGAAAGATCAGCCATTTTTCTTCTGTATTCATTTTAATTTTTATGCTGTAATTGTAATTTTTTTTGCACAATCGGCAGGCGTTGCCACTTTCATTTCACTGCACATTCGAAGGGCCGAATGGCCTCCTCCTGCACCTGTTGTCTATTGTCTATTGTCTATTAATTGTGAATTGTCCCTATTGTGTGGGGTAGTGTTAGTGCAGGGGGATCGCTGGTCGGCGCGAACACGGTGGGCCGAATGGCCTGTTTCTGCACTGTATCTCTAATCTGAGCTAAACTAGACTAAAACTCAATGGCCTGAATTATTACCTCCATTTCTCTCTGTACAGATGCTGCCTGACACTTGCGTATTTCCAGCATTTTGTGGTGAAAAACTTTCCCCTGTGTTTGTAATTTACTAAAAACCAACCCAGCACTCGAGCCAGTACGCACCGCCATTCAATGTGATCATGGCTGATCATTATCAATCAGTACCCCGTTCCTGCCTTCTCCCCATACGCCCTGACTCCGCTATCCTTAAGAGCTCTATCTAGCTCTCTCTTGAATGCATTCAGAGAATTGACCTCCACTGCCTTCTGAGGCCATTCGGCCCGTCAATCGTGGCGGAACTACCTCTCCCCCTCTACCCCATTCTCCTGCCGCCTTCTCCCCCATAACCCCTGACACCTGTACTGATCAAGAATCTATCAAATCTACAGTTTAAAAATGTCCATTGGCTTGCCCTCCACAGCCATCTGTGGTAATGAATTCCACAGATTCACCACTCTCTGACTGAAGAACAGCAAAAATATCTAAATATCTGCTGTCTTCCTTCTGGACGAGGTCATCTCATGATGCTGCTGAGTGGGCAGTTCCTGTATTTGGACCCGGTAATGATGACAGATGGATGGCATGATTCCAATTCACGATACCAAGCGACTGGGTGATAAATATGTTGTGTTCACTCACCTATGCTTGAAGCCACTGCCCCTCTTTTTTTTATATTGAAAAATTAATTTAATTATTTAAAAACAATATTTACAATGCAATGAAACAAAACAGAATCCACCACCAGAATACAATACAAACAAATATACCAAATGAAACTATTATACCATGTGGACCCATTGGGCCCAAACCTCTCCTGCATTGGTACAGCACCCTCTCCCCCCCCCTTCCCTCTCCCCTCTCCCCCCCTTTCCCTCCCCCACCCCCCTCCCTCCCTCCTCCCCCTCCCTCACCCTCCCTCCCCCCCTCCCCTCTACCCCCTTCCCCTCCCCCTTCCCCTCCCCCTTCCCCTCCCCCTGTTCCCCCCCACTCAATCCCCTTCAACCCCCGTTATCCATCCTCCCTCCCTCCCTCCCTCCCTCCCTCCCTCCCTCCCTCCCTCCCTCCCTCCCTCCCTCCCTCCCTCCCTCCCTCCCTCCCTCCCTCCCTCCCTCCCTCCCTCCCTCCCTGGAGATAGATTTAAACTTTAAAATGTGAATAACTTTGAATATATAACACCGATTTCAATGAAACCTCTTCCATTAGCACCAAAGGGACGACGGTGAGTAAGGTGGGCCTAAAATTGTCGCTCTATCGTGTACCGTTTTGGCTGTAGTTCAGGAACAAACAAACAAACAAACGAGAGTTTTAGTATATAGATATTACAACCCCTATCCAGGATACATCCAATCCCCCGCGGTGCCCACCGGCCCCGGAAATCCCCCAGGGTGCCCGTGGACAGCGCGTAGTCCGTCTCCAACACCACCCGGGCGCGGACGTAACCCCGGAAAAGGGGCAGGCAGCTGGCTCGGGCAGAGCCCTCTTCCGCCTGGCGCCGTGAATCGCGGATGGCCAGCTTGGCCAGGCCCAGGAGCAACCCAACCAGGACATCTTCGGCCCTACCCTCTCCCCTAAGCACAGGGTGTCCAAAGATGGGGATGGTGGGTGAGAAGTGCAGCCAGAAGGCAAGGAGCAGCCCCTCTAGATATTGAGCCCTTGCCCCTCTTGGTGGTGGAGGTTGTTGGTTTTCTGAACTGTTGCCAGAGTAGTTTGGTTTAGTTTAGAGACACAGCACGGAAACAAGCCCTTCGGCCCACCGAGTCCACACCGACCAGGGGTTACTCCGTACACTAACACTATCCTGCACACACACTAGGGACAATTTACAATTTTACCAAAGCCAATTAACCTACAAAACTATATGTCTTTGGAATGCGGGAGGAAACCGGAGCTACTGGTGATATCCCACATGGTCAAGGGGGGAACGTACAAACTCTGTACAGACTGCACCCGTAGTCAGCATCCAACCCGGGTCTCTGGCGCTGTAAGGCAGCAGCTCTACCGCCGCGCCACCGTGGCGCCCCCAAACCTGCATGTTTCAGACAGTACACACAGCAGACATTGTGCTGGAGAGGATAAATATTCAGGTTGGTGGATGGAGTACCAAGCCAGGAGGGCCATGTTGTCCTGGGTGGTGTCGAACTTTCTCGAGTGTTGTTGGAACCGTAGCCATTCAGGCAAGGGCAGAATATTCCCTCACGTGCCTGACTTGTAGCTTTCCTGCCTGGATAGAAATGGTCTGAAATTCTAAATCAGCTTGTATTTAAGTAGGTGAGAACTAGAGGTCAGTCAGAGTAGAGCCACTGTCCACCAGCAAAGTTCAACCCATGAATTTCTTCCATGTACTTTGTTCGCCATGACGGTACTGTGCTGCCACCTGCTGGGCAACACCTCATCCGCATCCAGAAGGCAACAGAAGTTCAAAAGCAAAACGTTTTGCTTGCTGGCAACCCGAAATAAGAATAAGAGCTGCCGAACACATTGAGCAGGCGAGGACGCGCATGTAGAGAGAGAGAGTAAGAAACGTTAAGCGGGTAATTTATCTAAAATGTAATAAAGGAAATAAATGAAAGGATGATTTATGAGGATGTTGCCAGGACTCGAGGGTCTGAGCTATAGGGAGAGGTTGAACAGGCTGGGTCTCTATTCCTTGGAGCGCAGGAGGATGAGGGGTGATCTTATAGAGGTGTACAAAATCATGAGAGGAATAGATCGGGTAGATGCACAAAGTATCTTGCCCAGAGTAGGTGAATTGAGGACCAGAGGACATAGGTTAAAGGTGAAGGAGAACAGATTTAATAGTAACCTGAGGGTTAACTTTTTCACACAAAGGGTGGTGGGTGCATGGAACAAGCTGCCTGGGAAGGTAGTTGAGGCTGGGACTATCCCAACGTTTAAGAAACAGTTAGACAGGTACATGGATAGGACAAGTTTGGAGGGATATGGGCCAAACGCAGGCAGGTGGGACTTGTGTAGCTGGGACATTGTTGGCCGGTGTGGGCAAGTTGGGTCGAAAGGCCTGTTTCCACGCTGTATCACTTAATGACTCTATGACTCGGATACTGGTTTATACCAAAGGTAGACACAGAATGCTGGAGTAAC
Source organism: Rhinoraja longicauda (assembly GCF_053455715.1). Classification (NCBI taxonomy): domain Eukaryota; kingdom Metazoa; phylum Chordata; class Chondrichthyes; order Rajiformes; family Arhynchobatidae; genus Rhinoraja; species Rhinoraja longicauda. The sequence continues at coordinate 104,225,537 of NC_135954.1, read as the reverse complement.
ACAATGGATCAAGCAGCATGTTTGGAGAAAATGGATAGGTGTCGTCTCAGGTCAGGACCCTTCTTCAGACACATTTATCTGAATTTATCTGAAACGTTGACAAAATTAAAATATCTCAGATTCCAGCAAACACAGCCTTTGTGTCCCCATTCATCACCCTCCAGCCTCTGTGTCCACCTTCACCCTTTCCCCTAACAGATTTCACCAATCACCCACTTGCCTCTGTCTCCCAACACCACCCGTCCCGTCCCAGCCCATCTACCAGCCCATCATTTCTCACCCCTTTGGCCGGCGCAGCGGTTGAGTTGCTGCCTTACAGCGACAGTTCGATACTGACTGTGGGTGCTGTCCGTGCGGAGTTTGCACGTTCTGCCCGTGACTGCATGGGTTTTCTCCGGGTGCTCCGGTTTCATCCCGCGCTCAAGAGAAGTACAGGTTTGAAGGTTAATTGGCTTCTTCTGTAAAATTCTAAATTGTCCCAGGTGTGTAGGATAGTGCGAGTGTGTGGGATGATGGCTGATCGGCGTGGACTCGGTGGGGCAAAGTGCCTGTTTCTGCGCTGTATCTCTAAAGTCTAAAGCCTGAAGCCTTCAAACGTCCACCAATCACCTACTGACCCCTGTCATTTCCCTACCCCTCTCCTCTTTATACTTGTAACACTTCACTCTCGTCCCTCAGCCCCGATGAAGTTTAGTTTAGTTTACTTTAGTTCAGTTTAGTTTAGTTTAGAGATACAGCGCGGAAACAGGCCCTTCGGCCCGCCGAGTCCGCACTGAGCAGCGATCCCCGCACATTATCACTATCCTACACACACCAGGGACAATAGGCAATAGACAATAGACAATAGGTGCAGGAGGAGGCCATTCAGCCCTTCGAGCCAGTACCGCCATTCAATGTGATCATGGCTGATCATTCTCAATCAGTACCCCGTTCCTGCTTTCTCCCCATACCCCCTCACTCCGCTATCCTTAAGAGCTCTGTCTAGCTCTCTCTTGAATGTATTTAGAGAATTTGCCTCCACTGCCTTCTGAGGCAGAGAATTCTCTGAGTGAAAACTTTTTCCCTCATCTCCGGTGTAAATGGCCTACCCCTTATTCTTAAACTGTGGCCCCTGGTTCTGGACTCCCCCAAAATTGGGAACATGTTTCCTGCCTCTAATGTGTCCAACCCCTTAATAATCTTATACGTTTCGATAAGATCCCCTCTCATCCTTCTAAATTCCAGTGTATACAAACCTAGTCGCTCCAGTCTTTCAACATACGACAGTCCCGCCATTCCGGGACAATTTACACATACACCCAGACAATTAACCTACACACCTGCACATGTTTGGAGTGTGGGAGGAAACCGAAGATCTCCGAGAAAACCCACGCGGTCACGGGGAGAACGTACAAACTCCGTACAGACAGCGCCCATAGTCGGGATCGAACCCGGGTCTCCGGCGCTGCAAGGCAGCAACTCTACTGCTGCGCCACCGAGATCTTTCCTGAGGTAGTGTGAAGTGCAGAAGGACAAAGCTGGTTTGCACAATGCACTGGGCTACCTCCACCATTCTCCGCAGAGTCCTCTGGTTCTCATCTATTCCCTGCATCTCTGCTCCCATGCCCTTTCTTGCTGTTCGGAGCACAAACAACGTCCCCCTGCTCTTTAGAGCCTATCCAGCCAGGGTCCCAATGCAATGGATCATCCTTTGCAATCTCTGCCAGCTCCAAAGAGATTCCACCACCAGATGCATATCCCCCTCCTGTCCCAGGGTTGTCAAGGGACCTCTGCCGCTGTGACAAGCTGGTCCCCTCTTCCACACTCACGGTCCACTTCCCATCACATTCCCATGTAACTGCACCAACATGTCCTTTTACTTTCTACCATCCCACCTTCCCCGGACCCAAATAGCCCTCTCAGGTGAAACAGAGGTTCACGTGCTTTTTCCCAATCCAATGCGTCACAATTAGTATGGCGTCACAATCAGTCTTCCTTGACATCGGGGAAGTAAAATACTGATTAACGATCGCTTTGTATAGGAAGGAACTGCAGATGCTGGTTTCAATCGAAGATAGACACAAAATGTTGTCGTCACTCAGCGGGACAGGCAGCATCTCTGGAGAGAAGGAATGGGTGACGTTTCGGGTCGAGACCTTTCTTCAGACTGATTCTTCAGACTACTAATGATCGCTTTGCTGAACACCTTCGCTCAGTTCAGGGGAGTGGCAGGCAGCTCACAGACGCTTGTCACTTTAATTCTCCATCCCACTCCTCTTCTTCTCATGCAGTCAGAAGAAGGGTCCCGACCCAAAATGTCACCTATCCATGTCCTCCAGAGATGCTGCCTGACCTGCTGAGTTACTCCAGTCTTTTTCTTTGTAAACCCGCATCTGCAATTCCTTGCACCCCCATTTTGACCCGACTGCCTGTAGCCTGCGGGGGAGGCCAAACGCTAACTGGAGGCACAACATCTCATGTCCACGTGGGCATCTTACAGCCCAGTGGTATAAACATTGAATTTCCCATTTTCAGGTAATCCACATCTCCAGTGTTTTCACACACGCACACATACGCACACATACACCATACACACACACACACATACACACACGCGCACACACACACGCACACACACA